>NW_027507784.1:350568842-350952865 GCF_037356315.1 Lithobates pipiens | reverse complement strand
GACGGAAGGATAACGGTGGAGGAATGACGGAGGGATAATGGAAAGGGAAGGATGGAGGGATAACGGTGAAGGAAGGACGGAGGGATGATGGAGGGGGAAGGATGGAGGGATAACGGTGGAGGAAGGATGGAGGGATAACGGAGGAGGAAGGACGGAGGGATAATGGAGGAGTAAGGACGGAGGGATAATGGAGGGGGAAGGATGGAGGGATAATGGAGGGGGAAGGATGGAGGGATAATGGTGGAGGAAGGACGGAGGGATAATGGAGAGGGAAGGATGGAGGGATAACAGAGGGGGAAAGATGGAGGGATAATGGAGTTGGAAGGATGGAGGGATAATGAAGTGGGAAGGATGGAGGGATAATGGAGAGGGAAGGATGGAGGGATAACAGTGGAGGAAGGATGGAGGGATAATGGAGGGGGAAGGACGGAGGGATAACGGTGGAGGAAGGACGGAGGGATAATGGAGGGAGGAAGGACGGAGGGATAATGGAGGGGGAAGGATGGAGGGATAATGGTGGGGGAAGGACGGAGGGATAACGGTGGGGGAAGGACGGAGGGATAATGAAGGGGGAAGGATGGAGGGATAATGGTGGGGGAAGGACGGAGGGATAACGGTGGGGGAAGGACGGAGGGATAATGGAGGGGGAAGGATGGAGGGATAACGGTGGAGGAAGGACGGAGGGATAACGGTGGAGGAAGGACGGAGGGATAACGGTGGAGGAAGGACGGAGGGATAATGGAGAGGGAAGGATGGAGGGATAATGGAGGAGGAAGGACGGAGGGATAATGGAGAGGGAGGGATGGAGGGATAATGGAGGGGGAATGATGGAGGGATAACGGAGGAGGAAGGACGGAGGGATAATGGAGAGGGAAGGATGGAGGGATAATGGAGAGGGAAGGATGGAGGGATAATGGAGGAGGAAGGACGGAGGGATAATGGAGGGGGAAGGATGGAGGGATAACGGTGGAGGAAGGACGGAGGGATAATGGAGGGGTAAGGACAGGAGGGATAATGGTGGGGGAAGGACGGAGGGATAACGGTGGAGGAAGGACGGAGGGATAACGGTGGAGGAAGGACAGAGGGATAAGGGAGGAGGAAGGACGGAGGGATAATGGAGAGGGAAGGATGGAGGGATAACGGTGGAGGAAGGACGGAGGGATAATGGAGAGGGAAGGATGGAGGGATAATGGAGAGGGAAGGATGGAGGGATAATGGAGGAGGAAGGATGGAGGGATAATGGAGGGGGAAGGATGGAGGGATAATGGTGGAGGAAGGACGGAGGGATAACGGAGGAGGAAGGACGGAGGGATAATGGAGGGGGAAGGATGGAGGGATAACGGTGGAGGAAGGACGGAGGGATAACGGTGGAGGAAGGACAGAGGGATAATGGAGGAGGAAGGACGGAGGGATAACGGTGGAGGGAGGACGGAGGGATAACAGTGGGGGAAGGACGGAGGGATAACGGTGGGGGAAGGACGGAGGGATAATGGAGGAGGAAGGACGGAGGGATAATGGAGGGGGAAGGATGGAGGGATAACGGTGGAGGAAGGAGGGAGGGATAACGGTGGAGGAAGGACGGATAGATAACGGTGGGGGAGGGACGGAGGGATAACGGTGGAGGAAGGACGGAGGGATAACGGTGGAGGAAGGACGGAGGGATAACGGAGGGGGAAGGACGGAGGGATAGTGGAGGAGGAAGGACGGAGGGATAACGGTGGAGGAAGGACGGAGGGATAACAGTGGGGGAAGGACGGAGGGATAACGGTGGGGGAAGGACGGAGGGATAATGGAGGGGGAAGGACGGAGGGATAATGGAGGGGGAAGGACGGAGGGATAACGGTGGAGGAAGGACGGAGGAGGAATGACGGAGGGATAATGGAGAGGGAAGGATGGAGGGATAATGGAGGAGGAAGGGATGGAGGGATAACGGAGGAGGAAGGACGGAGGGATAATGGAGGGGGAAGGACGGAGGGATAACGGTGGAGGAAGGACGGAGGGATAATGGAGGGGGAAGGACGGAGGGATAACGGTGGGGGAAGGACGGAGGGATAACGGTGGAGGAAGGACGGAGGGATAGCGGTGGAGGAAGGACGGAGGGATAACGGTGGAGGAAGGACGGAGGGATAACGGTGGAGGAAGGATGGAGGGATAACGTAGGAGGATGGATGGAGGGATAATGGAGGGGGAAGGATGGAGGGATAATGTAGGAGGATGGATGGTGTAGGAAGAATGGAGGGATAATGGAGGAGGAAGGATGGAGGGATAATGGAGGAGGAAGGATGGAGGGATAATGGAGGAGGAAGGATGGAGGGATAACGGAGGAGGAAGGATGGTGGGATAATGGAGGAGGAATGATGGAGGGATAACGGAGGAGGAAGGATGGAGGTATAGTTGAGGGGGAAGGATGGAGGGATAATGTAGGAGGATGGATGGAGTAGGAAGGATGGAGGGATTACGGAGGAAGAAGGATGGAGGGATAATGGAGGAGGAAGGATGGAGGGATAATGGAGGAGGAAGGATGGAGGGATAATGGAAAGGGAAGGACGGAGGAATAATGGAGGAGGAATGACGGAGGGATAATGGAAGGGGAAGGATGGAGGGATAATGTAGGAGGATGAATGGAGTAGGAAGGATGGAGGGATAATGAAGGAGGAAGGATGGAGGGATAACGGAGAAGGAAGGACAGAGGAGGAAGGATGGAGGGATAATGGAGGAGGAAGGATGGAGGGATAATGGAGGGGGAAGGATGGAGGGATAATGGAGGAGGAAGGATGGAGGGATAATGGAGGAGGAAGGATGGAGGGATAATGGAGAGGGAAGGACGGAGGAATGACGGAGGGATAATGGAAGGGGAAGGATGGAGGGATAATGTAGGAGGATGAATGGAGTAGGAAGGATGGAGGGATAATGGAGGAGGAAGGATGGAGGGATAACGGAGAAGGAAGGACAGAGGAGGAAGGATGGAGGGATAATGGAGGAGGAAGGATGGAGGGATAATGGAGGAGGAAGGATGGAGGGATAATGGAGGAGGAATGACAGAGGGATAACGGAGGAGGAAGGATGGAGGGATAACAGAGGAGGAAGGATGGAGGGATAATGGAGGAGAAATGACGGAGGGATAACGGAGGAGGAAGGATGGAGGGATAATGGAGGAGGAATGGGGGAGGGCTAATGGAGGAGGAATGACGGAGGGATAATGGAGGAGGAAGGATGGAGGAGGAATGACGGAAGGATAATGGAGGGGGAAGGTTGGAGGGATAATGGAGGGGGAAGGATGGAGGGATAATGGAGGGGGAAGGATGGAGGGATAATGGAGGGGGAAGGATGGAGGGATAATGGACTGGGAAGGATGGAGGGATAATGGAGGGGGAAGGATGAAGGGATAATGGAGAGGGAAGGATGGAGGGATAATGGAGTGGGAAGGATGGAGGGATAACAGAGGGGGAAGGACGTAGGAGGAATGACGGAGGGATAATGGAGAGGGAAGGACGGAGGGATAATGGAGGAGGAAGGATGGAGGGATAATGGAGAGGGAAGGACGGAGGGATAATGGAGGAGGAATGATGGAGGGATAATGGAGGGGGAAGGATGGAGGGATAATGTAGGAGGATGGATGGAGTAGGAAGGTTGGAGGGATTATGGTGGAAGAATGATGGAGGAATAACGGAGAAGGAAGGACAGAGGAGGAAGAATGGAGGGATAATGGAGGAGGAAGGATGGAGGGATAATGGAGGAGGAATGACGGAGGGATAACGGAGGGGGAAGGATGGAGGGATAATGTATTAGGATGGATGGAGTAGGAAGGATGGAGGGATTACGGAGGAAGAATGATGGAGGAATAACAGAGAAGGAAGGACGGAGGAGGAAGAATGGAGGGACAATGGAGGAGGAAGGATGGAGGGATAATGGAGGGGGAAGGGATGGAGGGATAATGGAGGAGGAAGGATGGAGGGATAAAGGAGGAGGAAGGATGGAGGGATAACGGAGGAGGAAGGACGTAGGGATAATGGAGATGGAAGGATGGAGGGATAATGGAGAGGGAAGGATGGAGGGATAACGGAGGAGGAATGACTTAGGGATAATGGAGAGGGAAGGATGGAGGGATAATGGAGGGGGAAGGATGGAGGGATAACGGAGGAGGAATGACGGAGGGATAATGGAGGGGCAAGGATGGAGGGATAACGTAGGAGGAAGGATGGAGGGATAACGGAGAAGGAAGGATGGAGGGATAATGGAGGAGGAAGGACGGAGGGATAATGGAGAGGAAAGGACGGAGGGATAATGAAGAGGGTAGGATGGAGGAATAATGGAGGAGGAAAGATGGAGGGATAACAGAGGAGGAAGGACGTAGGAGGAATGACGGAGGGATAATGGAGGGGGAAGGATGGAGGGATAATGAAGGAGGAAGGATGGAGGGATAACGGAGGAGGAAGGATGGAGGGATAACGGAGGAGGAAGGATGGAGGGATAATGGAGTTGGAAGGATGGAGGGATAATGGAGGGGAAGGATGGAGGGATAACAGAGGAGGAAGGATGGAGGGATAATGGAGAGGGAAGGACGGAGGGATAATGGAGGAGGAATGATGGAGGGATAATGGAGGGGGAAGGATGGAGGGATAATGTAGGAGGATGGATGGAGTAGGAAGGATGGAGGGATTACGGAGGAAGAAGGATGGAGGGATAATGGAGGAGGAAGGATGGAGGGATTATGGTGGAAGAATGATGGAGGAATAACGGAGAAGGAAGGACAGAGGAGGAAGAATGGAGGGATAATGGAGGAGGAATGACGGAGGGATAACGGAGGAGGAAGGATGGAGGGATAACGTAGGAGGATGGATGGAGGGATAATGTAGGAGGATGGATGGTGTAGGAAGAATGGAGGGATAATGGAGGAGGAAGGATGGAGGGATAATGGAGGAGGAAGGATGGAGGGATAATGGAGGAGGAAGAAGGATGGAGGGATAACGGAGGAGGAAGGATGGTGGGATAATGGAGGAGGAATGATGGAGGGATAACGGAGGAGGAAGGATGGAGGTATAATTGAGGGGGAAGGATGGAGGGATAATGTAGGAGGAATGACGGAGGGATAATGTAGGAGGATGAATGGAGTAGGAAGGATGGAGGGATAATGGAGGAGGAAGGATGGAGGGATAACGGAGAAGGAAGGACAGAGGAGGAAGGATGGAGGGATAATGGAGGAGGAAGGATGGAGGGATAATGGAGGGGGAAGGATGGAGGGATAATGGAGGAGGAAGGATGGAGGGATAATGGAGGAGGAAGGATGGAGGGATAATGGAGAGGGAAGGACGGAGGAATAATGGAGGAGGAATGACGGAGGGATAATGGAAGGGGAAGGATGGAGGGATAATGTAGGAGGATGAATGGAGTAGGAAGGATGGAGGGATAATGGAGGAGGAAGGATGGAGGGATAACGGAGAAGGAAGGACAGAGGAGGAAGGATGGAGGGATAATGGAGGAGGAAGGATGGAGGGATAATGGAGGAGGAAGGATGGAGGGATAATGGAGGAGGAATGACGGAGGGATAACGGAGGAGGAAGGATGGAGGGATAACAGAGGAGGAAGGATGGAGGGATAATGGAGGAGAAATGACGGAGGGATAACGGAGGAGGAAGGATGGAGGGATAATGGAGGAGGAATGGGGGAGGGCTAATGGAGGAGGAATGACGGAGGGATAATGGAGGAGGAAGGATGGAGGAGGAATGACGGAAGGATAATGGAGGGGGAAGGTTGGAGAGATAATGGAGGGGGAAGGATGGAGGGATAATGGAGGGGGAAGGATGGAGGGATAATGGAGGGGGAAGGATGGAGGGATAATGGACTGGGAAGGATGGAGGGATAATGGAGGGGGAAGGATGGAGGGATAATGGAGAGGGAAGGATGGAGGGATAATGGAGTGGGAAGGATGGAGGGATAATGGAGGGGGAAGGATGGAGGGATAATGGAGAGGGAAGGATGGAGGGATAATGGAGTGGGAAAGGATGGAGGGATAATGGAGGGGGAAGGATGGAATGATAATGGAGAGGGAAGGATGGAGGAATAACGGAGAGGGAAGAATAGAGGGATAACGGAGGGGGAAGGATGGAGGGATAATGGAGTTGGAAGGATGAAGGGATAATGGAGTTGGAAGGATGGAGGGATAATGGAGAGGGAAGGATGGAGGGATAATGGAGGGGAAGAATGGAGGGATAATGGAGAGGGAAGGATGGAGGGATAGCGGAGGAGGAATGACGGAGGGATAATGGAGGGCGAAGGATGGAGGGATAATGTAGGAGGAAGGGTGGAGGGATAATGGAGGGGGAAGGATGGAGGGATAATGGAGTTGGAAGGATGGAGGGATAATGGAGGAGGAAGGATGGAGGGATAATGGAGGAGGAAGGACGGAGGGATAATGGAGGAGGAAGGATGGAGGGATAATGGAGGGGGAAGGATGGAGGGATAATGGAGGAGGAAGGATGGAGGATAATGGAGGAGGAATGACGGAGGGATAATGGAAGGAGGAAGGATGGAGGGATAATGGAGGAGGAAGGATGGAGGGATAATGGAGGAGGAATGACGGAGGGATAATGGAGGAGGAATGACGGAGGGATAATGGAGGAGGAATGACGGAGGAATAATGGAGGAGGAATGACGGAGGGATAACGGAGGAGGAAGGATGGAGGAGGAATGACCGAAGGATAATGGAGGGGGAAGGTTGGAGGGAAAATGGAGGGGGAAGGATGGAGGGATAATGGAGAGGGAAGGATGGAGGGATAATGGAGGAGGAATGACGGAGGGATAATGGAGGGGGGAAGGTAGGAGGGATAATGGAGAGGGAAGGATGGAGGGATAATGGAGGGGGAAGGATGGAGGGATAATGGAGGGGGAAGGATGGAGGGATAATGGGAGGGAAGGATGGAGGGATAATGGAGTGGAAGGATGGAGGGATAATGGAGGGGGAAGGATGGAGGGATAATGGAGAGGGAAGGATGGAGGGATAATGGAGGAGGAAGAATAGAGGGATAACGGAGGGGGAAGGATGGAGGGATAATGGAGTTGGAAGGATGGAGGGATAACGGAGAGGGAAGGATGGAGGGATAACGGAGAGGGAAGGATGGAGGGATAATGGAGGGGGAAGAATGGAGGGATAATGGAGAGGGAAGGATGGAGGGATAATGGAGGGGGAAGGATGGAGGGATAATGGAGTTGGAAGGATGGAGGGATAATGGAGGAGGAAGGATGGAGGGATAATGGAGGAGGAAGGACGGAGGGATAATGGAGGGCGAAGGACGGAGGAAAATGGAGGGGGAAGGATGGACGGATAATGTAGGAGGAAGGATGGAGGATAATGGAGGGGGAAGGATGGAGGGATAATGGAGTTGGAAGGATGGAGGGATAATGGAGGAGGAAGGATGGAGGGATAATGGAGGAGGAAGGACGGAGGGATAATGGAGGAGGAAGGACGGAGGGATAATGGAGGGGGAAGGACGGAGGGATAACGGTGGAGGAATGACGGAGGGATAATGGAGGAGGAAGGACGGAGGGATAATGGAGGAGGAAGGACGGAGGGATAATGGAGGGGAAGGACGGAGGGATAACGGTGGAGGAAGGACGGAGGGATAACGGTGGGGGAGGGACGGAGGGATAACGGTGGAGGAAGGACGGAGGGATAACGGTGGAGGAATGACGGAGGGATAATGGAGGAGGAATGACGGAGGGATAACGGAGGAGGAAGGACGGAGGGATAACGGTGGAGGAAGGACGGAGGGATAATGGAGGGGGAAGGATAGAGGCATAATGGAGGGGGAAGGACGGAGGGATAATGGAGGGGGAAGGTTGGAGGGATAACAGAGGAGGAAGGATGGATGGATAATGGAGGGGGAAGGATTGAGGGATAATGGAGAGGGAATGACGGAGGGATAATGGAGGAGGAAGGATGGAGGGATAATGGAGGGGGAAGGATGGAGGGACAATGGAGAGGGAAGGATGGAGGGATAATAGAGGTGGAAGGATGGAGGGATAATGGAGGGGGAAGGATGGAGGGATAACAGAGGAGGAAGGCTGGAGGGATAACGGAGGAGGAAGGATGGAGGGATAATGGAGAGGGAAGGCTGGAGGCATAACAGAGGGGGAAGGATGGAGGGATAATGGAGTTGGAAGGATGGAGGGATAATGGAGGGGGAAGGATGGAAGGATAATGGAGGAGGAAGTGCGGAGGGATAATGGAGGAGGAAGGATGGAGGGATAATGGAGTTGGAAGGATGGAGGGATAATGGAGGGGGAAGGATGGAGGGATAATGGAGAGGGAAGGATGGAGGGATAATGGAGAGGGAAGGATGGAGGGATAATGGAGGGGGAAGGATGGAGGGATAATGGAGAGGGAAGGATGGAGGGATAATGGAGAGGGAAGGATGGAGGGATAACGGAGGAGGAAGGATGGAGGGATAATGGAGAGGGAAGGATGGAGGGATAATGGAGTTGGAAGGATGGAGGGATAATGGAGGGGGAAGGATGGAGGGATAATGGAGAGGGAAGGATGGAGGGATAATGGAGAGGGAAGGATGGAGGGATAACAGAGGGGGAAGGATGGAGGGATAATGGAGTTGGAAGGATGGAGGGATAATGGAGGAGGAAGGATGGAGGGATAATGGAGAGGGAAGGATGGAGGGATAACGGAGGAGGAATGAGGGAGGGATAATGTAGGAGGAAGGATAGAGGGATAATGGAGGGGGAAGGATGGAGGGATAATGTAGGAGGAAGGATGGAGGGATAATGTAGGAGGAAGGATAGAGGGATAATGGAGGGGAAAGGATGGAGGGATAATGGAGAGGGAAGGATGGAGGGATAATGGAGGGGGAAGGATGGAGGGATAATGGAGGGGGAAGGATGGAGGGATAATGGAGGGGGAAGGATGGAGGGATAATGTAGGAGGAAGGATGGAGGGATAATGTAGGAGGAAGGATAGAGGGATAATGGAGGGGAAAGGATGGAGGGATAATGGAGTGGAAGGATGGAGGGATAATGGAGGGGGAAGGATGGAGGGATAATGTAGGAGGAAGGATAGAGGGAGAATGTAGGAGGAAGGATAGAGGGATAATGGAGGGGGAAGGATGGAGAAGATAATGTAGGAGGAAGGACGGAGGGATAACGGTGGAGGAAGGACGGAGGGATAATGGAGGAGGAAGGACGGAGGGATAATGGAGGGGGAAGGATGGAGGGATAATGGAGGAGGAAGGACGGAGGGATAATGGAGGATGAAGGACGGAGGGATAATGGAGGGGGAAGGATGGAGGGATAATGGTGGAGGAAGGACGTAGGGATAATGGAGGGTGAAGGATGGAGGGATAATGGAGGGAAGGACGGAGGGATAACGGTGGAGGAATGACGGAGGGATAATGGAAAGGGAAGGATGGAGGGATAATGGAGGGGGAAGGATGGAGGGATAGTGGAGAGGGAAGGATGGAGGGATAATGGAGGGGGAAGGACGGAGGGATAACGGTGGAGGAATGACGGAGGGATAATGGAAAGGGAAGGATGGAGGGATAACGGTGGAGGAAGGACGGAGGGATGATGGAGGGGGAAGGATGGAGGGATAACGGTGGAGGAAGGATGGAGGGATAACGGAGGAGGAAGGACGGAGGGATAATGGAGGAGGAAGGACGGAGGGATAATGGAAGGGGAAGGATGGAGGGATAATGGAGGGGAAAGGATGGAGGGATAATGGTGGAGGAAGGACGGAGGGATAATGGAGAGGGAAGGATGGAGGGATAATAGAGGGGGAAAGATGGAGGGATAATGGAGTTGGAAGGATGGAGGGATAATGGAGAGGGAAGGATGGAGGGATAACGGTGGAGGAAGGACGGAGGGATAATGGAGGGGGAAGGACGGAGGGATAACGGTGGAGGAAGGACGGAGGGATAATGGAGGAGGAAGGACGGAGGGATAATGGAGGGGGAAGGATGGAGGGATAATGGTGGGGGAAGGACGGTGGGATAACGGTGGGGGAAGGACGGAGGGATAATGGAGGGGGAAGGATGGAGGGATAATGGTGGAGGAAGGACGGAGGGATAACGGTGGAGGAAGGACGGAGGGATAACAGTGGGGGAAGGACGGAGGGATAACGGTGGGGGAAGGACGGAGGGATAATGGAGGAGGAAGGACGGAGGGATAATGGAGGGGGAAGGATGGAGGGATAACGGTGGAGGAAGGACGGAGGGATAACGGTGGAGGAGGGACGGAGGGATAACGGTGGGGGAGGGACGGAGGGATAACGGTGGAGGAAGGACGGAGGGATAACGGTGGAGGAAGGACGGAGGGATAACGGAGGGGGAAGGACGGAGGGATAGTGGAGGAGGAAGGACGGAGGGATAACGGTGGAGGAAGGACGGAGGGATAACAGTGGGGGAAGGACGGAGGGATAACGGTGGGGGAAGGACGGAGGGATAATTGAGGGGGAAGGACGGAGGGATAATGGAGGGGGAAGGATGGAGGGATAACGGTGGAGGAATGACGGAGGGATAATGGAAAGGGAAGGATGGAGGGATAATGGAGGGGGAAGGACGGAGGGATAACGGTGGAGGAATGACGGAGGGATAATGGAAAGGGAAGGATGGAGGGATAATGGAGGGGGAAGGATGGAGGGATAGTGGAGAGGGAAGGATGGAGGGATAATGGAGGGGGAAGGACGGAAGGATAACGGTGGAGGAATGACGGAGGGATAATGGAAAGGGAAGGATGGAGGGATAACGGTGAAGGAAGGACGGAGGGATGATGGAGGGGGAAGGATGGAGGGATAACGGTGGAGGAAGGATGGAGGGATAACGGAGGAGGAAGGACGGAGGGATAATGGAGGAGTAAGGACGGAGGGATAATGGAGGGGGAAGGATGGAGGGATAATGGAGGGGGAAGGATGGAGGGATAATGGTGGAGGAAGGACGGAGGGATAATGGAGAGGGAAGGATGGAGGGATAACAGAGGGGGAAAGATGGAGGGATAATGGAGTTGGAAGGATGGAGGGATAATGAAGTGGGAAGGATGGAGGGATAATGGAGAGGGAAGGATGGAGGGATAACAGTGGAGGAAGGATGGAGGGATAATGGAGGGGGAAGGACGGAGGGATAACGGTGGAGGAAGGACGGAGGGATAATGGAGGAGGAAGGACGGAGGGATAATGGAGGGGGAAGGATGGAGGGATAATGGTGGGGGAAGGACGGAGGGATAACGGTGGGGGAAGGACGGAGGGATAATGAAGGGGGAAGGATGGAGGGATAATGGTGGGGGAAGGACGGAGGGATAACGGTGGGGGAAGGACGGAGGGATAATGGAGGGGGAAGGATGGAGGGATAACGGTGGAGGAAGGACGGAGGGATAACGGTGGAGGAAGGACGGAGGGATAACGGTGGAGGAAGGACGGAGGGATAATGGAGAGGGAAGGATGGAGGGATAATGGAGGAGGAAGGACGGAGGGATAATGGAGAGGGAGGGATGGAGGGATAATGGAGGGGGAATGATGGAGGGATAACGGAGGAGGAAGGACGGAGGGATAATGGAGAGGGAAGGATGGAGGGATAATGGAGAGGGAAGGATGGAGGGATAATGGAGGAGGAAGGACGGAGGGATAATGGAGGGGGAAGGATGGAGGGATAACGGTGGAGGAAGGACGGAGGGATAATGGAGGGGTAAGGACAGGAGGGATAATGGTGGGGGAAGGACGGAGGGATAACGGTGGAGGAAGGACGGAGAGATAACGGTGGAGGAAGGACAGAGGGATAAGGGAGGAGGAAGGACGGAGGGATAATGGAGAGGGAAGGATGGAGGGATAACGGTGGAGGAAGGACGGAGGGATAATGGAGAGGGAAGGATGGAGGGATAATGGAGAGGGAAGGATGGAGGGATAATGGAGGAGGAAGGACGGAGGGATAATGGAGGGGGAAGGATGGAGGGATAATGGTGGAGGAAGGACGGAGGGATAACGGAGGAGGAAGGACGGAGGGATAATGGAGGGGGAAGGATGGAGGGATAACGGTGGAGGAAGGACGGAGGGATAACGGTGGAGGAAGGACAGAGGGATAATGGAGGAGGAAGGACGGAGGGATAACGGTGGAGGGAGGACGGAGGGATAACAGTGGGGGAAGGACGGAGGGATAACGGTGGGGGAAGGACGGAGGGATAATGGAGGAGGAAGGACGGAGGGATAATGGAGGGGGAAGGATGGAGGGATAACGGTGGAGGAAGGACGGATAGATAACGGTGGGGGAGGGACGGAGGGATAACGGTGGAGGAAGGACGGAGGGATAACGGTGGAGGAAGGACGGAGGGATAACGGAGGGGGAAGGACGGAGGGATAGTGGAGGAGGAAGGACGGAGGGATAACGGTGGAGGAAGAACGGAGGGATAACAGTGGGGGAAGGACGGAGGGATAACGGTGGGGGAAGGACGGAGGGATAATGGAGGGGGAAGGACGGAGGGATAATGGAGGGGGAAGGACGGAGGGATAACGGTGGAGGAAGGACGGAGGGATAACGGTGGAGGAATGACGGAGGGATAATGGAAAGGGAAGGATGGAGGGATAATGGAGGGGGAAGGACGGAGGGATAACGGTGGAGGAATGACGGAGGGATAATGGAAAGGGAAGGATGGAGGGATAATGGAGGGGGAAGGATGGAGGGATAGTGGAGAGGGAAGGATGGAGGGATAATGGAGGGGGAAGGACGGAAGGATAACGGTGGAGGAATGACGGAGGGATAATGGAAAGGGAAGGATGGAGGGATAACGGTGAAGGAAGGACGGAGGGATGATGGAGGGGGAAGGATGGAGGGATAACGGTGGAGGAAGGATGGAGGGATAACGGAGGAGGAAGGACGGAGGGATAATGGAGGAGTAAGGACGGAGGGATAATGGAGGGGGAAGGATGGAGGGATAATGGAGGGGGAAGGATGGAGGGATAATGGTGGAGGAAGGACGGAGGGATAATGGAGAGGGAAGGATGGAGGGATAACAGAGGGGGAAAGATGGAGGGATAATGGAGTTGGAAGGATGGAGGGATAATGAAGTGGGAAGGATGGAGGGATAATGGAGAGGGAAGGATGGAGGGATAACAGTGGAGGAAGGATGGAGGGATAATGGAGGGGGAAGGACGGAGGGATAACGGTGGAGGAAGGACGGAGGGATAATGGAGGAGGAAGGACGGAGGGATAATGGAGGGGGAAGGATGGAGGGATAATGGTGGGGGAAGGACGGAGGGATAACGGTGGGGGAAGGACGGAGGGATAATGAAGGGGGAAGGATGGAGGGATAATGGTGGGGGAAGGACGGAGGGATAACGGTGGGGGAAGGACGGAGGGATAATGGAGGGGGAAGGATGGAGGGATAACGGTGGAGGAAGGACGGAGGGATAACGGTGGAGGAAGGACGGAGGGATAACGGTGGAGGAAGGACGGAGGGATAATGGAGAGGGAAGGATGGAGGGATAATGGAGGAGGAAGGACGGAGGGATAATGGAGAGGGAGGGATGGAGGGATAATGGAGGGGGAATGATGGAGGGATAACGGAGGAGGAAGGACGGAGGGATAATGGAGAGGGAAGGATGGAGGGATAATGGAGAGGGAAGGATGGAGGGATAATGGAGGAGGAAGGACGGAGGGATAATGGAGGGGGAAGGACAGGAGGGATAATGGTGGGGGAAGGACGGAGGGATAACGGTGGAGGAAGGACGGAGGGATAACGGTGGAGGAAGGACAGAGGGATAAGGGAGGAGGAAGGACGGAGGGATAATGGAGAGGGAAGGATGGAGGGATAACGGTGGAGGAAGGACGGAGGGATAATGGAGAGGGAAGGATGGAGGGATAATGGAGAGGGAAGGATGGAGGGATAATGGAGGAGGAAGGACGGAGGGATAATGGAGGGGGAAGGATGGAGGGATAATGGTGGAGGAAGGACGGAGGGATAACGGAGGAGGAAGGACGGAGGGATAATGGAGGGGGAAGGATGGAGGGATAACGGTGGAGGAAGGACGGAGGGATAACGGTGGAGGAAGGACAGAGGGATAATGGAGGAGGAAGGACGGAGGGATAACGGTGGAGGGAGGACGGAGGGATAACAGTGGGGGAAGGACGGAGGGATAACGGTGGGGGAAGGACGGAGGGATAATGGAGGAGGAAGGACGGAGGGATAATGGAGGGGGAAGGATGGAGGGATAACGGTGGAGGAAGGAGGGAGGGATAACGGTGGAGGAAGGACGGATAGATAACGGTGGGGGAGGGACGGAGGGATAACGGTGGGGGAAGGACGGAGGGATAATGGAGGGGGAAGGACGGAGGGATAATGGAGGGGGAAGGACGGAGGGATAACGGTGGAGGAAGGACGGAGGAGGAATGACGGAGGAATAATGGAGAGGGAAGGATGGAGGGATAATGGAGGAGGAAGGATGGAGGGATAACGGAGGAGGAAGGACGGAGGGATAATGGAGGGGGAAGGACGGAGGGATAACGGTGGAGGAAGGACGGAGGGATAATGGAGGGGGAAGGACGGAGGGATAACGGTGGGGGAAGGACGGAGGGATAACGGTGGAGGAAGGACGGAGGGATAGCGGTGGAGGAAGGACGGAGGGATAACGGTGGAGGAAGGACGGAGGGATAACGGTGGAGGAAGGACGGAGGGATAACGGTGGGGGAAGGACGGAGGGATAACGGTGGAGGAAGGACGGAGGGATAACGGTGGGGGAGGGACGGAGGGATAACGGTGGAGGAAGGACGGAGGGATAACCGTGGAGGAAGGACGGAGGGATAACGGAGGGGGAAGGACGGAGGGTTAGCGGTGGAGGAAGGACGGAGGGATAACGGTGGAGGAAGGACAGAGGGATAGCGGTGGAGGAAGGACGGAGGGATAACGGTGGGGGAGGGACGGAGGGATAACGGTGGAGGAAGGACGGAGGGATAACCGTGGAGGAAGGACGGAGGGATAACGGTGGAGGAAGGACGGAGGGATAACGGTGGGGGAGGGACGGAGGGATAACGGTGGAGAAAGGACGGAGGGATAAAGGTGGAGGAAGGACGGAGGGATAACGGAGGGGGAAGGACGGAGGGATAATGGAGGAGGAAGGACGGAGGGATAACGGTGGAGGAAGGACGGAGGGATAACAGTGGGGGAAGGACGGAGGGATAACGGTGGGGGAAGGACGGAGGGATAATGGAGAGGGAAGGATGGAGGGATAATGGAGGAGGAAGGATGGAGGGATAACGGAGGAGGAAGGACAGAGGGATAATGGAGGGGGAAGGACGGAGGGATAACGGTGGGGGAAGGACGGAGGGATAACGGTGGAGGAAGGACGGAGGGATAGCGGTGGAGAAAGGACGGAGGGATAACGGTGGAGGAAGGACGGAGGGATAACGGAGGGGGAAGGACGGAGGGATAATGGAGGAGGAAGGACGGAGGGATAACAGTGCAGGAAGGACGGAGGGATAACGGTGGGGGAAGGACGGAGGGATAATGGAGAGGGAAGGATGGAGGGATAATGGAGGAGGAAGGATGGAGGGATAACGGAGGAGGAAGGACGGAGGGATAATGGAGGGGGAAGGACGGAGGGATAATGGAGGGGGAAGGACGGAGGGATAACGGTGGGGGAAGGACGGAGGGATAACGGTGGAGGAAGGACGGAGGGATAGCGGTGGAGGAAGGACGGAGGGATAACGGTGGAGGAAGGACGAAGGGATAATGGAGGGGGAAGGACGGAGGGATAATGGTGGAGGAAGGACGGAGGGATAATGGAGGGGGAAGGACGGAGGGATAACGGTGGAGGAAGTACGGAGGGATAATGGAGGGGGAAGGACGGAGGGATAACGGAGGGGGAAGGAAGGAGGGATAATGGAGGGGGAAGGACGGAGGGATAACGGAGAGGGAAGGACAGAGGGATAATGGAGGGGGAAGGACGGAGGGATAACGGTGGAGGAAGGACGTGGGGGATAATGGAGGGGGAAGGACGAAGGGATAATGGAGGGGGAAGGACGGAGGGATAATGGAGGAGGAAGGACGGAGGGATAACGGTGGAGGAAGTACGGAGGGATAATGGAGGGGGAAGGACGGAGGGATAACGGTGGAGGAAGGACGGAGGGATAATGGAGGGAGAAGGACGGAGGGATATCGGTGGAGGAAGTATGGAGGGATAATGGAGGGGGAAGGACGGAGGGATAACGGAGGGGGAAGGACGGAGGGATAATGGAGGGGGAGGGACGGAGGGATAACGGTGGAGAAAGGACGGAGGGATAAAGGTGGAGGAAGGACGGAGGGATAACGGAGGGGGAAGGACGGAGGGATAATGGAGGAGGAAGGACGGAGGGATAACGGTGGAGGAAGGACGGAGGGATAACAGTGGGGGAAGGACGGAGGGATAACGGTGGGGGAAGGACGGAGGGATAATGGAGAGGGAAGGATGGAGGGATAATGGAGGAGGAAGGATGGAGGGATAACGGAGGAGGAAGGACAGAGGGATAATGGAGGGGGAAGGACGGAGGGATAACGGTGGGGGAAGGACGGAGGGATAACGGTGGAGGAAGGACGGAGGGATAGCTGTGGAGAAAGGACGGAGGGATAACGGTGGAGGAAGGACGGAGGGATAACGGAGGGGGAAGGACGGAGGGATAATGGAGGAGGAAGGACGGAGGGATAACAGTGCAGGAAGGACGGAGGGATAACGGTGGGGGAAGGACGGAGGGATAATGGAGAGGGAAGGATGGAGGGATAATGGAGGAGGAAGGATGGAGGGATAACGGAGGAGGAAGGACGGAGGGATAATGGAGGGGGAAGGACGGAGGGATAATGGAGGGGGAAGGACGGAGGGATAACGGTGGGGGAAGGACGGAGGGATAACGGTGGAGGAAGGACGGAGGGATAGCGGTGGAGGAAGGACGGAGGGATAACGGTGGAGGAAGGACGAAGGGATAATGGAGGGGGAAGGACGGAGGGATAATGGTGGAGGAAGGACGGAGGGATAATGGAGGGGGAAGGACGGAGGGATAACGGTGGAGGAAGTACGGAGGGATAATGGAGGGGGAAGGACGGAGGGATAACGGAGGGGGAAGGAAGGAGGGATAATGGAGGGGGAAGGACGGAGGGATAACGGAGAGGGAAGGACAGAGGGATAATGGAGGGGGAAGGACGGAGGGATAACGGTGGAGGAAGGACGTGGGGGATAATGGAGGGGGAAGGACGAAGGGATAATGGAGGGGGAAGGACGGAGGGATAATGGAGGAGGAAGGACGGAGGGATAACGGTGGAGGAAGTACGGAGGGATAATGGAGGGGGAAGGACGGAGGGATAACGGTGGAGGAAGGACGGAGGGATAATGGAGGGGGAAGGACGGAGGGATATCGGTGGAGGAAGTACGGAGGGATAATGGAGGGGGAAGGACGGAGGGATAACGGAGGGGGAAGGACGGAGGGATAATGGAGGGGGAAGGACGGAGGGATAACGGAGAGGGAAGGAACTGAGGGATAATGGAGGGGGAAGGACGGAGGGATAACGGTGGAGGAAGGACGTGGGGGATAATGGAGGGGGAAGGACGAAGGGATAATGGAGGGGGAAGGACGGAGGGATAACGGTGGAGGAAGTACGGAGGGATAATGGAGGGGGAAGGACGGAGGGATAACGGTGGAGGAAGTACGGAGGGATAACGGAGAGGGAAGGAACTGAGGGATAATGGAGGGGGAAGGACGGAGGGATAACGGTGGAGGAAGGACGTGGGGGATAATGGAGGGGGAAGGACGAAGGGATAATGGAGGGGGAAGGACGGAGGGATAACGGTGGAGGAAGTACGGAGGGATAATGGAGGGGGAAGGAAGGAGGGATAACGGTGGAGGAAGTACGGAGGGATAATGGAGGGGGAAGGACGGAGGGATAATGGAGGGGGAAGGATGGATGGATAATGGAGGGGGAAGGACGGAGGGATAATGGAGGGGGAAGGATGGAGGGATAATGGAGGGGGAAGGACGGAGGGATAACGGTGGAGGAAGTACGGAGGGATAATGGAGGGGGAAGGACGGAGGGATAACGGTGGAGGAAGTACGGAGGGATAATGGAGGGGGAAGGACGGAGGGATAATGGAGGGGGAAGGATGGAGGGGTAATGGAGGGGGAAGGACGGAGGGATAGCGGTGGAGGAAGTACGGAGGGATAATGGAGGGGGAAGGACGGAGGGATAATGGAGGGGGAAGGATGGATGGATAATGGAGGGGGAAGGACGGAGGGATAATGGAGGGGGAAGGACGGAGGGATAACGGTGGAGGAAGTACGGAGGGATAATGGAGGGGGAAGGACGGAGGGATAATGGAGAGGGAAGGATGGATGGATAATGGAGGGGGAAGGACGGAGGGATAATGGAGGGGGAAGGACGGAGGGATAACGGTGGAGGAAGTACGGAGGGATAATGGAGGGGGAAGGACGGAGGGATAATGGAGGGGGAAGGACTTAGGGATAATGGAGGGGGAAGGACGGAGGGATAACGGAGAGGGAAGGACGGAGGGATAATGGAGGGGGAAGGATGGAGGGATAACGGAGAGGGAAGGACGGAGGGATAATGGAGGGGGAAGGACGGAGGGATAACGGTGGAGGAAGTACGGAGGGATAACGGAGGAGGAAGGATGGAGGGATAATGGTGGAGGAAGGAAGGAGGGATAATGGTGGAGGAAGGACGGAGGGATAACGGTGGAGGAAGTACGGAGGGATAATGGAGGGGGAAGGACGGAGGGATAACGGTGGAGGAAGTACGGAGGGATAATGGAGGGGGAAGGACGGAGGGATAATGGAGGGGGAAGGATGGATGGATAATGGAGGGGGAAGGACGGAGGGATAATGGAGGGGGAAGGATGGAGGGATAATGGAGGGGGAAGGACGGAGGGATAACGGTGGAGGAAGTACGGAGGGATAATGGAGGGGGAAGGACGGAGGGATAATGGAGGGGGAAGGACGGAGGGATAATGGAGGGGGAAGGACGGAGGGATAACGGTGGAGGAAGTACGGAGGGATAATAGAGGGGGAAGGACGGAGGGATAATGGAGGGGGAAGGACGGAGGGATAATGGAGGGGGAAGGACGGAGGGATAACGTAGAGGGAAGGACGGAGGGATAATGGAGGGGGAAGGACGGAGGGATAACGGAGAGGGAAGGACGGAGGGATAATGGAGGGGGAAGGACGGAGGGATAACGGTGGAGGAAGTACGGAGGGATAACGGAGGAGGAAGGATGGAGGGATAATGGTGGAGGAAGGACAGAGGGATAACGGTGGAGGAAGGACGGAGGGATAATGGAGGGGGAAGGACGGAGGGATAACGGAGAGGGAAGTACGGAGGGATAATGGAGGGGGAAGGACGGAGGGATAACGGTGGAGGAAGTACGGAGGGATAATGGAGGGGGAAGGACGGAGGGATAATGGAGGGGGAAGGATGGATGGATAATGGAGGGGGAAGGACGGAGGGATAATGGAGGGGGAAGGATGGAGGGATAATGGAGGGGGAAGGACGGAGGGATAACGGTGGAGGAAGTACGGAGGGATAATGGAGGGGGAAGGACGGAGGGATAATGGAGGGGGAAGGACGGAGGGATAATGGAGGGGGAAGGACGGAGGGATAACGGTGGAGGAAGTACGGAGGGATAATGGAGGGGGAAGGACGGAGGGATAATGGAGGGGGAAGGACGGAGGGATAACGGTGGAGGAAGGACGGAGGGATAACGGTGGGGGAAGGACGGAGGGATAACGGTGGAGGAAGGACGGAGGGATAACGGTGGGGGAAGGACGGAGGGATAATGGAGGGGGAAGGACGGAGGGATAATGGAGGGGGAAGGACGGAGGGATAACGGTGGAGGAAGGACGGAGGGATAACGGTGGAGGAAGGACGGAGGGATAACGGTGGAGGAAGGACGGAGGGATAACGGAGGAGGAAGGACGGAGGGATAATGGAGGGGGAAGGACGGAGGGATAATGGAGGGGGAAGGACAGAGGGATAATGGAGGGGAAAGGAAGGAGGGATAACGGTGGGGGAAGGACGGAGGGATAACGGTGGGGGAAGGACGGAGGGATAATGGAGGGGAAAGGAAGGAGGGATAACGGTGGGGGAAGGACGGAGGGATAACGGTGGAGGAAGGACAGAGGGATAATGGAGGGGGAAGGACGGAGGGATAACGGTGGAGGAAGGACGGAGGGATAATGGAGGGGGAAGGACAGAGGGATAATGGAGGGGAAAGGAAGGAGGGATAACGGTGGGGGAAGGACGGAGGGATAACGGTGGAGGAAGGACGGAGGGATAATGGAGGGGGAAGGACGGAGGGATAACGGTGGAGGAAGGACGGAGGGATAACGGTGGAGGAAGGACGGAGGGATAATGGAGGGGGAAGGACGGAGGGATAACGGTGGAGGAAGGACGGAGGGATAACGGTGGAGGAAGGAAGGAGGGATAACGGTGGGGGAAGGACGGAGGGATAACGGTGGGGGAAGGACGGAGGGATAATGGAGGGGGAAGGACGGAGGGATAACGGTGGAGGAAGGACGGAGGGATAACGGTGGGGGAAGGACGGAGGGATAATGGAGGGGGAAGGACGGAGGGATAACGGTGGAGGAAGGACGGAGGGATAACGGTGGGGGAAGGACGGAGGGATAACGGTGGAGGAAGGACGGAGGGATAACGGTGGAGGAAGGACAGAGGGATAACGGTGGGGGAAGGACGGAGGGATAACGGTGGAGGAAGGACGGAGGAATAACGGTGGGGGAAGGACGGAGGGATAACGGTGGAGGAAGGACGGAGGAATAACGGTGGAGGAAGGACGGAGGAATAACGGTGGAGGAAGGACGGAGGGATAACGGTGGAGGAAGGACAGAGGGATAACGGTGGAGGAAGGACGGAGGGATAACGGTGGAGGAAGGACGGAGGAATAACGGTGGGGGAAGGACGGAGGGATAACGGTGGAGGAAGGACGGAGGGATAACGGTGGGGGAAGGACGGAGGGATAACGGTGGAGGAAGGACGGAGGGATAACGGTGGGGGAAGGACGGAGGGATAACGGTGGAGGAAGGACGGAGGGATAACGGTGGGGGAAGGATGGAGGGATAACGGTGGAGGAAGGACGGAGGGATAACGGTGGAGGAAGGACGGAGGGATAACGGAGGAGGAAGGACGGAGGGATAACGGTGGGGGAAGGACGGAGGGATAACGGTGGAGGAAGGACGGAGGGATAACGGTGGAGGAAGGACGGAGGGATAATGGAGGAGGAAGGACGGAGGGATAACGGTGGGGGAAGGACGGAGGGATAACGGTGGAGGAAGGACGGAGGGATAACGGTGGAGGAAGGACGGAGGGATAACGGAGGAGGAAGGACGGAGGGATAACGGTGGAGGAAGGACGGAGGGATAACGGTGGAGGAAGGACGGAGGGATAATGGTGGGGGAAGGACGGAGGGATAACGGAGGAGGAAGGACGGAGGGATCGGCCTCATTATAACCGTCCAGCATGTGTTGCAGGGACTATGAGGACTGGATGGGATATAAGTCCTTCATGTGACACGCTACATGTGGGTGACATGTGACACGCTACATGTGGGTGACATGTGACTTTGGGGGATTCTTCTGGGAGGGGGAGGGGTCTCGGGTCGGAGGTTGTCTGGCAGATCTCGGGAGATAATAGGTTTCTAGTTGTGGGCGGTAATTGTGCGGTCACAGGCAGTCGCCTCATTAGCACGGAATCAGCGTTCCTGTGAGCAGTTTATTGATGAGAAGGAGACGGATATAATGATATCAGACGTCTTGGCCGCTCTTTTTCCGCCCCCGCGCTCACTTCTCCCGTCTTTACCTTGAGAAATGTTAATTGGCCTCCAGAGCGGTTTGTGGTTGATAAACATTCATGAATGAATCAGCCGCGGCCGGTGTTCTGCCTAATAGAGTCCGCCTATCAAATGCTGTCCGCTCCGTACTGCGCATGCGCAGTACGGAGCAGACGAAGCTTCGGAAAAACTCCGAAGCTGAACGGCGCCTGCGCCGTGAGTGGAGGTGCTAGCCCCACTATCCAAGTGGACATAGGGTTGAGAATTTTAGAGGGCCGCTCGGCTCTTTTTTATTCTAACTCGGAGTGTGCCCTCGGGGAGAGTGCCCTCGGGGAGTGTTCCCTCGGGGAGAGTGCCCTCGGGGAGTGTTCCCTCGGGGAGAGTGCCCTCGGGGGGGTTCCCTCGGGGAGTGCGCCCTCGGGCAGAGCGCCCTCGGGGAGTGCGCCCTCGGGGAGTGCGCCCTCGGGGAGAGCGCCCTCGGGGAGTGTTCCCTCGGGGAGAGTGCCCTCGGGGGGGTTCCCTCGGGGAGTGCGCCCTCGGGGAGAGCGCCCTCGGGGAGTGTTCCCTCGGGGAGCGTGCCCTCGGGGAGAGCGCACTCGGGGAGTGTTCCCTCGGGGAGTGTGCCCTCGGGGAGTGTTCCCTCGGGGAGTGTGCCCTCGGGGAGAGTGCCCTCGGGGAGCGTGCCCTCAGGGAGAGCGCCCTCGGGGAGTGTTCCCTCGGGGAGAGCGCCCTCGGGGAGTGTTCCCTCGGGGAGAGCGCCCTCGGGGAGTGTGCCCTCGGGGAGCGTGCCCTCGGGGAGTGTTCCCTCTGGGAGAGCGCCCTCGGGGAGTGTTCCCTCGGGGAGAGCGCCCTCCGGGAGTGTGCCCTCGGGGAGCGCGCCCTCGGGGAGTGTTCCCTCGGGGAGAGCGCCCTCGGGGAGTGTTCCCTCGGGGAGAGCGCCCTCGGGGAGTGTTCCCTCGGGGAGAGTGCCCTCGGGGAGAGTGCCCTCGGGGAGCGTGCCCTCGGGGAGCGTTCCCTCGGGGAGAGCGCCCTCGGGGAGCGCGCCCTCGGGGAGAGCGCCCTCGGGGAGCGCGCCCTCGGGGAGAGCGCCCTCGGGGAGCGAGCCCTCGGGGAGCGCGCCCTCGGGGAGAGCGCCCTCGGGGAGCGCGCCCTCGGGGAGCGCGCCCTCGGGGAGAGCGCCCTCGGGGAGCGCGCCCTCGGGGAGCGCGCCCTCGGGGAGAGCGCCCTCGGGGAGCGCGCCCTCGGGGAGCGAGCCCTCGGGGAGCGCGCCCTCGGGGAGAGCGCCCTCGGGGAGCGAGCCCTCGGGGAGCGAGCCCTCGGGGAGCGCGCCCTCGGGGAGCGCGCCCTCGGGGAGAGCGCCCTCGGGGCGCGCCCTCGGGGAGCGCGCCCTCGGGGAGCGCGCCCTCGGGGAGAGCGCCCTCGGGGAGAGCGCCCTCGGGGAGCGCGCCCTCGGGGAGCGCGCCCTCGGGGAGCGAGCCCTCGGGGAGAGCGCCCTCGGGGAGAGCGCCCTCGGGGAGCGCGCCCTCGGGGAGCGCGCCCTCGGGGAGCGAGCCCTCGGGGAGCGCGCCATCGGGGAGAGCGCCCTCGGGGAGCGAGCCCTCGGGGAGCGAGCCCTCGGGGAGCGTGCCCTCGGGGAGCGCGCCCTCGGGGCGCGCCCTCGGGGAGCGCGCCCTCGGGGAGAGCGCCCTTGGGGAGCGTTCCCTCGGGGAGAGTGCCCTCGGGGGGGTTCCCTCGGGGTGTGTGCCCTCGGGGAGAGTGCCCTCGGGGAGCGTGCCCTCGGGGAGCGTTCCCTCGGGGAGAGTGCCCTCGGGGAGCGTTCCCTCGGGGAGAGTGCCCTCGGGGGGGTTCCCTCGGGGAGTGTGCCCTCGGGGAGAGTGCCCTCGGGGAGTGTTCCCTCGGGGAGAGTGCCCTCGGGGGGGGGTTCCCTCGGGGAGTGTTCCCTCGGGGAGAGTGCCCTCGGGGGGGTTCCCTCGGGGAGAGTGCCCTCGGGGAGAGTGCCCTCGGGGGGGTTCCCTCGGGGAGAGTGCCCTCGGGGAGTGTTCCCTCGGGGAGAGTGCCCTCGGGGGGGTTCCCTTGGAGAGTGCGCCCTCGGGGAGAGCGCCCTCGGGGAGTGCGCCCTCGGGGAGAGCGCCCTCAGGGAGAGCGCCCTCGGGGAGTGTTCCCTCGGGGAGTGTGCCCTCGGGGAGAGTGCCCTCGGGGAGAGCGCCCTCGGGGAGTGTGCCCTCGGGGAGAGCGCCCTCGGGGAGTATTCCCTCGGGGAGTGTGCCCTCGGGGAGAGCGCCCTCGGGGAGTGTTCCCTCGGGGAGCGCGCCCTCGGGGAGAGCGCCCTCGGGGAGCGAGCCCTCGGGGAGCGAGCCCTCGGGGAGCGCGCCCTCGGGGAGCGCGCCCTCGGGGAGAGCGCCCTCGGGGAGCGCGCCCTCGGGGAGAGCGCCCTCGGGGAGCGCGCCCTCGGGGAGAGCGCCCTCGGGGAGCGCGCCCTCGGGGAGCGAGCCCTCGGGGAGCGCGCCCTCGGGGAGAGCGCCCTCGGGGAGCGCGCCCTCGGGGAGAGCGCCCTCGGGGAGCGTTCCCTCGGGGAGAGCGCCCTCGGGGGGGTTCCCTCGGGGAGCGTGCCCTCGGGGAGAGTGCCCTCGGGGAGCGTGCCCTCGGGGAGCGTTCCCTCGGGGAGAGTGCCCTCGGGGAGCGTTCCCTCGGGGAGAGTGCCCTCGGGGGGTTCCCTCGGGGAGTGTGCCCTCGGGGAGAGTGCCCTCGGGGAGTGTTCCCTCGGGGAGAGTGCCCTCGGGGGGGGTTCCCTCGGGGAGTGTTCCCTCGGGGAGAGTGCCCTCGGGGGGGGGTTCCCTCGGGGAGAGTGCCCTCGGGGGGGGTTCCCTCGGGGAGAGTGCCCTCGGGGAGAGTGCCCTCGGGGAGAGTGCCCTCGGGGGGGGTTCCCTCGGGGAGAGTGCCCTCGGGGAGTGTTCCCTCGGGGAGAGTGCCCTCGGGGGGGTTCCCTCGGGCAGTGCGCCCTCGGGGAGAGCGCCCTCGGGGAGTGCGCCCTCGGGGAGAGCGCCCTCGGGGAGAGCGCCCTCGGGGAGTGCGCCCTCGGGGAGTGCGCCCTCGGGGAGAGTGCCCTCGGGGAGAGCGCCATCGGGGAGTGTTCCCTCGGGGAGAGCGCCCTCGGGGAGAGCGCCCTCGGGGAGTATTCCCTCGGGGAGTGTGCCCTCGGGGAGAGCGCCCTCGGGGAGTGTTCCCTCGGGGAGCGTGCCCTCGGGGAGAGCGCCCTCGGGGAGTGTTCCCTCGGGGAGCGTGCCCTCGGGGAGAGCGCCCTCGGGGAGCGTTCCCTCGGGGAGAGCGCCCTCGGGGAGCGTTCCCTCGGGGAGAGCGCCCTCGGGGAGCGTTCCCTCGGGGAGAGCGCCCTCGGGGAGCGCGCCCTCGGGGAGCGTTCCCTCGGGGAGCGCGCCCTCGGGGAGCGTTCCCTCGGGGAGCGCTCCCTCGGGGAGCGTTCCCTCGGGGAGAGTGCCCTCGGGGAGCGCGCCCTCGGGGAGCGTTCCCTCGGGGAGAGCGCCCTCGGGGAGCGTGCCCTCGGGGAGCGTTCCCTCGGGGAGAGCGCCCTCGGGGAGAGCGCCCTCGGGGAGCGCGCCCTCGGGGAGCGTTCCCTCGGGGAGAGCGCCCTCGGGGAGCGTTCCCTCGGGGAGAGCGCCCTCGGGGAGCGTTCCCTCGGGGAGAGCGCCCTCGGGGAGAGCGCCCTCGGGGAGCGCGCCCTCGGGGAGAGCGCCCTCGGGGAGCGCGCCCTCGGGGAGCGCGCCCTCGGGGAGAGCGCCCTCGGGGAGCGCGCCCTCGGGGAGCGCGCCCTCGGGGAGAGCGCCCTCGGGGAGCGCGCCCTCGGGGAGAGCGCCCTCGGGGAGCGCGCCCTCGGGGAGAGCGCCCTCGGGGAGCGCGCCCTCGGGGAGAGCGCCCTCGGGGAGCGAGCCCTCGGGGAGCGCGCCCTCGGGGAGCGCGCCCTCGGGGAGAGCGCCCTCGGGGAGAGCGCCCTCGGGGAGTGAGCCCTCGGGGAGCGCGCCCTCGGGGAGAGCGCCCTCGGGGAGTGCGCCCTCGGGGAGTGCGCCCTCGGGGAGTGTTCCCTCGGGGAGAGTGCCCTCGGGGGGGGTTCCCTCGGGGAGTGTGCCCTCGGGGAGAGTGCCCTCGGGGAGCGTGCCCTCGGGGAGCGTGCCCTCGGGGAGCGTTCCCTCGGGGAGAGTGCCCTCGGGGAGTGTTCCCTCGGGGAGAGTGCCCTCGGGGAGAGTGCCCTCGGGGAGTGTTCCCTCGGGGAGAGTGCCCTCGGGGGGGTTCCCTCGGGGAGTGTTCCCTCGGGGAGAGTGCCCTCGGGGGGGTTCCCTCGGGGAGTGTGCCCTCGGGGAGAGTGCCCTCGGGGAGAGTGCCCTCGGGTGGGTTCCCTCGGGGAGAGTGCCCTCGGGGAGTGTTCCCTCGGGGAGAGTGCCCTCGGGGGGGTTCCCTCTGGGAGAGTGCCCTCGGGGAGAGTGCCCTCGGGGAGTGTGCCCTCGGGGAGAGTGCCCTCGGGGAGTGTTCCCTCGGGGAGAGTGCCCTCGGGGAGTGTTCCCTCGGGGAGAGTGCCCTCGGGGAGTGTTCCCTCGGGGAGAGTGCCCCCGGGGGGGGTTCCCTCGGGGAGTGCGCCCTCGGGGAGAGCGCCCTCGGGGAGTGCGCCCTCGGGGAGTGCGCCCACGGGGAGTGCGCCCTCGGGGAGAGTGCCCTCGGGGAGTGTTCCCTCGGGGAGTGTGCCCTCGGGGAGAGTGCCCTCGGGGAGTGTTCCCTCGGGGAGGGTGCCCTCGGGGGGGGTTCCCTCGGGGAGTGTGCCCTCGGGGAGAGCGCCCTCGGGGAGCGCGCCCTCGGGGAGCGCGCCCTCGGGGAGCGCGCCCTCGGGGAGAGCGCCCTCGGGGAGAGCGCCCTCGGGGAGCGCGCCCTCGGGGAGAGCGCCCTCGGGGGGGTTCCCTCGGGGAGCGCGCCCTCGGGGAGAGTGCCCTCGGGGAGAGTGCCCTCGGGGAGTGCGCCCTCGGGGAAAGTGCTCTCGGGAAGAGTGCCCTCGGGGAGCGTGCCCTCGGGGAGAGTGCCCTCGGGGGGGTTCCCTCGGGGAGTGTGCCCTCGGGGAGAGTGCCCTCGGGGGGGTTCCCTCGGGTTCCCTCGGGGAGCGTGCCCTCGGGGAGCGTTCCCTCAGGGAGCGTGCCCTCGGGGGGGGTTCCCTCGGGGAGAGTGCCCTCGGGGAGTGTTCCCTCGGGGAGAGTGCCCTCGGGGGGGTTCCCTCGGGGAGAGCGCCCTCGGGGAGTGCGCCCTCGGGGAGAGCGCCCTCGGGGAGAGCGCCCTCGGGGAGAGCGCCCTCGGGGAGTGTTCCCTCGGGGAGTGTGCCCTCGGGGAGAGTGCCCTCGGGGAGATCGCCCTCGGGGAGTGTTCCCTCGGGGAGTGTGCCCTCGGGGAGAGTGCCCTCGGGGAGAGCGCCATCGGGAAGTGTTCCCTCGGGGAGCGTGCCCTCGGGGAGAGCGCCCTCGGGGAGTGCGCCCTCGGGGAGAGCGCCCTCGGGGAGAGCGCCCTCGGGGAGAGCGCCCTCGGGGAGAGCGCCCTCGGGGAGTATTCCCTCGGGGAGTGTGCCCTCGGGGAGAGCGCCCTCGGGGAGTGTTCCCTCGGGGAGCGTGCCCTCGGGGAGAGCGCCCTCGGGGAGTGTTCCCTCGGGGAGCGTGCCCTCGGGGAGAGCGCCCTCGGGGAGCGTTCCCTCGGGGAGAGCGCCCTCGGGGAGCGTTCCCTCGGGGAGAGCGCCCTCGGGGAGCGTTCCCTCGGGGAGAGCGCCCTCGGGGAGCGTTCCCTCGGGGAGAGCGCCCTCGGGGAGAGCGCCCTCGGGGAGCGCTCCCTCGGGGAGCGTTCCCTCGGGGAGCGTGCCCTCGGGGAGCGTGCCCTCGGGGAGCGTTCCCTCGGGGAGCGTTCCCTCGGGGAGAGTGCCCTCGGGGAGCGCGCCCTCGGGGAGCGCTCCCTCGGGGAGAGCGCCCTCGGGGAGCGCGCCCTCGGGGAGCGCGCCCTCGGGGAGCGTTCCCTCGGGGAGAGCGCCCTCGGGGAGAGCGCCCTCGGGGAGAGCGCCCTCGGGGAGAGCGCCCTCGGGGAGTGTTCCCTCGGGGAGAGTGCCCTCGGGGGGGTTCCCTCTGGGAGAGTGCCCACGGGGAGTGCGCCCTCGGGGAGAGTGCCCTCGGGGAGTGTTCCCTCGGGGAGTGTGCCCTCGGGGAGAGTGCCCTCGGGGAGTGTTCCCTCGGGGAGGGTGCCCTCGGGGGGGGTTCCCTCGGGGAGTGTGCCCTCGGGGAGAGCGCCCTCGGGGAGCGCGCCCTCGGGGAGCGCGCCCTCGGGGAGAGCGCCCTCGGGGAGAGCGCCCTCGGGGAGCGCGCCCTCGGGGAGAGCGCCCTCGGGGGGGTTCCCTCGGGGAGCGCGCCCTCGGGGAGTGTTCCCTCGGGGAGAGTGCCCTCGGGGGGTTCCCTCGGGGAGAGTGCCCTCGGGGAGTGTTCCCTCGGGGAGAGTGCCCTCGGGGGGGTTCCCTCTGGGAGAGTGCCCTCGGGGAGAGTGCCCTCGGGGAGTGTGCCCTCGGGGAGAGTGCCCTCGGGGAGTGTTCCCTCGGGGAGAGTGCCCTCGGGGAGTGTTCCCTCGGGGAGAGTGCCCTCGGGGAGTGTTCCCTCGGGGAGAGTGCCCCCGGGGGGGGGTTCCCTCGGGGAGTGCGCCCTCGGGGAGAGCGCCCTCGGGGAGTGCGCCCACGGGGAGTGCGCCCTCGGGGAGAGTGCCCTCGGGGAGTGTTCCCTCGGGGAGCGTGCCCTCGGGGAGCGTTCCCTCGGGGAGCGTGCCCTCGGGGAGCGTTCCCTCGGGGAGCGTTCCCTCGGGGAGAGTGCCCTCGGGGAGCGCGCCCTCGGGGAGCGTTCCCTCGGGGAGAGCGCCCTCGGGGAGCGCGCCCTCGGGGAACGTTCCCTCGGGGAGAGCGCCCTCGGGGAGAGCGCCCTCGGGGAGCGCGCCCTCGGGGAGCGTTCCCTCGGGGAGAGCGCCCTCGGGGAGCGTTCCCTCGGGGAGAGCGCCCTCGGGGAGAGCGCCCTCGGGGGGCGCGCCCTCGGGGAGAGCGCCCTCGGGGAGCGCGCCCTCGGGGAGAGCGCCCTCGGGGAGCGCGCCCTCGGGGAGAGCGCCCTCGGGGAGCGCGCCCTCGGGGAGCGCGCCCTCGGGGAGAGCGCCCTCGGGGAGAGCGCCCTCGGGGAGAGCGCCCTCGG
The DNA here is from genome assembly GCF_037356315.1 of Lithobates pipiens. Lineage (NCBI taxonomy): Eukaryota > Metazoa > Chordata > Amphibia > Anura > Ranidae > Lithobates > Lithobates pipiens. The sequence continues at coordinate 350,923,819 of NW_027507784.1, read as the reverse complement.
GGAGTGCGCCCTCGGGGAGTGCGCCCTCGGGGAGAGCGCCCTCGGGGAGTGCGCCCGCGGGGAGTGCGCCCTCGGGGAGTGTTCCCTCGGGGAGAGTGCCCTCGGGGGGGTTCCCTCGGGGAGCGTGCCCTCGGGGAGAGTGCCCTCGGGGAGCGTGCCCTCGGGGAGCGTTCCCTCGGGGAGAGTGCCCTCGGGGAGCGTTCCCTCGGGGAGAGTGCCCTCGGGGAGAGTGCCCTCGGGGAGTGTTCCCTCGGGGAGAGTGCCCTCGGGGGGGGTTCCCTCGGGGAGTGTTCCCTCGGGGAGAGTGCCCTCGGGGGGGTTCCCTCGGGGAGTGTGCCCTCGGGGAGAGTGCCCTCGGGGAGAGTGCCCTCGGGGAGAGTGCCCTCGGGGGGTTCCCTCGGGGAGAGTGCCCTCGGGGAGTGTTCCCTCGGGGAGAGTGCCCTCGGGGGGGTTCCCTCTGGGAGAGTGCCCTCGGGGAGAGTGCCCTCGGGGAGTGTGCCCTCGGGGAGAGTGCCCTCGGGGAGTGTTCCCTCGGGGAGAGTGCCCTCGGGGAGTGTTCCCTCGGGGAGAGTGCCCTCGGGGAGTGTTTCCCTCGGGGAGAGTGCCCCCGGGGGGGGTTCCCTCGGGGAGTGCGCCCTCGGGGAGAGCGCCCTCGGGGAGTGCGCCCTCGGGGAGTGCGCCCACGGGGAGTGCGCCCTCGGGGAGAGTGCCCTCGGGGAGTGTTCCCTCGGGGAGTGTGCCCTCGGGGAGAGTGCCCTCTGGGAGTGTTCCCTCGGGGAGGGTGCCCTCGGGGGGGGGGTTCCCTCGGGGAGTGTGCCCTCGGGGAGAGCGCCCTCGGGGAGCGCGCCCTCGGGGAGCGCGCCCTCGGGGAGCGCGCCCTCGGGGAGAGCGCCCTCGGGGAGCGCGCCCTCGGGGAGAGCGCCCTCGGGGGGGTTCCCTCGGGGAGCGCGCCCTCGGGGAGAGTGCCCTCGGGGAGAGTGCCCTCGGGGAGTGCGCCCTCGGGGAAAGTGCCCTCGGGAAGAGTGCCCTCGGGGAGCGTGCCCTCGGGGAGAGTGCCCTCGGGGGGGTTCCCTCGGGGAGTGTGCCCTCGGGGAGAGTGCCCTCGGGGGGGTTCCCTCGGGGAGCGTGCCCTCGGGGAGCGTTCCCTCAGGGAGTGTGCCCTCGGGGAGAGTGCCCTCGGGGAGTGTTCCCTCGGGGAGTGCGCCCTCCTGGAGAGTGCCCTCAGGGAGAGTGCCCTCGGGGAGAGTGCCCTCGGGGAGTGTTCCCTCGGGGAGAGTGCCCTCGGGGAGTGTGCCCTCGGGGAGCGTGCCCTCGGGGAGTGCGCCCTCAGGGAGAGTGCCCTCGGGGAGAGTGCCCTCGGGGAGAGTGCCCTGGCTGGGCAGAGCTATAGAAAGGGGCATTGTGAGAGACCAATACACTAATGGGGGCACCTTGAATATACTTGGTGATGGAAAGTGAATATTGGGGACATAATAAGGGACACCGACTCTGAGGTGCCTCGGAGGAGAGAGAGGGGGAAGGGAAGGTGCTTGCAGATGATGTGCCGGCGTTGTGTCAGACGCCATGATGGGGAATAAATGTTCATGTTTACAATAAATGACGTTTCATGTGGGGACTTTCCCTTATTATGGAATATTGAGGCCTACGGCTCGGAGTGACACAATCTGGTGACGGCTTCATCTATTGGAGGAGACGTGAGGCCTTGTACAGTTTGATGCCGACACACAACCAATCACAAGCCTCCTTACACATATTGAATAGCCCACCTCAGGGGCAAGTGAGGGGGGTATATTCCTCCATCGGACCACAGACGGAGGGACTTGTGGAGAATACATTGTGGATATAATGAGGCGGAATAATAATCTCTATGCAGTGAAGGGACATGATGGGGACTGTGTGTTCTCTACTATTACTGGTGGGATTTTCTTTCTAGGCTCCACCCCCCTTTCTTATTGGTCACTTTAAAATGTGTCAGAGAATTGCAGGACCATAGTGACATACCAGATCCAACCACAAGGGGCAGAGTGACGGTAATATTATATGTATAGTAATACAGGGGAGTCGTACCACGGTGGGAGGAGTCGCGGGATGGTGGGAGGAGTCACAGGATGATGAGGGGAGGAGTCACGGAATGATGGGAGGAGTCGCGGGATGGTGGGAGGAGTCACATAATGGTGGGAGGAGCCACTGGATGATGAGGGTAAGAGTCACGGAATGATGGGAGGAGTCGCGGGATGGTGGGAGGAGTCACATAATGGTGGGAGGAGCCACTGGATGATGAGGGAAGAGTCACGTGATGGTGGGAGGAGCCACTGGATGATGAGGGGAGGAGTCATGGGATAGTGGGAGGAGTCAACGGGACGATGGAGGGAGGAGTCACACAATGGTGGGAGGAGCCACGGGGTAGTGGGAGGAGTCACACCATGGCGGCGGGGGGAGTCACACGATAGAGGGTGGAGTCAGAGATGGTGGGAGGAGCCACGGAATGTTAGGGTGAGTTACGGGATGGTGGGAGGAGCTACGGGATGGTGGGAGGAGTCACGGGATGGTGGGAGGAGTCCCTGCATGGTGGGAGGAGTCGCGGGATGGTGGGAGGAGTCACATGGTGGTGGGAGGAGTTACACGATGGTGGGTGGAGCCACACAATGGTGGGAGGGGCCACAGGATGTTGAGGGGAGGAGTCATGGGATGGTGGGAGGAGTCCCGCGATAGTCACTGGATGGTGGGAGGAGCCACGGGATGGTGGGTGAAGCCACACAATGGTGGGAGGAGCCAACAGGGCGATGGTGGGAGGAGCCACGGGATGGTGGGAGGAGACACGGGATGATGAGGGGAGGAGTCACGGGATGATGGGAGGAGTCGCGGGATGGTGGGAGGAGTCACATAATGGTGGGAGGAGCCACTGGGTGATGAGGGGAGGAGTCACGAGATGGTGGGAGGAGTCGCGTGATGGTGGGAGGGGCCACTTGATGATGAGGGAGGAGTCATGTGATAGTGGGAGGAGTCACATAATGGTGGGAAGAGCCACAGGATGATGAGGGGAGGAGTCAGTTGATGGTGGGAGGAGTCACAGGGTGGTGGGAGGAGTCACACGATGGTGGGTGGAGCCACAGAATGTGGGAGGAGCCACGCAATGGTGGGAGGAGCCACGGGGTGGTGGGAGGAGTCACACCATGGCGGCGGGGGGAGTCACACGATAGAGGGTGGAGTCAGAGATGGTGGGAGGAGCCACGGAATGTTGGGGTGAGTTACGGGATGGTGGGAGGAGCCACTGGATGGTGGGAGGAGTCATGCGATGGTGGGAGGAGTCAGTGGATGGTGGGAGGAACCACGTGATGGTGGGAGGAGTCCCGCGATAGTCACTGGATGGCGGCACACAGAAAAGTTTTAGTTTATTGTGTAAACTATTCATATATTTTGCAATTAAATAACATTGCTAATCATATGAAGTTAATAAGAAGAGTCCCTCTTTACATCAGAGTCCACAGAGTTCCCCTTTTACATCTGAACTTGCAGAGTTCTCTTTCACTGTAAGAGGGGACTCTGCAGACTCTGATATAAGGGAGAACTCTGGGGACTCTGACATAAGGGATGCTCTCGGAACTCTGATGTAAAGGGGAAATCTGATGTAAGGGATGCTCTGAGAACCCTGATTTACCTTGGTGTACTCACTCAGAGGCAGGAGAGAGAAGGAGGGAGACTTCAGTCACAGACAGGGATGGATGGTGAGCTCACTCACCCCTTGGCAGTCAGCACCTCTCATCCAGATGTATCTGAGGCTGCTGGACTTCGAATTTCTGGCCCCCAATTTCCTTTCGTGAGGCACAGCACCAGGGATTGAAGTGTAGACAGACAGGGTTTGGAGGAAGAGGAGCAGATCAAGCCCTCTCTCCTTTCCTGTCTGGGTGGGGGGAGGGCTAATTGTTAGTGTTGGCTTTGGGCAATATGAAAAAGAGAGTATAACAGACACTCTTGGCTTACACAACTGCAGCCAGCAACCCTGCTGGGAAGCCATAGTCTGGTCTGAATAATGTGTCCGGGTTGCAGGTGGTCTGAAACCCGAACACATGAATCCAAACCCGAACTTTTCCAGGTGAATCCCGGACAGGTGGCAACCCTAAGTGAGACCCTTTATCTCCATAGCAACAGGGAGACCCCAATTACACAGTGAGACCCTTTATCTCCATAGCAACAGTGATGCCCCCCATAACCCAGAAATTGCGGGGATCCCCCCTCTAAGAAAATGTGCCCCTCCCCCTCTCCCCCAATCTCAGCCATCTGCACATTCCGGTAATGCGCACAGAAACGGCCGGCGGGTGTCACGGCTGTCTGCCGCAGTATCGTTCTAACGAGGCCTCCCTGCCCCCCCCCCCCCACCGGCCAAGTCCGCCCCTACCTCCTGGCTGGCGGGTTCAGCAGCGGCTGCCAGCTCCACCTCCACAGCGATCCTTTACCAGTCCGGCCCACTCACCCTGCCAGCTTGGGGACACTGACCGGGGACATTCCCTCCCATCCTCCCACGCACAAATCAGGCAAACGAGGCGGCTGCGAGGCCCCTGGGAGCGCGAGGCCTTAGGCAAACGCCTTTTGTGCCTAATTAGAGAGCCTCTGCCTTCACTGACATCATCCCATTGGTGGGTGTTTGTAGAGTCGGGGTACACCGTTCTTATTTTTTTGGGAACACTGTGTACTCATTTCCCCTTTTAATTCTCAGAATTTCCCGTCAGAGGAAGAAGGTGAGGGCACCAAATCCAGAGAGCGGGTTGTCTGTCCTTCCCCTTGAAATGGTTTCTGCTTTCGGTATCATTTCACATTGATGTCATCTTTGGATTTGGTGCCACCCCCACCATCTGTTCACTGCTGTACTAACATCAAATTAGTAGAACGTCTTTCACAAATGTAACTTTCTCTTTTCATGTACTAACATCACACGTTTGGCCTGATTGTTCTATATACAATATATACAGCAGCTATTCTCAGCTAGGGTTGCTCCAGAGGTTGCCTGGACTTTCTTGAGCTGTGGTTGGTTGACCTCCCATCTGATAGTGTTTGCATAGTTTTGGGTCCAGTGCCACTTCACACGGCCATCAGCATGACGCCAACGATCTTTAAGGTGGTCTGTAAATGTGGCATTCTGACAACCAGTGTAGGAAGGACATTCTTTCCACTGACCACCAGTGTAGGAAGGACATTCTTTCCACTGACCACCAGTGTAGGAAGGACATTCTTTCCACTGACCACCAGTGTAGGAAGGACATTCTTTCCACTGACCACCAGTGTAGGAAGGACTTTCTTTCCACTGACCACCAGTGTAGGAAGGACATTCTTTCCACTGACCACCAGTGTAGGAAGGACTTTACACTGACCACCAGTGTAGGAAGGACATTCCTTTCACTGACCACCAGTGTAGGAAGGACTTTCTTTCCACTGACCACCAGTGTAGGAAGGACATTCTTTCCACTGACCACCAGTGTAGGAAGGACTTTCTTTCCACTGACCACCAGTGTAGGAAGGACTTTCTTTCCACTGACCACCAGTGTAGGAAGGACTTTCTTTCCACTGACCACCAGTGTAGGAAGGACTTTCCACTGACCACCAGTGTAGGAAGGACATTCTTTCCAATGATCATATATGTAAGGAGTCACCCTTCCCACTGACTCCTATGAAAATTATTTCAAGGGTTCCCCTGGTGTAAAAGGGTCGATAAAGGTTGATATAGGATGTCGGCATATAAAAAGGCCAGACCAGGCAGCTGATCGGTGTCAGAAACCATGAACCAGACCGAGACAGAAGTACAGTAAAATCACACTTGCTTATTAATAAAAATAAAAAGGTAAATAGAGTAAGCATAGCCAGAGTCCAGTAACCGGATTGGGTAGTCAGCCAAGCCAGAGTCCAGTAACCGGATTGGGTAGTCAGCCAAGCCAGAGTCCAGTAACCGGATTGGGTAGTCAGCCAAGCCAGAGTCCAGTAACCGGATTGGGTAGTCAGCCAGGCCAGAAGTCAGGGATGCAAGTAGAGGGACATTAAGCAGGATAAGGAGCCAGAAGGGATGTCAGCAAAGCCAGTCTTTAAACAGAACCACAGGAGATGGTTTCTTGTGATGTGACCAAGGCGAAGGCAGGAATGAAGAGACCTGCAGATCTTTAACCACTTGACCACGGGGCACTTAAACACCCTTAATAACCAGACCAATTTTCAGCTTTCGGTGCTCTCACATTTTGAATGACAATTACTCAGTCATGCAACACTGGACCTATATGAAATTTTTGTCCTTTTTTTCACACAAATAGAGCTTTCTTCTGGTGGTATTTAATCACTGCTCGTTTTTTATTTTTTGTGCTATAAAAGAAAAAAAATCGAAAATTCTGTAAAAAAATGAATTTTTCTTTGTTTCTGTTATAAAATTTAGCAGATTAGTAATTTTTTCTTCATAAATTTTGACCACAATTTATACCACTACATATCTTTGGTAAAAATAAGTACAAATTGGTGGATATTATTTGGTCTTTGTGAAAGTTATAGAGTCCACAAGCTGTGGTGTCAATATCTGAAAATTGATCACACCTGAAGTACTGACGGCCTATTTCCATTCTTGAGACCCCAAAATGTTAGAAAATTACAAATACCCCCCAAATAACCCCTTTTTGGAAAGAAGACATTCCAAGGTATTTAGTAAGAGGCATGATGAGTTTTTTGAAGTTGTCATTTTTTCCCACAATTCTTTGCAAAATCAAGATTTTTTTTTTCCACAAAATTGTCATATTATCAGGTTATTTCTCACACACAGCATATGCATACCACAAATTACACCCCAAAACACATTCTGCTATTACTCCCGAGTACGGCGATACCACATGTGTGCAGGGGCGGACTGACAACTCATGGGGCCCCCGGGCAACAGAAGATCATGGGGCCCCCTTGGTCTCCACACTCAAGCCAAACCTGCACAGGGAGACACTGGAGAGAGAACATACACACAGGGGGACACCAGAGGGAGAACGCACACACACAGGGGGGGGGGGACACTGGAGGGAGAATGCACACAGGACACTTACACAGCACACAGGGGGACATGCACACAGGACATGCACACAGCACACAGGGGGACATGCACACAGCACAGGGGGACATGCACACAGCACAGGGGGGCATACACACAGGGGGACACATGCACACAGCACAGGGGGACATGCACACAGCACAGGAGGACATACACACAGGGGGACACATGCACACAGCACAGGGGGACATGCACACAGGGGGACACATGCACACAGCACAGGGGGACATGCACACAGCACAGGGGGACATGCACACAGGGGGACACATGCACACAGCACAGGGGGACATGCACACAGGTGGACACATGCACACAGCACAGGGGGACATGCACACAGCACAGGGGGACATGCACACAGGACATGCACACAGCACAGGGGGACATGCACACAGGGGGACACATGCACACAGCACAGGGGGACATGCACACAGGACATGCACACAGCACAGGGGGACATGCACACAGGACATGCACACAGCACAGGGGGACATGCACACAGCACAGGGGGACATGCACACAGGGGGACACACACAGCACAGGAGGACATGCACACAGGAGGACACGCACACAGGACACTTACACAGCACAGGGGGACATGCACACAGGGGGACACGCACACAGGACACTTACACAGCACAGGGGGACATGTACACAGGAGGACGTGCACACAGGACAGGGGGATATGCACACAGGAGGGACATGCACACAGGGGGACACATGCACACAGCACAGGGGGACATGCACACAGGAGGACATGCACACAGCACAGGAGGACATGCACACAGGACACACACTTACACAGCACAGGACATGCACACAGGACACTTACACAGCACACAGGGGGAATCGCACACGGGAGGACACGCACACAGGGGGACATGCACACAGCACAGGGGGACATGCACACAGGAGGGGCACGCACACAGGGGGACACATGCACACAGCACAGGGGGACATGCACACGGGGACACGCACACAGGGACACTCACACAGCACAGGCGGACACACACACAGGAGGGACACGCACACAGGAGGACACGCACACAGCACAGGAGGACATGCACACAGGAGGACATGCAGACAGGGGGACACGCACACAGGGGGACACGCACACAGGACACACACTTACACAGCACAGGAGGACATGCACACAGAGGGACATGCACACAGGACATGCACACAGCACAGGGGGACATGCACATAGGGGGACATGCACACAGCACAGGAGGACATGCACACAGCACAGGGGGACATGCACACAGCACAGGGGGACATTCACACAGCACAGGGGGACATTCACACAGCACAGGGGGACATGCACACAGCACAGGGGGACATGCACACACAGGAGGGACATGCACACAGGGGGACACATGCACACAGCACAGGGGGACATGCACACAGGACATGCACACAGCACAGGGGGACATGCACACAGGGGGACACATGCACACAGCACAGGGGGACATGCACACAGCACAGGAGGACACGCACACAGGAGGACACGCACACAGGAGGACACGCACACAGGGGGACATGCACACAGGGGGACACGCACACAGGACACACACTTACACAGCACAGAACATGCACACAGGACACTTACACAGCACACAGGGGGACATGCACACAGGACACTTAAGCCCCGTACACACGAGAGGACTTATGTCCGACAGACTTCCAAAGGAGTTCCGCTGGAGTTCCGCCGGAGTTCTGACAGACTTTTCGGCCGAACGGACTTGGCCACACACGATCACACTAAACTCCGACGGATTCGAACGTGATGACGTACGACCCGACTCGAATAAGGAAGTTCATAGCCAGTAGCCAATAGCTGCCCTAGCGTCGGTTTTAGTCCGTCGGAGTAGCATACACACGAGCGGATTTTTCGAAGGGGACCGGGTCCGGCGGAGTTCCGTCGGGAAAATTTGAAGCATGCTTCATTTCTAAAGTTCGTCAGACTTTTGCGAAGCTAAAGTCCGTTGCAGCCCACACACGATCGGATAGTCTGACGGACTCGGTCTGACGGACTTTGGATGTTGAAAAGTCCGCTCGTGTGTACGGGGCTTTACACAGCACACAGGGGGACATGCACACAGCACAGGACATGCACACAGGACACTTACACAGCACACAGGGGGAATCGCACACAGCACAGGACATGCACACGGGAGGACACGCACACAGCACAGGACATGCACACGGGAGGACACGCACACAGCACAGGAGGACATGCACACAGGACACTTACACAGCACAGGGGGACATGCACACAGGAGGACGTGCACACAGCACAGGGGGACATGCACACAGGGGGACACTCACACAGCACAGGAGGGACACTCACACAGGGGGACATGCACACAGGACATGCACACAGGACACTTACACAGCACACAGGAGGACACGGACACGCACACAGGAGGACTTGCACACAGCACAGGGGGACATGCATACAGCACAGGGGGACATGCACACAGGACACACACTTACACAGCACAGGACATGCACACAGGACACTTACACAGCACACAGGGGGAATCGCACACAGCACAGGACATGCACACAGGGGGACATGCATACAGCACAGGGGGACATGCACACAGGACACACACTTACACAGCACAGGACATGCACACAGGACACTTACACAGCACACAGGGGGAATCGCACACAGCACAGGACATGCACACAGGGGGACATGCACACAGGAGGACACGCACACGGGAGGACATGCACACAGGGGGACATGCACACAGGAAACACACTCACACAGCACACAGGGGGACATGCACACAGGGGGACATGCACACAGCACAGGTGGACATGCACATAGGGGGACATGCACACAGCACAGGGGGACATGCACACAGCACAGGGGGACATGCACACAGGACATGCACACAGCACAGGGGGGCATGCACACAGGACATGCACACAGCACAGGGGGACATGCACACAGGACACACACTTACACAGCACACAGGGGGACATGCACACAGCACAGGGAGACATGCACACAGCACAGGGGGACATGCACACAGCACAGGGGGACATGCACACAGGACACACACTTACACAGCACACAGGTGGACATGCACATAGGTGGACATGCACACAGGACATGCACACAGCACAGGGGGACATGCACACAGGACAGGGGGACATGCACACAGGACATGCACACAGCACAGGGGGACATGCACACAGGACATGCACACAGCACAGGGGGACATGCACACAGGACATGCACACAGCACAGGGGGACATGCACACAGGACATGCACACAGGACATGCACACAGCACAGGGGGACATGCACACAGGACATGCACACAGCACAGGGGGACATGCACACAGCACAGGGGGACATGCACACAGGACATGCACACAGCACAGGGGGACATGCACACAGGACATGCACACAGCACAGGGGGACATGCACACAGCACAGGGGGACATGCACACAGGACATGCACACAGCACAGGGGTACATGCACACAGCACAGGGGGACATGCACACAGGACATGCACACAGCACAGGGGGACATGCACACAGCACAGGGGGACATGCACACAGGACATGCACACAGCACAGGGGTACATGCACACAGCACAGGGGGACATGCACACAGGACATGCACACAGCACAGGGGGACATGCACACAGCACAGGGGGACATGCACACAGCACAGGGGGACATGCACACAGGACATGCACACAGCACAGGGGTACATGCACACAGCACAGGGGGACATGCACACAGGACATGCACACAGCACAGGAGGACATGCACACAGGACATGCACACAGCACAGGGGGACATGCACACAGGACATGCACACAGCACAGGGGGACATGCACACAGCACAGGGGGACATGCACACAGGACATGCACACAGCACAGGGGGACATGCACACAGCACAGGGGGACATGCACACAGGACATGCACACAGCACAGGGGGACATGCACACAGCACAGGGGGACATGCACACAGGGACACACACACAGCACAGGACATGCACACAGGACACTTACACAGCACAGGGGGACATGCACACAGCACAGGGGTACATGCACACAGCACAGGGGGACATGCACACAGGACATGCACACAGCACAGGAGGACATGCACACAGCACAGGGGGACATGCACACAGCACAGGGGGACATGCACACAGGACATGCACACAGCACAGGGGGACATGCACACAGCACAGGGGGACATGCACACAGGACATGCACACAGCACAGGGGGACATGCACACAGCACAGGGGGACATGCACACAGCACAGGGGGACATGCACACAGCACAGGGGGACATGCACACAGGACATGCACACAGCACAGGGAGACATGCACACAGCACAGGGGGACATGCACACAGGACATGCACACAGCCAGGAGGACACTGTGGGGTGGAGGGACCCGGGGCCCATGCATCTGTCTGTACCCCCCCCCCCCAATCATGTGTGGCGGCCCCCTGGTGTCTCGGCTTCACTCACCGAGTCACTGGATGCTGAGCCTGAGTCCTGAGACACTTCTAACAGCGCGCTTCTCCCCGCCGGCCCCTCCACTCTTTTCGTCGGTCCCAGGTCAGGTGATGTCACGATGCATACAGTACAAGCACCTGGCCTGGGATGGACGGGGGAAGGAGGGGCCGGCGGGGATCAGCACACAGTTAGCATCTACATCGCGGCATGTAATTCAGCCGCTGTAAGTGGCCTCTCATATGGCCGAGTCCGGGCCCCTAATGTCTGCGGGCCCTCGGGTGGCGCCCGAGTGACCGACTGGTCAGTCCGCCCCTGCATGTGTGAGACTTTTACACAGTGTGGCCACATACAGAGGCCCAACATGCAGGGAGCGCCATCAGGCGTTCTGGAGCACCCAGGACAATTCTGACATTTCTCTCCTACATGTAAAAATCATCATTTATTTGCTAGAAAATTACATCGAATCCCAAAACAGTTTATATATATGTTTTTTTAGCAAAGACCCTGGAGAATACAATGGTGGTCGTTGCAACTTTTTGTCTCGCACGGTATTTGCGCAGCAATTTTTCGTTTGTGTTTTAAAAAAAAACACAGTAAAGTTAGCCCAATTTTTGCATAATGTGAAAGATGAAGTTAGGCTGAGTAAATAGATACCTAACATGTCACTCTTTAAAATTGCACGCGCTCGTGGAATGGCGCCAAATGTCGCTACTTAAAAATCCCCATAGGCGACGCCTTAATTTTTTTGTTACTGGTTATATGTTTTGAGTTACAGAGGAGGTCTAGGGCTAGAATTATTGCTCTCGCTCTACGTTCGCAGCGATACCTCATATGTGTGGTTTGAACACCGTTTTCATATATGGGCGGGACTTACGTATGCGTTCGCTTCTGCATGTGAGCACATGGGGACAGGGGCGCTTTAAAAAAAAAAAAAATATTGTTAATTTTACTTTATTTATTTTAGTTTGACATTTTTTTCCCCAAAAATAAATTTTTTGATCACTTTTACTCCTATTACAAGTAATGTAATCATCCCTTGTAATAGGAATATGGCATGACAGGTCCTCTTTACAGTGAGATATGGGGTCAATAAGACCCCACATCTCACCTCTAGGCTGGGAAGCCTGAAAAAAAAAAGAGATTCTGGATTTGATCGTATTGGCGAGTCGGTAGAAGCACCGGAGGGCGGCAGGAGGGGGGGGGGATGTCTATGGCTGGGTATTGCAGGGTATCACCGACTATGGCTGGGTATCTCCGGGTATGGCAATTTATGCCAGGGTATTGCAGAGTATTGGCTGGAATTGTACTGCAGAGTATTGGAGGGTAGTGCAGAGTATTGGCGGGTGTTGCAGAGTATTAGCTGGCATTGCAGAGTATTTGCGGGTGTTGCAGAGTATTTTCGGGTACTGCAGAGTATTTGCGGGCATTGCAGAGTATTTGCGGGTGTTGCAGAGTATTTGAGGGTATTGCAGAGTATTGGCAGGGAATTGAGGGGTTAAATTTTGGTGAGCAGCGATGTGGGCACTGCTGAGACCGATCTCTTCCCCCTCTCTGTACCGATCAGTACAGAGAGGGGGAGGGAGGAACTGGCATCATAACATGACGCCGGTTTGTTTACAAGTGATCACTCCGTCATTTGACGCGATGAGCGGCCGTTTACCGTGATCCGTGATACAGGACCCGGCGGTCGCGGGTGCTCTGGAGTGCGTGCCCCAGGGGTCGCACGCGAGAGCGGAATTCTGGGAGGACGTCATATGACGGCCTCCCAGAGTTAAACAACCGCCCTGTAGCCGTCATTTGGCTATGGGCCGGTTGTTAAGTGGTTAAACAGGAATGCAGGAGATGGTTTCTTGTGATGTGACCAAGGCGAAGGCAGGAATGAAGAGACCTGCAGATCTTTAAGTAGGCGGGACTGACGAGCACATCCACAACAGCTGCTAAACTGTGGAGAGATATGAGAGCTGCCAATTATCTGACAGCTGAGCGGCCAGCTCAGAGAAGGAAGGGCTGACCAGCCCTGACAATCAGGCCCCAGACTACACTCCATGTGTATATATATATATATATATATATATATATATATATATATATATACAGCCTGTACCTGCAAACATTATACCTGCTGTCATAATATGACTCATTTACAGAGACTAGACTTGGGGTGTTTCCTATCGCTATCCCATGGCTGAAGGGTGGTGAATAGGGATGAGCCAAACACCCCCCGGTTCTGTTTGCACCAGAACTTGCAAACGGACCGATAGTTTGCACAAACTTTCAAACCCCATTACAGTCTATGGGACTCGAACGTGAGAAATCAAAAGTGTGAATTTTAAAGGCTAATATGCAAGTTATTGTCCTAAAAAAGGGTTTGAGGACCCAGGTCCTGCCCCAGGGTACATGTATTAATGCAAAATTTTTAAAAACTGCTGTTTTTTCAGGAGCAGTGATTTTAATGATGCTTAAAGTGAAAAAATAAAAGTGAAACATTCCTTTAAATATCATGCCTGGGGGATGTCTATAGTATGCCTGTAAAGTGGCCTGTGTTTCCCGTGTTTAGAACTGTCCCTGCACAAAATGACATTTCTAAAGGAATAAAAGTCATTTAAAACTGTTTACGGCTTTAATGTAATGTCTGGTCCCGGCAATATGGATGAAAATCATTGAGAACAAAGGCATGGGTACCCCGCCCCCAAGCCCATTACCAGCCCCTTTGGGTCTTGTATGGACATTAAGGAGAACCGCACACCCAAATTATAAAAAGGAAAGGCGTGAGGCCCCCAGGCCCTATATACTCAGAACAGCAGTATACAGGCGGTCCAAACAAGACAGGGACTGTGTAGGTTTGTTATTAAGTAGAATCTGTTTGTAATTTTTAACTGGTACATTTTTAAAGTGTCGCTCCAGCCCAAAAATCTATTTTTAAGCTTTTTGGAAAACATAGGGAAGGGTTATCACCCCTGTATAATTTGTTTTGCTGTCTGTGCGCACCTGTTCAGAAGATTTCACCTCACTTTCTGTCCCAATGACAATTGGATTGTTAAAATTTGGGTTTTTTTGTGAAACGAGGAACTCTTACAGGAGAGAATTTCCCTTCCTAGGGGTAGATTTCCTCTCACTTCCTGTTGTCTCCTTCTGTTTGAAAGTAGGAGTTGTTTGTAAGTTGGATGTTTGAAAGTAGGGGCCTGCCCTATATACTCAAAATATAAACGCAAAAATGTGGGCCTTAGGTGTTGGTGTTGCCACAACACTGTAATCCCTCACAGTTACTCTGGGTGGGCGCAGGAACGGTCCCTGCTGTGAAATATTAGATCAAGAATTGTAATTACATGCCTCTGTTGAACAGGGGCAGAAAAATTGGGCCTTAGGCACTGGTGCCACAACACTGCAACCCCTTACAGATACTCTAGTTGGGGCGCAGGAATGAGCCCTGCTGCAAAGTATTGCATCAAAAATTGGCCTGTGACCAATTATGGCTCTCTTCGCTGACGGCGCTGTGATTGGCCAAAGCATGCGGGTCATCGTGCATGCTTGGCCAATCATCAGCCAGCAATACACTGCTATGACGCAGTGCATTATGGGCGGTGACACGCCGCTCTAATTTGGCACGAACGGACCATAATGTTCGATCTTCCTCTTGAAATCGAAGCTCATCCCTAGTGGTGAAGTATGGGGCAAGATTCCTCACCCTGCTGCCATTCCTCATTATATTTCTTAGAAAAAAGAAGAAAAAAAAACACATACAAAGACAATTAAGGTGCGACCAATCTTTATTGGAGATAAATCTATAGATGGAAATGATTGTCGGGCTTCGGAGAACATCGGAGATCAGTGACGGTTGTCCTAGGACTCCTCAAAGGCAGGGCCTTTTTACACTAAGCCCAAACCTTAAGATGATTCAGAGGAAGGCGAAAACCCCCCCGGCCAGATGGGCTCCAAGGGGGGGAAAAATTCCTTCCTGACCCCCTAAGGCGATCGGATTGTCCCTGAATCATCAGTCTAGGGTGCCCAGTTCATCTCATATAGAGAAAAAAAACATACATAGAACCATACAGACCATATGTATTGCAGGTATGTATGCAATAAAACACACCTACCTGCTTGTTCACAATCATCTTTGGGGCTCATTCAGAATATATGCATTGAGCATCCGCACAGATCAGCGCCCCCACACTGATCAGTGCCTCCGCCCGCCGCACCGATTCCTTATGTTTTCTGTGCCCAGCCCCTACAGGAGGACTGGTGGTACCCCCTTATTGGTGGCCCTGGTGGTGGCATGTAGACATGCTGTGTATGATGGTATGCATGGTGCTATATACGCAGGTATGCATGCAATAAAACACACTTGCATGCTTGTTTACAATCATCTTTGGGGATCATTCAGAATATATGCATTGAGCATCCGCACAGATCAGTGCCTCCCCCACTGATCAGTGCATCCGCCCGCCGCACCGATTCCTCATGTTTTCTGTGCCCAGCCCCCTACAGGAGAACCAGTGGTACCACCTTATTGGTGGCCCTGATGGTGGTATGTATAGTGGTATGTTTGGTACTAGGTGGGCATGCTGAGTATGGTGGTATGTATGGCCCTATGTATACATTCTATGTATGGTTCTATGTATGGTGTAGGGAGATCATTGCCAGTGTGCCACAATTATCTCACTCAGTACTGCTTGTGTTACCGTCTCACAGCAGGCAACTCTCTTTTGATGTTAAATACCCTTGGATTGTGGTAACGAGGCTCTGCCCTCTCATAGTAGCGAGGAGGCTCTGCCCTTGGATGGTGGGGACCAAGCTCTGCCCTTGGATGGTGGGCACCAGGCTCTCTGTTTTTCACTACCCTCGGATGATGGCAATGAGGCTCAGCCCTCAAATGTTGATGACGGGGCTCTCTGATGTCATTGCTTCTTGGATGGTGATGAGGAGGCCCTCTGTTAATGTCATTGCCCCTCGGTTGGTGGTGACGAGGCAGCCGCCACCAGTGTAGGGACCTGTGTTGGTACAGCCGTACCTGGTCCCTAGGAGGGTTCCTCAAGCTTTTGGTTGAGTCTTCTTCTGGGAACAGCAAATTGACTTGTTTGTCCAGCCACATTGATAGTTGGGGATTCAGAAGCTGCAGAAAGGGAAATAGAGGGCTGATGGGAAGACCTTCCAGTTACTGAAGTGGCAGCCGCCACCATTGTAGAAATCTGTGTTGGTACAGCCGTACCTGGTGCTCTCTTGAAGATAGGTGCTGATGAGAATCTTTCAAGAGAGTGATGACGTAGTGAACTCCGGTGATGATGGCTTGACTTGAAGATCTTCTCTGTCATGTTCACTAGCAAGTCATCCTCATCTCCTAGATTAAAATTTCTTCCAGCGCTTTGGTCATCTTCACTCCCAAAAACGCTGCACCCCTTCCATTTAAATGCAATCCATCACTGCTATAAAAACGGTGACCGAATGTAAAGTCAACCCAGTTCGTCATGAAGCCAAAGCCCTCCTTCCTGCAATAGTTTCTCAGCCAGTAGTTAAGATCTCTAAGCTCCTGCTGCCTCTCTGGTGTGGCTCGAGGTTCAGGCAATATTTCTGAAAATACTGCCTTGGCTCTCCTTTTCTTCAATATAGCCGCTAAGTCCCTGAAATCATTTTTTAAGGCGCCCCATCTTCCTCTAACTTTGTCGTTCGTACCAATATGTATCATGACAGCGGGGTTCCTCCCAGCCCCATTCAATAATCCGTCCATGCAATCTACAATGTTCCGAACCCGGGCGCCCGGTAAACAACATACTGTTTTGCAATAAGGGGATTGGTGACAGATTGCCTTCTGTATCCTTCCAATAATTGAATCCCCTACCACTAGTATGTGTCTATTCTGTCTTGTAAGATTGCTCCCATGTTCACTGGAGACGTTCCCTTGGCATTTTGGTGGATTCTCTGTGTGAACGTCACATGCTGGTGGATTTTTCATGTGAATGTTGCACTCTGGTGGAGTGGACACATGTAGGTCAAAGTCTGGTGGAGTGGCCACGTCCGGGTCGCACTCTGGTGGAGTGGCCACGTCCGCGGCGCACTCTGGTGGAGTGGCCACGTCCGCGGCGCACTCTGGTGGAGTGGCCACGTCCGCGGCGCACTCTGGTGGAGTGGCCACGTCCGCGGCGCACTCTGGTGGAGTGGCCACGTCCGGGGCGCACTCTGGTGGAGTGGCCACGTCCGGGGCGCACTCTGGTGGAGTGGCCATGAATTGGTCGCACTCTGGTGGAGTGGCCACGTCCGCGGCGCACTCTGGTGGAGTGGCCACGTCCGGGTCGCACTCTGGTGGAGTGGCCACGTCTTGGGCACACTCTGGTGGAGTGGCCACGTCCGGGGCGCACTCCGGTGGAGCGGCCACGTCCGGGGCGCACTCCGGTGGAGCGGCCACGTCCGGGTCGCACTCCGGTGGAGCGGCCACGTCCGGGTCGCACTCCGGTGGAGCGGACACGTCCGGGTCGCACTCCGGTGGAGCGGACACGTCCGGGTCGCACTCTGGTGTGCAGTCAATACCGCGTACACCTACAATAAAAAAAGAGAGGAATTAGATTTAGCACCTTCACCTACATTTCATATATTTTTCTTTGTAGAACATCAAATTATGGAGAGAAGAGATGAAAACGCTGGTGCCAGAGACCATGAATAAACTCTACAGGACAGGGACACAAGGAGGACTAATGTTGGCCTTTGTATAAAAATGCTGGTTGCCTGCCACTCATCCCGACCCACTGGCTGGCAATAATGGCATGAAAAATCAGAGGGGCTGGTTGTACCCAGCCCGTAATCAGCCTGCCCATACATGGTTAGAATCTTGGCTGGTCCTTGCTTAGCCGGGTGAGATTGGAAGTGTCTATGGCCGGCTTTAGGAGCGCAGACACTTCTAATGACAGCACTTGGGGTAAAGGCATAGTGCATATTAAAATGCTGATGGATAATGAATTAGTGCGGTTTTATTTGTGTTGGTTTTGTCCGTCTGTCTGGCCTTGTTTACAAGGGTGATGAGGCCCATATAACATGAACGGGACGTTTCTACAACATCTGTATCTTCCAGGTGCTGCATGCAGGCAGTCCATTGACAATGAGTAGAACGCACAGCTGCACGCACGCAGCCACTTCTCCTAATATGACATGCACTGTCTGCATTCAGGGCCATTCGCCCACACCCAGGACCGCTGCTAGAAATCAACTTACATGACTGGGCCCTCTACCACCTATAAGAGCCAGGGCCTGAGCCTGTGCCCCCCCACATCACATTCAGCCAGCAGAGGAAAAGGAGGTGGTGTGCTCTGTGAAGAAATGAGGGGGTGACAACATTTTCCTAACAGTGTAAGGGGCATAAAACCTGCACAGCACACAGCCATCTCATATGTGTAGAAAATGCTGTCATGTTTAACCCCTTGCTTACCGGCCACTTAAACCCCCCTCCCCCTCCTATCCACACCAATCCTCAGCTTTCAGCGCTGTCGCACTTTGAGTGACAATTACACGGTCATACAACACTGTACCCAAATGACATTTGTATCATTTGTTCCCCCAAATAGAGATTTCCTTTGGTGGTATTTCATCTCCTCAGTGGTTTTTATTTTTTTAAATATAAAAAGACCGAATTAAAAACATATTCTTTTACATTTTTGTTAAATGTTATAACGGGTAATTTTTGTCTGTCATTGATGTACGCTGACGAGGTGGCACTGATGGGCACCGATGGGTGGCAGTGATGGGCACTGATCAGTTACACTGATAGGCAGCACTTCTAGGTGTCAATGATTAGCACCACTGGTGGGCATTGATGGGTGGCACTGGTGGGCATTGATAGGTGGCACTGGTGGGCATCGATAGGTGGCACTTTTGGGCATTGATAGGTGGCACTTTTGGGCATTGATAGGTGGCACTGGTGGGCATTGATAGGTGGCACTGGTGGGCATTGATAGGTGGCACTTTTGGGCATTGATAGGTGGCACTTTTGGGCATTGATAGGTGGCACTGGTGGGCATTGATAGGTGGCACTGGTAGGCACTGATGGATGGCAGTGATGGGCACTGATCAGTTACACTGATAGGCAGCACTTCTAGGTGTCAATGATTAGCACCACTGGTGGGCATTGATGGGTGGCACTGGTGGGCATCGATAGGTGGCACTGGTGGACATCGATAGGTGGCACTTTTGGGCATTAATGGGTGGCACTGGTGGGCATTGATAGGTGGCACTGGTGGGCATCGATAGGTGGCACTGGTGGGCATTGATAGGTGGCACTTGACATTAGGTGGCACTGGTGGGCATCGATAGGTGGCACTGGTGGGCATCAATAGGTGGCACTGGTGGGCATTGATAGGTGGCACTGGTGGGCATTGATAGGTGGCACTGGTGGGCACTGTTACTCTATAAATGAGGCATAATCGCCTCTTCCTTTTCAGGGTCGATGTCCCTTTAAGATGAGCCGGTGATCGGCTTTGTTCTTCTCCTGTCAGCAGAGGAGAAAAAAACGATCACTGAGCTTTTGTTTACATCATGTGATGAGCCGTCATTGGCTGATAACTGATCACATGGTAAGGGGTGGGGATCGGCCCTGTACTCGGATCGGTGGTCACCCGAGTCTCAGTGACTCGGTTATCACGGCGCCCTCCGCAGGGAGCGTGCACAGGGGGATGTCATATGACGGCCTCCCGGGAATTCACGTCCGCGCTGTGCCCGTCATTTGCCCATAGCGCGGATGTCAGGGGGTTAAACAGGTGGTGAGGAGGCAATATAACACCTTCTTGCCTCCTGTCAAATGCCCTCTGAAGAGCGACCTGAATGTGGATTGCTGTTCAGAGGGCACAACATGTTTAAATGAGCCCTAAGGCAGTTCATACAATCCGTTATTTTTTGTCCATTCAGTAGGGAACAGGAGGGACTATTTCATGTTTTCTTTGGGGCACTGCTAAGTAATCTTCTGGTTTTCAACAAGTACAAAATCCCGGGGAGACGGTGCCAATAAGAGATCTATAACCATCCATCTGCGTGTGTATGGACCTCCCAGTAGTGTGCAGACGTGGATTGTTGGGGATGAAAACAAAAGATTGACATACATGACTACAGAGGTGCAATCACAAAGAGACCATCAAAGAGACAGCGGGGGAGGGATCTGGGTCCCATGTGGGTGTAGTGATATATTACATATACATATATTACAACAGTGGGATGGTCATGGGGGGGGCGGCATTATCTGCACTGCCCATGGGGGGGCGGCATTGTCCGCACTGCCCATGGAGGGAGCGTCATTGTCCGCACTGCCCATGGGGGGCGGCATTATCCGCACTGCCCATGGGGGGCGGCATTGTCCGCACTGTCCATGGGGGGCAGCATTATCCGCACTGCCCATGGGGGGCGGCATTATCCGCACTGCCCAAGGGGGGGCGGCATTGTCCGCACTGTCCATGGGGGGGGCGGCATTGTCCGCACTGTCCATGGGGGGGGCGGCATTGTCCGCACTGTCCATGGGGGGGGCGGCATTGTCCGCACTGTCCATGGGGGGGGCGGCATTGTCCGCACTGCCCATGGGGGGCGGCATTATCCGCACTGTCCATGGAGGGAGCGGCATTGTCCGCACTGCCCATGGAGGGAGCGGCATTGTCCGCACTGTCCATGGAGGGAGCGGCATTGTCCGCACTGCCCATGGGGGGCGAGCCGGCGGCATTATCTGCACTGCCCATGGGGGGCGGCATTATCCGCACTGCCCATGGGGAGGTGGCATTGGGGGGCACTGAACCAATTGGCACCTTTGTTTTGTTTTTTGTGGGTTTACATCCACTTTAAATATTGCTTATAAATGTGTGTTTATTAGGATTGTACAATAAGTACATGGGTTGTGTGTATGTCAGGGGTTGACAAATTTGCTTTGAATTTAGGAGCCAGTTTTTGTTTTTTTAGAGTGGTATGGATTGTCAGCTCCCGGGGTAAGGCCACTCATTTTCACCCCCTATCCCTAACTCACAATGGAGCACCCAGTCAATAACTCCATTGAAACGCTGTTACATCAGGGTTATGGGCTGACCAGAAAGAGAGTAAAGCTGGCAACAGATGGAACTGGCTGGCACTGGCAGGTGACACTGGTTTGGAACTGGCAGGTGACACTATTGGCACTGGCAGGTGGTACTGGTTTGGAAGTGGCAGGTGGCCCTGGTTGGTGGTGGCACTAGTTGTCTCTGGCAGATGGCACTGATTGGTGGTGGCACTGGTTGGCGGTGGCACTAGTTGGCACTGATTGGCGGTGGCACTGGCAGGTGGCACTGATTGGTAGTGGCAGGTGGCACTGATTGGCATTGGCAGGTGACACTGGTTTAGAACTGGTAGGTGGCACTGATTGGCGGTGGCACTGGTTGGTGGTGGCAGGTGGCACTGGTTGGTGGTTGCAGGTGGTATTGATTGGCGGGGGCAGGTGGCACTGATTGGCGGTGACACTGGTTGGTGGTTGCAGGTGGTATTGATTGGCGGTGGTACTGGTTGGTACTAGCAGATGGCACTGATTGGTGGTGGCAGGTGGCACTGACTGGCCGTGGCACTGATTAGCACTAGCAGGTGGCACTGATTGGCGGTGGCACTGGCAGATGCCACTGGTTGGCGCTGGTAGGTGGCACACGGAGCACTCTGTTACTGAAATGTAACAGAGGAGCTGTCAGAATTGAGCTTAAAGCGGAGCTCCACCTTAAAGTGGACCTTCTGCTCATTGGAACCCTCCCCCCCTCCGGCGCCACAATTGGCACCTTTCAGGAGGGAGGGGGGTGCAGGTACCTGTACAGTACAGGTATCTGCATCACTTCCGGCGTAGATTCTGCAGAATCCACGCCCCTTTCCGCAGAATCTACGCCCCTTTCGGAAGGTCCCCCGCTGCCTGCTGGGAAACACACGGATCCCAGAGACAGCGGGGACCATCCTTATTGTGCAGTGCGACTCGCGCATGCGCAGTAGGGAACCGGGAAATGAAGCCGAAAGGCTCCACTTCCTGATTCCCATACCCAAGATGGCGGCGGCAGCACCCGAGAGACGATCGAGAGATCGGCTTCGGGTGCCGACATCGCGGGCGCGCTGTGCGGGTAAGTGTCATTATTCTAAAAGTCAGCAGCTGCAGTATTTGTAGCTGCTGACTTTTAAAAAAAAAATGGCGGACTCCCGCTTTAATGTCGGAATGGGCGGGACCCGGCCGGGGTGTGAAGCTGACAAGTAACAGAGAGGCGGTGTAGTGTCATATTTTGCTCCCCATCATAGAATGTTCCGGAAGTGACGCTGCGGCCAGAAATTTAGCACTGCGCATGCGCCATGCGTTCCAAACACTTGCGCCATGCGTTCCAAACACTTGCGCCATGCGTTCCAAATGATTTGCCACAATGCAGACCAGTGAAACCGTCAGATAATGTCAGAGAAGTGAGGGTAGGTAATCCCCTCCCTGAGCCACAGTTACCCGCTCTCTCTCTCCACCGCTCTCCGCTCTGTCTAAAGTTAATGTCACGATTACCTCCCCTCACTCCCGTGACATTATCTGACGGTTTCACTCAACTACATTGTCGGAAATCCTCTGGAACGCATGGTGCAAGCATTTGGAACGCATCGCACATGCGCAGTGCAAAATTTCCGGCCGCAACGTCCCTTCCGGAGCGTTCTATGATGGGGAGCAAAATATGACACTACAGCGGATATGTCAGATTTGAGCTTGAGTCGGGGTGGGCGGGTCCCGGCCGGGTGGGCGGGACTCAGCAGCTATCAAACACCGGCCAACGATTGGGCTGCTTAAGAAAAGAGGCGCAGCCACATACACGTAGCGGCCCGCCCAGATTCCATTGGCTGGTGTTTGATAGCTGCCGGGTCCCGCCCACCCCGGACGGGTCCCTCCCACCCCGGACGGTTCCCTCCCACCCCGACATAAAGCTGAAATTTCTCCTTTGCTTGTCAGTGTCACACACAGTGTGCAGCCGCAGAGTGTGGAGGAGGGGGGAGGGGGGCAGTCATTGTTAATAGTGATAGTGAGTGGGCTGGTGGCAGCTTAGGCGCCAGGTTGCGATTTCTGGTGGCATTGGTGACCTGGCGCCTGGGGTTTGTGGAGCCCTGGTGTATGTCTTGTGTTGATTGTAACTAAAAAATGTCATAAAAAAGGACTTGATTTAAAAAATATTCAAAAAAAACATTTGTACCTATGGGAATGTGACCCCAAAACATTTTTTGAAAAAAAAAAAAAATTATGAAAAAAATAAAATACTTTGAAAAAAAAAATTTTTTGAAAAAAACATTTTTTTGAAAAAAAATTGTTTTTGAAAAAAAATTGTTTTTGAAAAAATAAAAATAAAAAATCTATGAAAAAAAAAATTATCTTTGAAAAAAACCACTTACCAATCTCAGTGTCTGTATTCCGGCGATGTCTATTGACTTTACCGAAACATCCAACGACGGCTCTGAAACAGCCGCGCACAAACGCTCGGGTCCTCTTCAGCTTGGAGGGCTTTTTGGTTGGGGTATCTGCAAGCTGTTCACTGACACCTCCTACCATGGCCCTTCCTTTGCTGGGTTTCTCTTTGATGTTTTTCAGAGAAAGAATCTGATTACATTTAAATCGGTTCATTATTAAGAATAAAGAAACTCGCTTTAAATGTATGAGAATAGATATTGCAATGAAATTGAATTGACCGAAATCAAATCCAATAATATCACAAGGTATCTCTCAGGACAGCAGAAGCCAACCTCACTGCTCAGAGATCAGCCAGCTTCTGTGATGTCTTCTGCCCCAGCTGCTGAATATATAGGGGGACTGAGCTGCTTTTTTTTCTTGGCTCAGCCAATGAAATCACAGTGACTTTGGCTCAGCCAATCACAGTGACTTTGGCTCAGCCAATCACAGTGACTTTGGCTTAGCCAATCACAGTGACTTTGGCTCAGCCAATGAAATCATGTGCTTTTTTTTTTTTTAATTAACTGACAATTCGGGCCGGCAGTTGACGCATGCGCAGTTTGATCGGGATTTTTGCGGCATCTTCCGCGCATGCGTCAACTTCCGGGCCGATCGGGATTTTTTGCGGCATCTTCCGCGCGTGCGTCAACTTCCGGGCCCATCGGGATTTTTTTTTTTGCGGCATCTTCCGCGCATGCGTCAACTTCCGTCCCGGACGTTGACGCATGCGCAGTGTGATCGGAATTTTTGTGGCATTCTCGCACATTCGTCAACTTCCGGGTTGAAGGGCGCCTGGTCGCCGAATATGTCGTTACAGATGAAGAATAAATCTACAGGAAAATGGCGGCTGAGGGTGACAGGAAGTTCCGGTCAGTGATGTATTTCCGGTGGAGGTGAGATCCCGGAAGTGGTATGGGAGGTGATCGGAGAGGGGGGAGGGTAGACATGTCTCCTCCATAGACCGTTGTGGTAAAATTTCATGAAATTTTACCACACCGGTGTTGTAAAATTTCATGCGACCCGTGAATTTCGCTCACCCCGTCACTTCCGGTGAGGCTCCGTCATTCGAACAGCTGACGGCGGGCCTTTACTGCGCATGTGTCAATCCCCTGCCCTTAACAGCGCAAGTGACGGGGTGAGCGAATTTCACAGGTCACAGCTAATTTTATTATACAGAATGCATAACGATCGTTACGGTAGCCTATGGGGTGACAGTATCCTGTACAACCAATAGCGTGGCGCTAAGGTAATTTGCTGTGACCTGTGAAATTCGCTCACCCCGTCACTTCCTTGGCGCATGCGCAGTAAAGGCCCGCCGTCAGCTGTTACGGGCGGGGACATTCTCACCATCTGTTCAGCTCCGCCCGCCCACCCGCAAGTCTCCGCCCACTCGAGGCTATAATTTTTCTCCACCGTGAGAATAAATCTACAGCGCATGCGCTGTTAAGGGCAGGGGATTGACACATGCGCAGTAAAGGCCCGCCGTCAGCTGTTCGAATGACGGAGCCTCACCGGAAGTGACGGGGTGAGCGAAATTCACGGGGTCGCATGAAATTTTACAACACCTGAACGTCGTACAACTCGTGTTCCGTTTGATTTCGCGACCTGTCAGAATGTGTAACGGAAGTGACGTTCCTCGGCGCCGCCATCTTCGTACACCCCTCACTCCGCCACAGTAAGGATACACTGAGAAGGGGGAGAGTGGACATCTTGTTACACCCACCGTTATTTTGCTTTTTACACTTAATTTTAACTGCAATCTGGCTTTATATGATGAATTACAGGACTTAAAACTCCGTCTGACTCGTTAGATGTTGAATTTTAAAAGCAGCGATCTTCTGTCAAATTTGTAAACCTGCGAGATGAGCAGGGATGCCGCTGATTATAAAATTCACCATCTAACCAGTCAGACGGAGTCCTGAGTCCGGTATTTCTCTATATCAACCCAGACTATAGGAAAAATACGTGTGAAATGCTACACTCCGGTGGGTGTAACAAGATGTCCGCTCTCACCCTTTTCGGCGTATCCTTACTATAGAGGAGTGCGGGGTGAACAAAGATGGCGGCGACGGTACGCCACTTCCTGTCCCAGTGACCCCCTCCCCCCATGTTTTCAGAAAATAGGACACACATATATATATATATGAGGAGGATCTGTCACCAGGAAATGGGGATAAATCATATTTATCATACATCCGGGGTGCCTCTCAGTCCTCCATGTTGTTTCGGCTCCCTGCCCCCTCCTCCTGTGAAGTCACGTGACTCCCGCAGAGAGGACATAACGACTCAGATAAGAGTAGGCGTGACCAGTGCATGGGATGGGCGTGGCCTGAACGGGTGAGGCGGGAACATATCACACTGCCATCACGTGGCTTTGTTCCAACTGACGCGTGCACAGCTAGAGCCGTTAGCCTGTGACGTCAGCAGGAGGCGTGGCCTGAGCCGATATATATATATAGCTGAGCCGTTAGGGCGGAGCGTCAGTGTGTGGAGAACGCCGAAGAGAAAACATCTGCTGTACAGAGCTCCGGGTGAGGAGCCATTGGACTACAGCGGGGTCACGTGGTGTCTGTGGGTCCGGGGAACTTGCTGCCTCTGCTCAGGATCTGAGGAACTACAACTCCCAGCATGCACTGTGTAAGCAATGGGGTTTCAGCTCCCAGCCTGGAATAAGATGTTACAGGACTACATATCCCAGCATGATTTCTTCTATAGATGTACTACAAGTGCCAGCAATCTCTACATACCCCAGCCTTCCCCCCTCCCCCTCCTCAGGCGTAATCGCACCCCGCATTCATCTCCCACAAGCGGTGGTGGGTCTCTTACCCCCCCGGGTTAGAGGTGGGCGGGTTGGGCCTGAGGGGGGAAGAATGGGTGTTGGGAGATGAGTGGGGAGGGGGGGCTGGAGGCGGTGCAATTCCCCCTGGGGAGGGGGAGGGGAGCGGACTGGGGTATGTAGAGATCACTGGCACCTGTAATATCTCCATAGAGAAAATCATGCTGGGATATGTAGTCCCACAGCGTCCTATTCCAGGCCGGGAGCTGAACCCCCATCACTTACACAGTGCATGCTGGGAGTTGTAGTTCCTCAGATCCTGAGCAGAGGCAGCAGGTTCCCCGACACACAGACACCACGTGACCCGGCTGTAGTCCAATGGCTCCTCCCCCGGAGCTCTGTGTGGGGGATGGTCCCTCCTCCCCCGCTATCCACACACTGACACCCACATCCCCACCCACCTACCACCGAGGGTGTGGCTCCAATTGCCCACCCCCCTCCTTACCCCAAGCCCCACCTACCTGTCTGGGTGATGATCCAGGGAATAGCCGATCGCCTCTCGGAGGGGTCAGGAAGGAATTTTCCCCCAGCTGTAGCACATTGGCTCACGCTATGCTGGGGGTTTTTCGCCTTCCTCTAGATCAACTGCCCCTCCCCAGACCCAAAATGGGTGGCAATGCCTCTAAGGCTCCGCTACACCCACTCATCTACCCCCAAGGGTGGCAATGCCTCTCAGGCTCCGCTACACCCACTCATCTACCCCCAAGGGTCAAAATGCCTCTCAGGCTCCGCTACACCCACTCATCTACCCCCAAGGGTGGCAATGCCTCTCAGGCTCCGCTACACCCACTCATCTACCCTCAAGGGTCAAAATGCCTCTCAGGCTCCGCTACACCCACTCATCTACCCTCAAGGGTGGCAATGCCTCTCAGGCTCCGCTATACCCACTCATCTACCCTCAAGGGTCAAAATGCCTCTCAGGCTCCGCTACACCCACTCATCTACCCTCAAGGGTGGCAATGCCTCTCAGGCTCCGCTACACCCACTCATCTACCCTCAAGGGTCAAAATGCCTCTCAGGCTCCAACACACTCATCTACAACCAAGGGTAGCAATGCCTCTAATCAGGCTCCACTACACCCACTCATCTACCCCCAAAAGTGAATGCTACCACCCTGGGTATGGGGTGAGTGTGGGCAGAAGAGCTTCCCCCCAAGTTTCATCTGCCCTCACTCCCCAACACCCAGCGTACTGGTGCTTCCCCCCCCAGGCCCCAAAAAACTGCACTCCTCTACCACCAAGTGGTGGAAATGCCTCTGATCAGGCTCCACTGCCTGTCTCAACTACCACCAAAAGTGAATGCTACCACCCTGGGTATGGGGTGAGTGTGGGCAGTTGAGCTTCCCCCAAAGTTTCATCTGCCCTCACTCCCCAACACCCAGCATGTTGGTGCTTCTCTCAGGCCCCACCAAACTGCACTAATCTACCCCCAAGAGTGGAAATGCCTCTGATCAGGCTCCACTGCCTGTCTCAACTACCACCAAAAGTGAATGCTACCACCCTGGGTATGGGGTGAGTGTGGGCAGAAGAGCTTCCCCCCAAGTTTCATCTGCCCTCACTCCCCAACACCCAGCGTACTGGTGCTTCCCCCCCCAGGCCCCAAAAAACTGCACTCCTCTACCACCAAGTGGTGGAAATGCCTCTGATCAGGCTCCACTGCCTGTCTCAACTACCACCAAAAGTGAATGCTACCACCCTGGGTATGGGGTGAGTGTGGGCAGAAGAGCTTCCCCCCAAGTTTCATCTGCCCTCACTCCCCAACACCCAGCGTACTGGTGCTTCCCCCCCCAGGCCCCAAAAAACTGCACTCCTCTACCACCAAGTGGTGGAAATGCCTCTGATCAGGCTCCACTGCCTGTCTCAACTACCACCAAAAGTGAATGCTACCACCCTGGGTATGGGGTGAGTGTGGGCAGTTGAGCTTCCCCCAAAGTTTCATCTGCCCTCACTCCCCAACACCCAGCATGTTGGTGCTTCTCTCAGGCCCCACCAAACTGCACTAATCTACCCCCAAGAGTGGAAATGCCTCTGATCAGGCTCCACTGCCTGTCTCAACTACCACCAAAAGTGAATGCTACCACCCTGGGTATGGGGTGAGTGTGGGCAGTTGAGCTTCCCCCCAAGTTTCATCTGCCCTCACTCCCCAACACCCAGCATGTTGGTGCTTCCCCCCCAGGCCCCAAAAAACTGCACTAATCTACCCCCAATAGTGGAAATGCCTCTGATCAGGCTCCACTGCCTGTCTCAACTACCACCAAAAGTGAATGCTACCACCCTGGGTATGGGGTGAGTGTGGGCAGAAGAGCTTCCCCCCAAGTTTCATCTGCCCTCACTCCCCAACACCCAGCGTACTGGTGCTTCTCTAAGGCCCCACCAAACTGCACTTATCTACCCCCAAGAGTGGAAATGCCTCTGATCAGGCTCCACTGCCTGTCTCAACTACCACCAAAAGTGAATGCTACCACCCTGGGTATGGGGTGAGTGTGGGCAGTTGAGCTTCCCCCCAAGTTTCATCTGCCCTCACTCCCCAACACCCAGCATATTGGTGCTTCCCTCAGGCCCCACCAAACTGCACTAATCTACCACCAAGAGTGCAAATGCCTCTGATCAGGCTCCACTGCCTGTCTCAACTACCACCAAAAGTGAATGCTACCACCCTGGGTATGGGGTGAGTGTGGGCAGAAGAGCTTCCCCCCAAGTTTCATCTGCCCTCACTCCCCAACACCCAGCATGTTGGTGCTTCCCCCCCAGGCCCCAAAAAACTGCACTCCTCTACCACCAAGTGGTGGAAATGCCTCTGATCAGGCTCCACTGCCTGTCTCAACTACCACCAAAAGTGAATGCTACCACCCTGGGTATGGGGTGAGTGTGGGCAGTTGAGCTTCCCCCCAAGTTTCATCTGCCCTCACTCCCCAACACCCAGCATACTGGTGCTTCCCTCAGGCCCCACCAAACTGCACTAATCTACCCCAAGAGTGGAAATGCCTCTGATCAGGCTCCACTACACCCACTCAACTACCACCAAAAGTGAATGCTACCACCCTGGGTAGGGGGTGAGTGTGGGCAGAAGAGCTTCCCCCCAAGTTTCATCTGCCCTCACTCCCCAACACCCAGCGTACTGGTGCTTCTCTAAGGCCCCACCAAACTGCACTTATCTACCCCAAGGGTGGAAATGCTTCTTCTTAGGCTCCGCTGCACCCATTCATCTACCCCCAAGGGTGGCAGTGCCTCTTACTGCATAGTGTTTTATACATTTGCAATTTAGTTCCTTCTGTGTGATTTTTTATTTGATATTTTAATAAAATGTCATAACTTAATTATATTTGTCGGTGTGGTTTTGTTACATTTCTATAGAACTGTTTCTTTAGGGTTTTTTTTATGTGAACAGAGGGGGATGGGTATTCCATTTTGTTTTTTTGAAAACCTGATCGCTGGCTGATTGACAAATAAAAGCGATCATCTATGGCCAACGTTGGGGACTTTAGCAGCACATAGATTGTGTCATTTTCTCTCCTTCCACAATGGGGGGGACAGAAAGAAACTTGCTTGATTCCCCCCATCAACACAGAGGGGGAAATCCCTCCCATAGTGATATTGTGTTCCGCCAGCGGGGAGCTTATCCCTCTAGCAGAACAGAATGATCACTGCTGGCAGCCATAGCCACTGGCTGCGATCGCATGAAAGAAATCCAGCAGGCTGGGTGTGCTGAAGTCGATGGATTTCAGTACAACCAGCCTGCCCGTGGATGGATTGAATCTCAGCCCTGTCCCTGTTGAAGCAGTCGAGGTTCAATCCTTCTGTGGCCGGTTTTAGATGGTAAGTTCCGAGAGGGCTGATATGAATGTACAATATAAATGTGTAAATTGTCGGCATTATAGATATACATGTGATAAATAAAATACATTTATGTATTAGGGAAATCACGTAAATTGGAAGGTTGTGACTGGATCTCTTTATAGGATATTTAGTGAAAGCAATAAAGAGTAACAATCCTATGTAGGGACAAACCTGCAACTAAACATATATATAGAGTTAGGGCCGCACTTCACAGAGGAGCCTTGGGGGGGCGCTGCACCTTCCACATAGATTTGGAAATGAGAGCAACAAAAGTCTCCTCTGAATTGTTAGACGGGACAATTCGTTTTTGTTTTATTGCTGGATAGTTGGTAAATCTGCTTGGAAATTCTTTTCCTGTATTGTGCAATCTCCTTCCACGTGCAACCATAAAAAGACAGAGCGGGCGCCCAGGCCTAGTGCCTCACCCTAAAACCATCGCTTTATTCATAGGAAAAGTGGTAATTATTATACTCACAAGGTGACAAATGTATCAATCACATCACATAGTGACACCGTCATCCAATCCACATTGCCTCACATTAGGGATGAGCCCAACACCCCCGGATCGCATCGCATCAGAACTTGGGTACAGACAGAACATTTGTGTGAACACCAGTGAAGTCTATGGGACACGATATATGCAAGTTATTGCCATAAAAAGTGTTTGGGGACCCGGGTCCTGCCCCAGGGGACATGGATCAATGCAAAAAAACGTTTTTAAAAATGGCCGTTTTTTTTTTTTTTAGGAGCAGTGATTCTAATAATGCTTAAAGTGAAACAATAAAAATTAAATATTCCTTTAAATATCATTCCTTAAGGGTTCCCTTAGTCTGCCTGTAAAGTAGCACATTTTCCCCATGTTTAGAACAGTACCGCAGCAAAATGACATTTCTAAAGGAAACAGTGTCATTCAAAATTGCTCGAGACTGTAATGTATTGCCAGATCCCAGCAATATACATAAAAATCATTGATAAAAACAGCGTGGGTTCCCCCCTCCTTACATCCGGTGTCCCCATCAGTCCTTCTTACATCCGGTGTCCCCATCAGTCCTCCTAACATCTGGTGTCTCCATCAGTCCTTCTTACATCCGGTGTCCCCATCAGTCCTCCTAACATCTGGTGTCCCCATCAGTCCTTCTTACATCCGGTGTCCCCATCAGTCCTCCTAACATCCGGTGTCCCCATCAGTCCTCCTAACATCCGGTGTCCCCATCAGTCCTTCTTAAATCCGGTGTCCTCATCAGTCCTCCGAACATCTGGTGTCCCCATCAGTCCTCCTAACATCTTGTGTCCCCATCAGTCCTTCTTACATCTGGTGTCCCCATCAGTCCTCCTAACATCTGGTGTCCCCATCAGTCCTCCTAACATCTGGTGTCCCCATCAGTCCTCCTAACATCTGGTGTCCCCATCAGTCTTCCTAACATCTGGTGTCCCCATCAGTCCTCCTTACATCTGGTGTCCCCATCAGTCCTCCTAACATCTGGTGTCCCCATCAGTCCTCCTTACATCCGGTGTCCCCATCAGTCCTTCTTACATCCGGTGTCCCCATCAGTCCTCCTAACATCTGGTGTCTCCATCAGTCCTTCTTACATCCGGTGTCCCCATCAGTCCTCCTAACATCTGGTGTCCCCATCAGTCCTTCTTACATCCGGTGTCCCCATCAGTCCTCCTAACATCCGGTGTCCCCATCAGTCCTCCTAACATCCGGTGTCCCCATCAGTCCTTCTTAAATCCGGTGTCCTCATCAGTCCTCCGAACATCTGGTGTCCCCATCAGTCCTCCTAACATCTTGTGTCCCCATCAGTCCTTCTTACATCTGGTGTCCCCATCAGTCCTCCTAACATCTGGTGTCCCCATCAGTCCTCCTAACATCTGGTGTCCCCATCAGTCCTCCTAACATCTGGTGTCCCCATCAGTCTTCCTAACATCTGGTGTCCCCATCAGTCCTCCTTACATCTGGTGTCCCCATCAGTCCTCCTAACATCTGGTGTCCCCATCAGTCCTCCTTACATCTGGTGTCCCCATCAGTCCTCCTTACATCTGGTGTCTCCATCAGGCCTCCTAACATCTGGTGTCCCCATCAGTCCTCCTAACATCTGGTGTCTCCATCAGGCCTCCTAACATCTGGTGTCCCCATCAATCCTTACATCTGGTGTCTCCATCAGTCCTCTTAACATCTGGTGTCCCCATCAGTCCTTACATCTGGTGTCCCCATCAGTCCTAACATCTGGTGTCCCCATCAGTCCTCCTAACATCCGGTGTCCCCATCAGTTCTCCTTACATCTGGTGTCCCCATCAGTCCTTACATCTGGTGTCCCCATCAGTCCTCCTAACATCTGGTGTCCCCATCAGTCCTCCTTACATCTGGTGTCCCCATCAGTCCTCCTTACATCTGGTGTCCCCATCAGTCCTCCTTACATCTGGTGTCCCCATCAGTCCTCCTAACATCTGGTGTCCCCATCAGTCCTCCTTACATCTGGTGTCCCCATCAGTCCTCCTTACATCTGGTGTCCCCATCAGTCCTCCTAACATCTGGTGTCCCCATCAGTCCTCCTTACATCTGGTGTCCCCATCAGTCCTCCTTACATCTGGTGTCCCCATCAGTCCTCCTAACATCCGGTGTCCCGATCAGTCCTCCTGATCCCCATCAGTCCTTACATCTGGTGTCCCCATCAGTCCTCCTTACATCCGGTGTGTCACCATCAGTCCTCCTAACATCTGGTGTCCCCATCAGTCCTCCTAACATCTGGTGTCCCCATCAGTCCTCCTTACATCTGGTGTCCCCATTAGTCCTCCTTACATCTTGTGTCCCCATCAGTCCTCCTTACATCTGGTGTCCCCATCAGTCCCCCTTACATCCGGTGTCCCCATCAGTCCTCCTTACATCTGGTGTCCCCATTAGTCCTCCTTACATCTTGTGTCCCCATCAGTCCTCCTTACATCTGGTGTCCCCATCAGTCCTTCTTACATCTGGTGTCCCCATCAGTCCTCCTAACATCCGGTGTCCCCATCAGTCCTCCTAACATCCGGTGTCCTCATCAGTCCTCCTAACATCCGGTGTCTCCATCAGTCCTCCTAACATCTGGTGTCTCCATCAGTCCTCCTAACATCTGGTGTCCCCATCAGTCCTCCTAACATCCGGTGTCCCCATCAGTCCTCCTAACATCCGGTGTCCTCATCAGTCCTCCTAACATCTGGTGTCTCCATCAGTCCTCCTAACATCTGGTGTCTCCATCAGTCCTCCTAACATCTGGTGTCTCCATCAGTCCTCCTAACATCTGGTGTCTCCATCAGTCCTCCTAACATCTGGTGTCCCCATCGGTCCTCCTAACATCTGGTGTCCCCATCGGTCCTCCTAACATCTGGTGTCCCCATCAGTCCTCCTAACATCTGGTGTCCCCCTCGGTCCTTCTAACATCTGGTGGCCCCATCAATCCTCCTAACATCCGGTGTCCCCATCAGTCCTCCTAACATCCGGTGTCCCCATCAGTCCTCCTAACATCTGGTGTCCCCATCAGTCCTCCTTACATCTGGTGTCCCCATCAGTCCTCCTAACATCTGGTGTCCCCATCAGTCCTCCTAACATCTGGTGTCCCCATCTGTCCTCCTAACATCTGGTGTCCCCATCAGTCCTCCTTACATCTGGTGTCCCCATCAGTCCTCCTAACATCTGGTGTCCCCATCAGTCCTCGTAACATCTGGTGTCCCCATCAGTCCTCCTTACATCTGGTGTCCCCATCAGTCCTCCTAACATCCGGTGTCCCCATCAGTCCTCCTAACATCTGGTGTCCCCATCAGTCCTCCTTACATCTGGTGTCCCCATCAGTCCTCCTAACATCCGGTGTCTCCATCAGTCCTCCTTACATCTGGTGTCCCCATCAGTCCTCCTTACATCTGGTGTCCCCATCAGTCCTCCTAACATCCGGTGTCCCCATCAGTCCTCCTTACATCTGGTGTCCCCATCAGTCCTCCTAACATCTGGTGTCCCCATCAGTCCTCCTTACATCTGGTGTCCCCATCAGTCCTCCTAACATCCGGTGTCCCCATCAGTCCTCCTTACATCTGGTGTCCCCATCAGTCCTCCTTACATCTGGTGTCCCCATCAGTCCTCCTTACATCTGGTGTCCCCATCAGTCCTCCTTACATCTGGTGTCCCCATCAGTCCTCCTTACATCTGGTGTCCCCATCAGTCCTCCTAACATCCGGTGTCTCCATCAGTCCTCCTTACATCTGGTGTCCCCATCAGTCCTCCTTACATCTGGTGTCCCCATCAGTCCTCCTAACATCCGGTGTCCCCATCAGTCCTCCTTACATCTGGTGTCCCCATCAGTCCTCCTAACATCTGGTGTCCCCATCAGTCCTCCTTACATCTGGTGTCCCCATCAGTCCTCCTAACATCCGGTGTCCCCATCAGTCCTCCTTACATCTGGTGTCCCCATCAGTCCTCGTAATGTTAAGGAATGTAATGTACATAATGATAATCAGAAAATGTCTATTTGCTTATGTGTATACATGTTCCTTACTTATTATGTGTATACATGTTCCTTACTTATTATGTGTATACATGTTCCTTACTTATTATGTGTATACATGTTCCCATGCTCCTTACTTATTATGTAATATAAAGATTGGTTCTCTGTTTGGAACTGAAGATGGCGTCTACACCCCACATCCCCCGCCTTAGAAGAATGCATATGAGATAAGAGAACCAGCTTCAACCAAACTTCAAGTTTCTCCATTTCTCTTGTATTTCAACAAATGAGATGTACCAATTAGACTGACAT
This sequence comes from Lithobates pipiens, assembly GCF_037356315.1. Taxonomy (NCBI): domain Eukaryota; kingdom Metazoa; phylum Chordata; class Amphibia; order Anura; family Ranidae; genus Lithobates; species Lithobates pipiens. The sequence continues at coordinate 350,888,384 of NW_027507784.1, read as the reverse complement.
AGCAATGACGTATCTTTCTGTATAAAATATCAACACCGCCCACCAATAAATCAGAAGTGTAAGAAGTAACCAATCTGAACGCTGCTTCTAGAATACATGCATGTACACACTTTGTAATCAGAAACAGCAGCAGATAACCTTGAACTAGATTGTAGTTCTTATCCATTTCAGCGTCTCTTCTCCAGAGAGAATAAGTTCAGAGCTCACAACCTTTCCTCATATCTAATATCCTCCAGACCCTTTATTAGCTTTTAGTCGCTCCATTTCCAGTACATCCTTCCTTTATCTAGATACACCACGTCTATGGGCCTTCCTTTATCTAGATACACCACGTCTATGGGCCTTCCTTTATCTAGATACACCACGTCTACGGGCCTTCATTTATCTAGATACACCACGTCTACGGACCTTCCATTATCTAGATACACCACGTCTACGGGCCTTCCTTTATCTAGATACACCACGTCTACGGACCTTCCTTTATCCAGATACACCACGTCTACGTGACTTCCTTTATCTAGATACACCACGTCTATGGACCTTCCTTTATCTAGATACACCACGTCTACAGGCCTTCCTTTATCTAGATACACCACATCTATGGACCTTCCTTTATCTAGATACACCACGTCTACAGGCCTTCCTTTATCTAGATACACCACGTCTACGGACCTTCCTTTATCCAGATACACCACGTCTACGGGCCTTCCTTTATCTAGATACACCACGTCTACGGGCCTTCCTTTATCTAGATACACCACGTCTACGGGCCTTCATTTATCTAGATACACCACGTCTACGGGCCTTCCTTTATCTAGATACACCACGTCTACGGGCCTTCATTTATCTAGATACACCACGTCTACGGGCCTTCCTTTATCTAGATACACCACGTCTACGGGCCTTCCTTTATCTAGATACACCACGTCTACGGGCCTTCATTTATCTAGATACACCACGTCTACGGACCTTCCATTATCTAGATACACCACGTCTACGGACCTTACTTTATCCAGATACACCACGTCTACGGGCCTTCCTTTATCTAGATACACCACGTCTATGGGCCTTCCTTTATCTAGATACATCACGTCTACGGGCCTTCATTTATCTAGATACACCACATCTACGGGCCTTCCTTTATCTAGATACACCACGTCTACGGGCCTTCATTTATCTAGATACACCACGTCTACGGGCCTTCCTTTATCTAGATACACCACGTCTACAGGCCTTCCTTTATCTAGATACACCACGTCTACGGGCCTTCCTTTATCTAGATACACCACGTCTACGGGCCTTCCTTTATCTAGATACACCACGTCTACGGACCTTCCTTTATCCAGATACACCACGTCTACGGGCCTTCCTTTATCTAGATACACCACGTCTATGGGCCTTCCTTTATCTAGATACACCACGTCTAAGGGCCCTACTTTATCTAGATACACCACGTCTACGGGCCTTCCTTTATCTAGATACACCACGTCTATGGGCCTTTATTTATCTAGATACACCACGTCTACGGGCCTTCCTTTATCTAGATACACCACGTCTACAGGCCTTCCTTTATCTAGATACACCACGTCTACGGGCCTTGATTTAACCAGATACACCACGTCTACGGGCCTTGATTTAACCAGATACACCACGTCTATGGACCTTCCTTTATCTAGATACACCACGTCTACAGGCCTTCCTTTATCTAGATACACCACATCTATGGACCTTCCTTTATCTAGATACACCACGTCTACAGGCCTTCCTTTATCTAGATACACCACGTCTACGGACCTTCCTTTATCCAGATACACCACGTCTACGGGCCTTCCTTTATCTAGATACACCACGTCTACGGGCCTTCCTTTATCTAGATACACCACGTCTACGGGCCTTCATTTATCTAGATACACCACGTCTACGGGCCTTCCTTTATCTAGATACACCACGTCTACGGGCCTTCATTTATCTAGATACACCACGTCTACGGGCCTTCCTTTATCTAGATACACCACGTCTACGGGCCTTCCTTTATCTAGATACACCACGTCTACGGGCCTTCATTTATCTAGATACACCACGTCTACGGACCTTCCATTATCTAGATACACCACGTCTACGGACCTTACTTTATCCAGATACACCACGTCTACGGGCCTTCCTTTATCTAGATACACCACGTCTATGGGCCTTCCTTTATCTAGATACATCACGTCTACGGGCCTTCATTTATCTAGATACACCACATCTACGGGCCTTCCTTTATCTAGATACACCACGTCTACGGGCCTTCATTTATCTAGATACACCACGTCTACGGGCCTTCCTTTATCTAGATACACCACGTCTACAGGCCTTCCTTTATCTAGATACACCACGTCTACGGGCCTTCCTTTATCTAGATACACCACGTCTACGGGCCTTCCTTTATCTAGATACACCACGTCTACGGACCTTCCTTTATCCAGATACACCACGTCTACGGGCCTTCCTTTATCTAGATACACCACGTCTATGGGCCTTCCTTTATCTAGATACACCACGTCTAAGGGCCCTACTTTATCTAGATACACCACGTCTACGGGCCTTCCTTTATCTAGATACACCACGTCTATGGGCCTTTATTTATCTAGATACACCACGTCTACGGGCCTTCCTTTATCTAGATACACCACGTCTACGGGTCTTCCTTTATCTAGATACACCACGTCTACGGGCCTCCTTTATCCAGATACACCACGTCTACAGGCCTTCCTTTATCTAGATACACCACGTCTACGGATCTTCCTTTATCTAGATACACCACGTCTACGGGCCTTCCTTTATCCAGATACAGCACGTCTACGGGCCTTCCTTTAGCCAGATACACCACGTCTACGGGCCTTCCTTTATCCAGATACACCACGTCTATGGGCCTTCCTTTATCCAGATACACCACATCTACGGGCCTTCCTTTATCTAGTGTAAGGGATCTTCCCGGGGTAGGGTGTGTTTGGACACAGTTCACAGCAGACTTGGAATTTGATAAAGCAGATCTTGGCGTTTATTCGTGGCACAAACAGTCCAGCAAACAAAATATACAGCAACACCGTGCTTTCTAAGTACAACAAAAATAAAAGTCCTAGCCCGGCTGGGCGCTTACTAACAGGTTCTTCTCACCTATCTGACACTTACAAACACAGCGTCTTTCGCCTGGATATCGCAGGGTGAGTTTTAGCTCCAGCAGTGGCTGTGCTTGCAGCTTCCTTCAACACACAGATTGTTCCTTCCCTGGCTGAGAAGCCACCTGCAGACTCTGCAGAGCCTTTAGCTTCCCAGGCTAATTAGGATCAAAGCTCACCTGATCCCAAACCCAGAACTGGATCGGGGAATGTGGAATGACAGGTCCCTCTACCAAACCTACCTGCCATTCCATATAAACCCAGGCCCGGCAAAATTTAAATAACAACTCAGCAGCATATCGCTGCTGAGAAACTGATCCATCCTGGATTTACCATCTCACACTGTGTAGCAACCTAGGTGAGATGTACACCCCCTCGATCACTTCTCCAGTGACATGTCTACATATCCCCCCCCTCTTTTTCAGACCGGAGGGCTGAGCCTTTTGTCCCCACAGACAACTTACCCTTGACAATGCGTCAGCATTTGCCTGTAATTTCCCTGGCCTGTGTTCCACAGTGAAATTAAAGTTTTGTAGGGAGAGAAACCATCTAGTCACTCTTGCATTTCTCTCCTTGTTTAACTTCATCCATGTTAGGGGGGCATGGTCTGTCACCAACTTGAATTTCCTGCCTAGCAAGTAATACTTTAACGATTCTAGGGCCCACTTCACTGCCAAACATTCTCGCTCCACAATGGCATAATTTTTCTCGGCCGGGGTTAGTTTTCTACTCAAGTACGTCACTGGATGCTCCTCACCATTCACTACTTGTGAGAGTACTGCACCTAAGCCTGTGTTAGAGGCATCTGTCTGGACCAGAAATTCTCGCCTGAAATCGGGGGTAACTAAGACAGGTGGTTGGCACAAGGCAGACTTAAGGCTTTGGAAAGCCTTCTCGGCCTCTGGGGTCCACGTGACCATTGCTGTCTTTCCGCCCTTTGTCAAGTCAGTTAGTGGAGCAGCAACTGAGGCAAAGTTCGGCACAAATCTACGGTAATACCCCGTAATACCCAGGAAAGCTCTAACCTGTTTCCTTGTCAGGGGTCTAGGCCAATTCTGTATTGCCTCAATTTTATTTAGCTGTGGCTTAATCAACCCTCTCCCAATAATGTAGCCTAGATATTTGGCCTCTTCTAGGGCTAGAGCACACTTCTCGGCATTTATGGTCAACCCCGCATCACTTATGGCATCCAACACGGCCTGTACCTTACAGAGGTGACTTTCCCAATCAGGGCTAAAAATGACCACATCATCGAGGTAGGCAGCTGAGTAATCACGATGTGGTCGCAGAATCAAGTCCATCAACCTCTGGAAAGTTGCAGGCGCTCCATGTAACCCGAATGGCATCACTACATACTGGAATAGCCCATCAGGGGTGGAGAATGCAGTTTTCTCTTTAGCCTCACCAGAAAGTGGAATCTGCCAGTAGCCCTTTGTGAGATCGAGGGTGGTTATGTACCTGGCGTTACCCAACTTCTCAATCAACTCATCTACCCTGGGCATAGGATACGCATCGAACTTGGAGATCTCATTCAACTTTCTGAAATCGTTACAGAACCTCCAAGTTCCATTGGGCTTTGGGATTAACACAATTGGGCTGGACCATTCACTCTGTGACACCTCAATTACCCCCAGATCAAGCATACGTTTTACCTCGGCAGATACGGCTTCCCTACGTGCCTCGGGTATCCTATAGGGCTTAAGGTTTACTCTGCTTCTAGGCTCAGTTTCAATGTGATGATGGATGAGGTGTGTACGCCCTGGGAGGTCAGAGAACTTGTTTTTGTTTTTCTGTAAAAATTCCTGAACCTCCTGTTTCTGTGACACTGATAGAGTATCACCTACCTTGACTGGAGGGATTGGTGGTGACAAATTATTAACAGTATTTGTCGCCACCAAGGATTCCCTGTCTTTCCAGGGCTTGATCAAGTTTATGTGATAAACTTGGAAAGGCTTCCTTCTACCTGGTTGGTGCACCTTGTAGTTCACCTCACTGACCTTTTCAACAATTTCATAGGGACCTTGCCACTTCGCCAAGAATTTACTCTCAACAGTGGGGACTAGTATAAGGACCCTATCGCCTGGGTTGAATGTCCTGATTCTTGCGGACCGGTTGTAAATTCTACTTTGGGCCTCTTGAGCCCTCTGGAGGTGTTCCCTTACCAGGGGCATTACAGTGGCTATACGGTCCTGCATTTGTGCTACATGCTCAATAACACTCTTGTATGGGGTGGACTCATTCTCCCATGTCTCTTTTGCAATGTCTAGTAGACCCCTAGGGTGATGACCATAGACCAACTCGAATGGTGAGAACCCTGTGGACGCTTGGGGCACCTCCCTAATAGCAAACATGAGGTAGGGTAATAAATGATCCCAGTCACGACCATCTTTTGCCACCACTTTCTTCAACATATGTTTCAAAGTTTTATTAAATCTCTCCACCAATCCGTCCGTCTGGGGGTGGTACACAGAGGTACGGATGTGTGAGATTTTAAATAGTCTGCATAATTCCTTCATTACTTTCGACATAAATGGCGTACCTTGGTCAGTTAGGATTTCTTTAGGGATCCCAGTCCTAGAGAACATATAAAACAACTCACGTGCAATTGTTTTAGATGCAGTGTTTCTTAAGGGTACAGCCTCAGGATAGCGGGTCGCATAATCCAGGACTACCAAAATATACTGGTGTCCTCTAGCTGACTTTACAATGGGACCCACTAAATCCATGGCAATACGCTCAAAAGGCACCTCTATAATAGGGAGCGAAACCAAAGGACTGCGAAAATGTGACACTGGGGCACTAACCTGACATGTGGGGCACGACTCACAGTATTTTTTAATGTCATCATATATGGCCGGCCAAAAAAACCTCTGGAGAACCCTCTCTCGCGTTTTGTCAGTCCCCAAGTGTCCCCCAAGAACATGGTTATGTGCCATGTCAAGCACCTGACGCCGGTACGGCTTAGGTACCAGAAGCTGTTCCACAATCTCATCCTTAACCTTATTAACTCTATAGAAAAGATCATTAGTCACCGAAAAATGTGGAAATCTTTTTTCAGCATCTGGTTCCTGAGGTACCCCGTTCATAACAGCAACCTGCTCTCTCGCATTTTTGAGAGTGGGGTCCTGTAATTGTGCAGTCCCAAAATTATCGCTAGACACCTCTAAATCTAGTATATTTTGCTCAGTGGGAGGAGCCTCCTCCTCCCCAGCCAGGACCTGCAAAGGAAAACAATCATTTTCATCCTGCACACTTTTATCATTCACCGTGGACAAGGCAACCACCTTAGAGGTATCCTCACTCCTTTTGGGGATTTTTCTTTTTTCCCAGAGAGCCCAGAATAAAGGAAAATCGCGCCCCAATATTACATTATGCATGAGGTTTTTAACCACACCCACTTCATATTGTACTGTGCCTTGTTCAGTCCCGACTTTAGCCAGCACTATAGGGTACACTTTTGTATCACCATGTATACACACAACGCTCATATGCTTTTTAGACTCTAAGTCCCCAGTCACCAGGCTAGCATGCACCAAGGTTACAAGGCTTCCTGAGTCCATTAACGCTTTAACAGGAAAGTCATTGATTGTAATATCGCAGATTTGCGGTTCAGTCTCTAGTCCAGGAACTGCAGCACAAGATGGTTCCGCAAATAGCGACTGACGCCGGCTAGCGTCACATTCCATGGGTTCAGAGGTAAGAGGGCAATGGGCCGACACGTGTCCCGCCTCATGACATCTCCAACACTGGATAGGGCCTGGTCTCTTTGGCAAGGAGTCTTTTCGAGAGCCCCTTAGCCACCCGGGACCATCACCAGTCTTTTGTCCCTGAGACACCACTTGAGCCCTTTTCCCCCCATCAGCACCCCTCCACACTCCCCCAATAGATGGAAGTCTCTTACCAGCCGACGGCACAGATCTGGCGCTCCGGGGAGGTGAAGATGCTGCAGGAACATCACGGAGGTAGTCCTCAGTCGCCTGGAACCTCTCCACAAGGTTGACAAGTTCGTTTGCATTCTTAGGATCACCTTGTCCCACCCAGCGTTGCAAGTCAGTAGGAAGGGCTCGGAGGTAGCGATCCATCACGACCTTCTCTAGGATTTGTGCAGGAGTAGAAGTGTCTGGCTCCAACCACTTTCTTGCCAAATGGATTAGGTCATACATCTGGGACCTCGCTGATTTGTCCAGACTGTAGCTCCAGTTGCGTACCCTCCGGGCACGGACTGCAGTAGTAACTCCTAGTCGGGCAAGTATCTCCTCTTTTAGCCGAGTATAGTCCTTAACCTCTTGCTCACTGAGGTCATAGTAGGCCTTTTGGGGTTCACCTGTTAAATAGGGCGCAATTACCTCTGCCCACTCAGCGGCTGGTAACTTCTCTCGCTCAGCCACGCGCTCAAATACTGTTAGATAGGCCTCAACATCGTCCTCAGCAGTCATCTTTTGCAGCGCTTTCTGCACAGTCCTTCTCCCAGAAAAAATCTCTGGAGCGGCTCCCATCACCACAGGCGCCTCTCGATTTGCTATCAGGTGCTCAATAAGTTGTTGTTGTGCAGCCATGGACTGTTCATGTCGTCTATTGGCCTCTATCTGAGCCTGCTGTTGTGCAGCGATCATCTGCTGTTGTTCAGCCATGGACTGTTCATGTCGTCTATTGGCCTCTGTCTGAGCCTGCTGTTGTTGCAAACTCACTTGCATAAACTGCTTCAGCATCTCCTCCATGTTGCTGGACTGTTTTTGGAGTGTAGTTGCAGCTTTCTTCAACACACAGATTGTTCCTTCCCTGGCTGAGAAGCCACCTGCAGACTCTGCAGAGCCTTTAGCTTCCCAGGCTAATTAGGATCAAAGCTCACCTGATCCCAAACCCAGAACTGGATCGGGGAATGTGGAATGACAGGTCCCTCTACCAAACCTACCTGCCATTCCATATAAACCCAGGCCCGGCAAAATTTAAATAACAACTCAGCAGCATATCGCTGCTGAGAAACTGATCCATCCTGGATTTACCATCTCACACTGTGTAGCAACCTAGGTGAGATGTACACCCCCTCGATCACTTCTCCAGTGACATGTCTACACTAGATACACCACATCTACGAGCCTTCCTTTATCTAGATACACCACATCTACGGGCCTTCCTTTATCTAGATACACCACGTCTACGAGCCTTCCTTTATCTAGATACACCACGTCTACGGGCCTTCCTTTATCTAGATACACTTCGTCTACGGGCCTTCCTTTATCTAGATACACCACATCTACGGGCCTTCCTTTATCTAGATACATCACGTCTACGGGCCTTCATTTATCTAGATACACCACATCTACGGGCCTTCATTTATCTAGATACACCACATCTACGGGCCTTCCTTTATCTAGATACACCACGTCTACGGGCCTTCCTTTATCTAGATACACCACGTCTACAGGCCTTCCTTTATCTAGATACACCACGTCTACGGGCCTTGATTTAACCAGATACACCACGTCTATGGGCCTTCCTTTATCTAGATACGCCACGTCTACGGGTCTTCCTTTATCTAGATACACCACGTCTACGGGCCTCCTTTATCCAGATACACCACGTCTACAGGCCTTCCTTTATCTAGATACACCACGTCTACGGATCTTCCTTTATCTAGATACACCACATCTACGGGCCTTCCTTTATCCAGATACAGCACGTCTACGGGCCTTCCTTTAGCCAGATACACCACGTCTACGGGCCTTCCTTTATCCAGATACACCACGTCTATGGACCTTCCTTTATCCAGAAACACCACGTCTACGGGCCTTCCTTTATCCAGATACATCACGTCTACGGGCCTTCCTTTATCTAGATACACCACGTCTATGGGCCTTCCTTTATCCAGATACACCACGTCTACGGGCCTTCCTTTATCTAGATAGACCACATCTACGAGCCTTCCTTTATCTAGATACACCACGTCTACGGGCCTTCCTTTATCTAGATACACCACGTCTACGAGCCTTCCTTTATCTAGATACACCACGTCTACGGGCCTTCCTTTATCTAGTGTAATGGACGCCGTGGCTGGGTCCTGGAAGGACACTATATTTCCCCTCTGTTTGGGTTGTGCTCTCTTTAAGGGAATACAATTGATTAACCCACCTGTTAAGGCAGTGTCTTTAAAAAGCAAGACAGGAAGTTGTAGATGGGTGTGGTGGAGTGTGAGCAGCTTGCTGCTGGCTGAAGAGTGGTTTGCCCTGTGGGAGACTGTAGTCCATGTAAGGGACTGGGAAAGGCTGACAACCTTGAGAGTCAGGAAGACTAAGGAAGTCGGTGAGTCCAGGGGGCTGGAAAGAGTTGACAAATCTGTTGGGAGCAAGCAGAGGAACTGTTGACAATTGAGAGCCAGGTGGCTTGGTATGTTCATTTGTGTGCTGAATGAATTTAAACCCCTGCGGGGATTACTGGATGAACTAATATTTTGTTTTCTTATAATAAACGTGGGCTACCAGGCCCTTAACCATAAAACGCCTGCCTGATGTAGACTAAAACGTGCATCTACCAATTGTGCTTAATCACCCCAATATTACACTAGATACACCACGTCTACGGGCCTTCCTTTATCTAGATACACCACATCTATGGGCCTTCCTTTATCCACATACACCACGTCTACCGGCCTTCCTTTATCCAGATACACCACGTCTACGGACCTTCCTTTATCCAGATACACCACGTCTACGGGCCTTCCTTTATCTATATACACTACGTCTACAGGCCTTCCTTTATCTAGATACACCACGTCTATGGGCCTTCCTTTATCTAGATACACCACGTCTACGGGCCTTACTTTATCTAGATACACCACGTCTATGGGCCTTTATTTATCTAGATACACCACGTCTACGGGCCTTCCTTTATCTAGATACACCACGTCTACTGGCCTTCATTTATCTAGATACACCACATCTACGGGCCTTCCTTTATCCAGATACAGCACGTCTACAGGCCTTCCTTTAGCCAGATACACCACGTCTACGGGCCTTCCTTTATCTAGATACACCACGTCTATGAGCCTTTATTTATCTAGATACACCACGTCTATGGACCTTCCTTTATCTAGATACACCACGTCTACGGGCCTTTATTTATCTAGATACACCACGTCTACGGGCCTTTATTTATCTAGATACACCACGTCTACGGGCCTTCCTTTATCTAGATACACCACGTCTACAGGCCTTCCTTTATCTAGATACACCACGTCTTTGAGCCTTTATTTATCTAGATACACCACGTCTACGGACCTTTCTTTATCTAGATACACCACGTCTACGGGCCTTCCTTTATCTAGATACACCACGTCTACAGGCCTTCCTTTATCTAGATACACCACGTCTACGGGCCTTTATTTATCTAGATACACCACGTCTACGGGCCTTCCTTTATCCAGATACACCACGTCTATGGACCTTTCTTTATCCAGATACATCACGTCTACGGGCCTTCCTTTATCTATATACACTACGTCTACGGACCTTCCTTTATCTAGATACACCACGTCTACGGGCCTTCCTTTATCCAGATACACCACGTCTACGGACCTTCCTTTATCCAGATACACCACGTCTACGGGCCTTCCTTTATCCAGATACACCACGTCTACGGGCCTTCCTTTATCTAGATACACCACGTCTACGGGCCTTCCTTTATCTAGATACACCACGTCTATGGGCCTTCCTTTATCTAGATACACCACGTCTAAGGGCCTTCCTTTATCTAGATACACCACGTCTATGGGCCTTTATTTATCTAGATACACCACGTCTACGGGCCTTCCTTTATCTAGATACACCACGTCTACAGGCCTTCCTTTATCTAGATACACCACGTCTACGGGCCTTCCTTTATCTAGATACACCACGTCTACGGGCCTTCCTTTATCCAGATACACCACATCTACGGGCCTTCCTTTATCTAGATACACCACATCTACGGGCCTTCCTTTATCCAGATACAGCACGTCTACGGGCCTTCCTTTAGCCAGATACACCACGTCTATGGACCTTCCTTTATCCAGATACACCACGTCTACGGGCCTTCCTTTATCCAGATACATCACGTCTACCGGCCTTCCTTTATCCAGATACACCACGTCTACGGACCTTCCTTTATCCACATACACCACGTCTACCGGCCTTCCTTTATCCAGATACACCACGTCTACGGGCCTTCCTTTATCTATATACACTACGTCTACGGACCTTCCTTTATCTAGATACACCACGTCTACGGGCCTTCCTTTATCCAGATACACCACATCTACGGACCTTCCTTTATCCAGATACACCACGTCTATGGCCTTCCTTTATCTATATACACTACGTCTACGAACCTTCCTTTATCTAGATACACCACGTCTACGGACCTTCCTTTATCTAGATACACCACATCTACGGACCTTCCTTTATCTAGATACACCACGTCTATGGGCCTTCCTTTATCTAGATACACCACGTCTATGGGCCTTCCTTTATCTAGATACACCACGTCTACGGGCCTTACTTTATCTAGATACACCACGTCTACGGGCCTTTATTTATCTAGATACACCACGTCTACGGGCCTTCCTTTATCTAGATACACCACGTCTACGGGCCTTCCTTTATCTAGATACACCACGTCTACGGGCCTTCCTTTATCTAGATACACCACATCTACAGGCCTTCCTTTATCCAGATACACCACATCTACGGGCCTTCCTTTATCCAGATACAGCACGTCTACGGGCCTTCCTTTAGCCAGATACACCACGTCTATGGACCTTCCTTTATCCAGATACACCACGTCTACGGGCCTTCCTTTATCCAGATACATCACGTCTACCGGCCTTCCTTTATCCAGATACACCACGTCTACGGACCTTCCTTTATCCACATACACCACGTCTACCGGCCTTCCTTTATCCAGATACACCACGTCTACGGGCCTTCCTTTATCTATATACACTACGTCTACGGACCTTCCTTTATCTAGATACACCACGTCTACGGGCCTTCCTTTATCCAGATACACCACATCTACGGACCTTCCTTTATCCAGATACACCACGTCTATGGCCTTCCTTTATCTATATACACTACGTCTACGGACCTTCCTTTATCTAGATACACCACGTCTACGGACCTTCCTTTATCTAGATACACCACATCTACGGACCTTCCTTTATCTAGATACACCACGTCTATGGGCCTTCCTTTATCTAGATACACCACGTCTATGGGCCTTCCTTTATCTAGATACACCACGTCTACGGGCCTTACTTTATCTAGATACACCACGTCTACGGGCCTTTATTTATCTAGATACACCACGTCTACGGGCCTTCCTTTATCTAGATACACCACGTCTACGGGCCTTCCTTTATCTAGATACACCACGTCTACGGGCCTTCCTTTATCTAGATACACCACATCTACAGGCCTTCCTTTATCCAGATACACCACGTCTACGGGCCTTCCTTTATCTAGATACACCACGTCTACGGGCCTTCATTTATCTAGATACACCACGTCTACGGGCCTTCCTTTATCCAGATACACCACGTCTACGGGCCTTCCTTTATCTAGATATACCACGTCTACGGACCTTCCTTTATCTAGATACACCACGTCTACGGGCCTTCCTTTATCTAGATCCACCACGTCTACGGGCCTTCCTTTATCTAGATACACCACGTCTACGGGCCTTCCTTTATCTAGATACACCACATCTATGGGCCTTCCTTTATCCACATACACCACGTCTACCGGCCTTCCTTTATCCAGATACACCACGTCTACGGACCTTCCTTTATCCAGATACACCACGTCTACGGGCCTTCCTTTATCTATATACACTACGTCTACGGACCTTCCTTTATCTAGATACACCACGTCTACAGGCCTTCCTTTATCTAGATACACCACGTCTATGGGCCTTCCTTTATCTAGATACACCACGTCTACGGGCCTTACTTTATCTAGATACACCACGTCTATGGGCCTTTATTTATCTAGATACACCACGTCTACGGGCCTTCCTTTATCTAGATACACCACGTCTACTGGCCTTCATTTATCTAGATACACCACATCTACGGGCCTTCCTTTATCCAGATACAGCACGTCTACGGGCCTTCCTTTAGCCAGATACACCACGTCTACGGGCCTTCCTGTATCTAGATACACCACGTCTATGAGCCTTTATTTATCTAGATACACCACGTCTATGGACCTTCCTTTATCTAGATACACCACGTCTACGGGCCTTTATTTATCTAGATACACCACGTCTACGGGCCTTCCTTTATCTAGATACACCACGTCTACGGGCCTTCCTTTATCTAGATACACCACATCTATGGGCCTTCCTTTATCCACATACACCACGTCTACCGGCCTTCCTTTATCCAGATACACCACGTCTACGGACCTTCCTTTATCCAGATACACCACGTCTACGGGCCTTCCTTTATCTATATACACTACGTCTACAGGCCTTCCTTTATCTAGATACACCACGTCTATGGGCCTTCCTTTATCTAGATACACCACGTCTACGGGCCTTACTTTATCTAGATACACCACGTCTATGGGCCTTTATTTATCTAGATACACCACGTCTACGGGCCTTCCTTTATCTAGATACACCACGTCTACTGGCCTTCATTTATCTAGATACACCACATCTACGGGCCTTCCTTTATCCAGATACAGCACGTCTACAGGCCTTCCTTTAGCCAGATACACCACGTCTACGGGCCTTCCTTTATCTAGATACACCACGTCTATGAGCCTTTATTTATCTAGATACACCACGTCTATGGACCTTCCTTTATCTAGATACACCACGTCTACGGGCCTTTATTTATCTTGATACACCACGTCTACGGGCCTTTATTTATCTAGATACACCACGTCTACGGGCCTTCCTTTATCTAGATACACCACGTCTACAGGCCTTCCTTTATCTAGATACACCACGTCTTTGAGCCTTTATTTATCTAGATACACCACGTCTACGGACCTTTCTTTATCTAGATACACCACGTCTACGGGCCTTCCTTTATCTAGATACACCACGTCTACAGGCCTTCCTTTATCTAGATACACCACGTCTACGGGCCTTTATTTATCTAGATACACCACGTCTACGGGCCTTCCTTTATCCAGATACACCACGTCTATGGACCTTTCTTTATCCAGATACATCACGTCTACGGGCCTTCCTTTATCTATATACACTACGTCTACGGACCTTCCTTTATCTAGATACACCACGTCTACGGGCCTTCCTTTATCCAGATACACCACGTCTACGGACCTTCCTTTATCCAGATACACCACGTCTACGGGCCTTCCTTTATCCAGATACACCACGTCTACGGGCCTTCCTTTATCTAGATACACCACGTCTACGGGCCTTCCTTTATCTAGATACACCACGTCTATGGGCCTTCCTTTATCTAGATACACCACGTCTAAGGGCCTTCCTTTATCTAGATACACCACGTCTATGGGCCTTTATTTATCTAGATACACCACGTCTACGGGCCTTCCTTTATCTAGATACACCACGTCTACAGGCCTTCCTTTATCTAGATACACCACGTCTACGGGCCTTCCTTTATCTAGATACACCACGTCTACGGGCCTTCCTTTATCCAGATACACCACATCTACGGGCCTTCCTTTATCTAGATACACCACATCTACGGGCCTTCCTTTATCCAGATACAGCACGTCTACGGGCCTTCCTTTAGCCAGATACACCACGTCTATGGACCTTCCTTTATCCAGATACACCACGTCTACGGGCCTTCCTTTATCCAGATACATCACGTCTACCGGCCTTCCTTTATCCAGATACACCACGTCTACGGACCTTCCTTTATCCACATACACCACGTCTACCGGCCTTCCTTTATCCAGATACACCACGTCTACGGGCCTTCCTTTATCTATATACACTACGTCTACGGACCTTCCTTTATCTAGATACACCACGTCTACGGGCCTTCCTTTATCCAGATACACCACATCTACGGACCTTCCTTTATCCAGATACACCACGTCTATGGCCTTCCTTTATCTATATACACTACGTCTACGAACCTTCCTTTATCTAGATACACCACGTCTATGGACCTTCCTTTATCTAGATACACCACATCTACGGACCTTCCTTTATCTAGATACACCACGTCTATGGGCCTTCCTTTATCTAGATACACCACGTCTACGGGCCTTTATTTATCTAGATACACCACGTCTACGGGCCTTCCTTTATCTAGATACACCACGTCTACGGGCCTTCCTTTATCTAGATACACCACGTCTACGGGCCTTCCTTTATCTAGATACACCACATCTACAGGCCTTCCTTTATCCAGATACACCACATCTACGGGCCTTCCTTTATCCAGATACAGCACGTCTACGGGCCTTCCTTTAGCCAGATACACCACGTCTATGGACCTTCCTTTATCCAGATACACCACGTCTACGGGCCTTCCTTTATCCAGATACATCACGTCTACCGGCCTTCCTTTATCCAGATACACCACGTCTACGGACCTTCCTTTATCCACATACACCACGTCTACCGGCCTTCCTTTATCCAGATTAGTGATGGCCGAACGGTTCGCCCGGCGGTCGTTTCGCGGCGAATTTCCGACTTTCGCCGTCCGCGGGTTCGAACGCCTTTTTCCGTCGTTCGCCCCGGCGGACTTACGTGTTTAATGTATACAAGAACTTTAACCTTTCGTGACACGTTTATCATGTGTTACAGGACAACCAATTGAGACATGACAGCTCATGGACACTTGGACATTCCCCCTAACCTATAAATACACCCGATCCGGTGGCCATTTTACATTCTTTCTTCTGTCACTGTAGGGAAAGGATCCTGTGTGGAGTAGGGACAGAGAAAACGCTAGCTATTTGGTACACAAAAGTTCTTTTCAGGACTGGTATAGGTGTTAGGTCAGCAGCCTGAGTTTCTTTTGTCAGTTTAGATAAAGGGACAGAGCGCTGTATGCTGCTATTTTAGGGACAGCTCAGCCAGATTAGTCTTTCTTCATCATCATCATCATCATCATCATTAGCTGTTACTATCAGGTCCACAAAAGAGCTGTTCCAGCTAATCGTTCCAGCCTACTCTTTTTTGCCAATTTGTATAGGGACAGGCAGGAAGCAGTGTGTCAGGCAGTGAGGATAATTTTAAAGACTTGCTGTTACTATTAGTTCCACAAAGGTTCTTTTCAGGACTGGTATCAGTGGTACGGTAATAGGCTTGTACACGTATAATATTCTTTCTTCCAAATATAGAAAGAATATTATACTTGACTGCTGCCCTTCTGCTGCAGTCTGCTAATCATTCACAACTCACTTGTTCCACAAAAGTTCTTATAAGGACTGGTAACTTGGTCTGTCTAGGGTGCTACGGTACATAGGCTTGGGTGCGGTACAGTCTGCTGTTCTGTAAGGACCGCTATCGGTCCACAATAGATAGGGTTGCCGTGCACTACTGCTGACCGCTGCCCTATACTGCAGCAGTCCTTCAGCGGTATAGGGACTGACGCACAGTCTGCTAAACACTAATACACAACCTGCTTGGTCCACAAAAGTTCTTATAAGGACTGGTAACTTGGTATAGGGTGCTACGGTACATAGGCCTGAGTGCGTTACAGTCTGCTGTTCTGTAAGGACCGCTATCGGTCCACAATACATAGGGTTGACGTGCACTACTGCTGACCGCTGCCCTATACTGCAGCAGTCCTTCAGCGGTATAGGGACTGACGCACAGTCTGCTAAACACTAACACACAACCTGCTTGGTCCACAAAAGTTCTTATAAGGACTGGTAACTTGGTATAGGGTGCTACGGTACATAGGCCTGAGTGCAGTACAGTCTGCTGTTCTGTAAGGACTGCTATCGGTCCACAATACATAGGGTTGCCGTGCACTACTGCTGACCGCTGCCCTATACTGCAGCAGTCCTTCAGCGGTATAGGGACTGACGCACAGTCTGCTAAACACTAATACACAACCTGCTTGGTCCACAAAAGTTCTTATAAGGACTGGTAACTTGGTATAGGGTGCTACGGTACATAGGCCTGAGTGCGTTACAGTCTGCTGTTCTGTAAGGACCGCTATCGGTCCACAATACATAGGGTTGCCGTGCACTACTGCTGACCGCTGCCCTATACTGCAGCAGTCCTTCATTGGTATAGGGACTGACGTACAGTCTGCTAATCACTAACACACAACCTGCTTGGTCCACAAAAGTTCTTATAAGGACTGGTAACTTGGTATAGGGTGCTACGGTACATAGGCCTGAGTGCGTTACAGTCTGCTGTTCTGTAAGGACCGCTATCGGTCCACAATAGATAGGGTTGCCGTGCACTACTGCTGACCGCTGCCCTATACTGCAGCAGTCCTTCAGCGGTATAGGGACTGACGCACAGTCTGCTAAACACTAATACACAACCTGCTTGGTCCACAAAAGTTCTTATAAGGACTGGTAACTTGGTATAGGGTGCTACGGTACATAGGCCTGAGTGCGTTACAGTCTGCTGTTCTGTAAGGACCGCTATCGGTCCACAATACATAGGGTTGACGTGCACTACTGCTGACCGCTGCCCTATACTGCAGCAGTCCTTCAGCGGTATAGGGACTGACGCACAGTCTGCTAAACACTAACACACAACCTGCTTGGTCCACAAAAGTTCTTATAAGGACTGGTAACTTGGTATAGGGTGCTACGGTACATAGGCCTGAGTGCAGTACAGTCTGCTGTTCTGTAAGGACTGCTATCGGTCCACAATACATAGGGTTGCCGTGCACTACTGCTGACCGCTGCCCTATACTGCAGCAGTCCTTCAGCGGTATAGGGACTGACGCACAGTCTGCTAAACACTAATACACAACCTGCTTGGTCCACAAAAGTTCTTATAAGGACTGGTAACTTGGTATAGGGTGCTACGGTACATAGGCCTGAGTGCGTTACAGTCTGCTGTTCTGTAAGGACCGCTATCGGTCCACAATACATAGGGTTGCCGTGCACTACTGCTGACCGCTGCCCTATACTGCAGCAGTCCTTCATTGGTATAGGGACTGACGTACAGTCTGCTAATCACTAACACACAACCTGCTTGGTCCACAAAAGTTCTTATAAGGACTGGTAACTTGGTATAGGGTGCTACGGTACATAGGCCTGAGTGCGTTACAGTCTGCTGTTCTGTAAGGACCGCTATCGGTCCACAATACATAGGGTTGCCGTGCACTACTGCTGACCGCTGCCCTATACTGCAGCAGTCCTTCATTGGTATAGGGACTGACGTACAGTCTGCTAATCACTAACACACAACCTGCTTGGTCCACAAAAGTTCTTATAAGGACTGGTAACTTGGTATAGGGTGCTACGGTACATAGGCCTGAGTGCGTTACAGTCTGCTGTTCTGTAAGGACCGCTATCGGTCCACAATACATAGGGTTGCCGTGCACTACTGCTGACCGCTGCCCTATACTGCAGCAGTCCTTCATTGGTATAGGGACTGACGTACAGTCTGCTAATCACTAACACACAACCTGCTTGGTCCACAAAAGTTCTTATAAGGACTGGTAACTTGGTATAGGGTGCTACGGTACATAGGCCTGAGTGCGTTACAGTCTGCTGTTCTGTAAGGACCGCTATCGGTCCACAATACATAGGGTTGCCGTGCACTACTGCTGACCGCTGCCCTATACTGCAGCAGTCCTTCATTGGTATAGGGACTGACGTACAGTCTGCTAATCACTAACACACAACCTGCTTGGTCCACAAAAGTTCTTATAAGGACTGGTAACTTGGTATAGGGTGCTACGGTACATAGGCCTGAGTGCGTTACAGTCTGCTGTTCTGTAAGGACCGCTATCGGTCCACAATACATAGGGTTGCCGTGCACTACTGCTGACCGCTGCCCTATACTGCAGCAGTCCTTCATTGGTATAGGGACTGACGTACAGTCTGCTAATCACTAACACACAACCTGCTTGGTCCACAAAAGTTCTTATAAGGACTGGTAACTTGGTATAGGGTGCTACGGTACATAGGCCTGAGTGCGTTACAGTCTGCTGTTCTGTAAGGACCGCTATCGGTCCACAATACATAGGGTTGCCGTGCACTACTGCTGACCGCTGCCCTATACTGCAGCAGTCCTTCATTGGTATAGGGACTGACGTACAGTCTGCTAATCACTAACACACAACCTGCTTGGTCCACAAAAGTTCTTATAAGGACTGGTAACTTGGTATAGGGTGCTACGGTACATAGGCCTGAGTGCGTTACAGTCTGCTGTTCTGTAAGGACCGCTATCGGTCCACAATACATAGGGTTGCCGTGCACTACTGCTGACCGCTGCCCTATACTGCAGCAGTCCTTCAGCGGTATAGGGACTGACGCACAGTCTGCTAAACACTAACACACAACCTGCTTGGTCCACAAAAGTTCTTATAAGGACTGGTAACTTGGTATAGGGTGCTACGGTACATAGGCCTGAGTGCGTTACAGTCTGCTGTTCTGTAAGGACCGCTATCGGTCCACAATACATAGGGTTGCCGTGCACTACTGCTGACCGCTGCCCTATACTGCAGCAGTCCTTCATTGGTATAGGGACTGACGTACAGTCTGCTAATCACTAACACACAACCTGCTTGGTCCACAAAAGTTTTTATAAGGACTGGTAACTTGGTATAGGGTGCTACGGTACATAGGCCTGAGTGCAGTACAGTCTGCTGTTCTGTAAGGACCGCTATCGGTCCACAATACATAGGGTTGACGTGCACTACTGCTGACCGCTGCCCTATACTGCAGCAGTCCTTCATTGGTATAGGGACTGACGTACAGTCTGCTAATCACTAACACACAACCTGCTTGGTCCACAAAAGTTTTTATAAGGACTGGTAACTTGGTATAGGGTGCTACGGTACATAGGCCTGAGTGCAGTACAGTCTGCTGTTCTGTAAGGACCGCTATCGGTCCACAATACATAGGGTTGACGTGCACTACTGCTGACCGCTGCCCTATACTGCAGCAGTCCTTCATTGGTATAGGGACTGACGTACAGTCTGCTAATCACTAACACACAACCTGCTTGGTCCACAAAAGTTCTTATAAGGACTGGTAACTTGGTATAGGGTGCTACGGTACATAGGCCTGAGTGCGTTACAGTCTGCTGTTCTGTAAGGACCGCTATCGGTCCACAATACATAGGGTTGCCGTGCACTACTGCTGACCGCTGCCCTATACTGCAGCAGTCCTTCAGCGGTATAGGGACTGACGCACAGTCTGCTAAACACTAACACACAACCTGCTTGGTCCACAAAAGTTCTTATAAGGACTGGTAACTTGGTATAGGGTGCTACGGTACATAGGCCTGAGTGCGTTACAGTCTGCTGTTCTGTAAGGACCGCTATCGGTCCACAATACATAGGGTTGCCGTGCACTACTGCTGACCGCTGCCCTATACTGCAGCAGTCCTTCATTGGTATAGGGACTGACGTACAGTCTGCTAATCACTAACACACAACCTGCTTGGTCCACAAAAGTTTTTATAAGGACTGGTAACTTGGTATAGGGTGCTACGGTACATAGGCCTGAGTGCAGTACAGTCTGCTGTTCTGTAAGGACCGCTATCGGTCCACAATACATAGGGTTGACGTGCACTACTGCTGACCGCTGCCCTATACTGCAGCAGTCCTTCATTGGTATAGGGACTGACGTACAGTCTGCTAATCACTAACACACAACCTGCTTGGTCCACAAAAGTTTTTATAAGGACTGGTAACTTGGTATAGGGTGCTACGGTACATAGGCCTGAGTGCAGTACAGTCTGCTGTTCTGTAAGGACCGCTATCGGTCCACAATACATAGGGTTGACGTGCACTACTGCTGACCGCTGCCCTATACTGCAGCAGTCCTTCATTGGTATAGGGACTGACGTACAGTCTGCTAATCACTAACACACAACCTGCTTGGTCCACAAAAGTTCTTATAAGGACTGGTAACTTGGTATAGGGTGCTACGGTACATAGGCCTGAGTGCGTTACAGTCTGCTGTTCTGTAAGGACCGCTATCGGTCCACAATACATAGGGTTGCCGTGCACTACTGCTGACCGCTGCCCTATACTGCAGCAGTCCTTCATTGGTATAGGGACTGACGTACAGTCTGCTAATCACTAACACACAACCTGCTTGGTCCACAAAAGTTTTTATAAGGACTGGTAACTTGGTATAGGGTGCTACGGTACATAGGCCTGAGTGCAGTACAGTCTGCTGTTCTGTAAGGACCGCTATCGGTCCACAATACATAGGGTTGACGTGCACTACTGCTGACCGCTGCCCTATACTGCAGCAGTCCTTCATTGGTATAGGGACTGACGTACAGTCTGCTAATCACTAACACACAACCTGCTTGGTCCACAAAAGTTTTTATAAGGACTGGTAACTTGGTATAGGGTGCTACGGTACATAGGCCTGAGTGCAGTACAGTCTGCTGTTCTGTAAGGACCGCTATCGGTCCACAATACATAGGGTTGACGTGCACTACTGCTGACCGCTGCCCTATACTGCAGCAGTCCTTCATTGGTATAGGGACTGACGTACAGTCTGCTAATCACTAACACACAACCTGCTTGGTCCACAAAAGTTCTTATAAGGACTGGTAACTTGGTATAGGGTGCTACGGTACATAGGCCTGAGTGCAGTACAGTCTGCTGTTCTGTAAGGACCGCTATCGGTCCACAATACATAGGGTTGACGTGCACTACTGCTGACCGCTGCCCTATACTGCAGCAGTCCTTCAGCGGTATAGGGACTAAGAGTTTTGTCACAGGGTGATTTAAAAAATGACAGGCAGAGGAAGAGGCAGGCCCTTCCGCAGGGGTGGTAGGGGTAGGGCAGGAGCAACAGCCTTGAGCCAAAGTGGGAAGTTGCAGAAGGTGCGTTCAATTACTTTAAAGGACGCACCAGACTTGGTTGAGTGGCTCACTCAGCCTTATTCTTCTGCACCCTCCTCATCCTCTCGATCTGCACCCTCTTCTTCACTCTCTGCTATGTGCACCCCCAAAGACACTACCACCAACAACACCACCACCACCACATACCTTCCGCTTGAGTGCAAATGGGGGCCTTCATGCTCCAGTGTTTTAATAGGGACCCCCGTATAAAAAGCATGAGGGTCAAGGACCAGTACTGGGTGGCAACGTACTTAGATCCCCGGTACAAACACAAAATGGCGGAAATGTTACCGCCGTCGCAGAGGGCTGTCAGAATGCAGCACTTCCAGGCCTTGCTTCGAGAAATGCTGCATTCTGCTTTTGCGTGCGCTGGCAGAGGAGCAATTCCCACTCCCAGAGAAGGATTTGCGGGTACCAATCCAACAGCGCCTGCAAGAAGAGGCCGGTTTGAAGATGTGTTGGTGACTTCGGATATGAGGTCATTCTTTCAGCCGACCCATCGACAGGTGTCATCCGGATCCAGCATCAGGGAACGCCTAGACCGTCAGGTGTCCGACTACATTGGGTTAACGGCCGATGTGGACGCTCTGAGGAGTGATGAACCCCTAGACTACTGGGTGGGCAGGCTTGACCTCTGGCCAGAGCTTGCCCAATTTGCAATCGAACTGTTGGCTTGCCCCTCATCCAGTGTCCTGTCCGAAAGGACGTTCAGCGCAGCAGGGGGGATTGTGACCGATAAGCGTACTCGCCTAGCTCACGACAGTGTTAACTACCTCACATTTCTAAAAATGAATGAGGCATGGATCTCGGAGGAATTCAACACATGTGATCAGTAGACCATGTATATGTCTATAAACAATTTTTGGAATCAAGCACACAGACCTTCTTAATTCATTTGGCTCACTTCCCTGACCCAAAAAAGCACACCGTACTATATGCCCCTACCCTCCTCTTTGAAGAGGTTGAGCGGTGTCATATTTCTACTGGGGCTGCTTATTATGAGGGGTTCCCACCATCCCTGTGCTGTGCTGACTTCCTCCTGGGTGTTCTTATTATGAGGGGCTCCCACCATCCCTGTGCTGTGCTGACTTCCTCCTGGGGGTTCTTATTATGAGGGGCTCCCACCATCCCTGTGCTGTGCTGACTTCCTCCTGGGGGTTCTTATTATGAGGGGATCACACCATCCCTGTGCTGTGCGGACTTCCTCCTGGGGCTGCTTACGGTGCTGCTGTCAGCGCTGTATGTCACGGAGCTGCTGTCAGCGCTGTATGTCACGGAGCTGCTGTCAGCGCTGTATGTCACGGAGCTGCTGTCAGCGCTGTATGTCACGGAGCTGCTGTCAGCGCTGTATGTCACGGAGCTGCTGTCAGCGCTGTATGTCACGGAGCTGCTGTCAGCGCTGTATGTCACGGAGCTGCTGTCAGCGCTGTATGTCACGGAGCTGCTGTCAGCGCTGTATGTCACGGTGCTGCTGTCAGCGCTGTATGTCACGGAGCTGCTGTCAGCGCTGTATGTCACGGAGCTGCTGTCAGTGCTGTATGTCACGGAGCTGCTGTCAGCGCTGTATGTCACGGAGCTGCTGTCAGCGCTGTATGTCACGGAGCTGCTGTCAGCGCTGTATGTCACGGTGCTGCTGTCAGCGCTGTATGTCACGGAGCTGCTGTCAGCGCTGTATGTCACGGAGCTGCTGTCAGTGCTGTATGTCACGGAGCTGCTGTCAGCGCTGTATGTCACGGAGCTGCTGTCAGCGCTGTATGTCACGGAGCTGCTGTCAGCGCTGTATGTCACGGTGCTGCTGTCAGCGCTGTATGTCACGGAGCTGCTGTCAGCGCTGTATGTCACGGAGCTGCTGTCAGCGCTGTATGTCACGGAGCTGCTGTCAGCGCTGTATGTCACGGAGCTGCTGTCAGCGCTGTATGTCACGGAGCTGCTGTCAGCGCTGTATGTCACGGTGCTGATGTCAGTGCTCTGTATTACGGTGCTGCTGTCAGTGCTCTGTATCTCCTGCACCCTCTTGTTTGCCTACCCTGGTCCCTGACCTTCCCTCTCCTCCATTGCCTTCATTAGCTCCATAGTCCTGAATTGTCAGAACAATTTCCCAAATAAAAAAAAAATGCTTGTAGTTATCGATCCCAAATTCACCTCATACATGTATTATGCTATTGTCCAGGTGGTGGGACTGCGTGCTACCCCCTAATAATTACCCCGTGGCCGCAAATTCGACCTAAAGGTTTGCGAAATTCGCCTCCCATTGAAGTCAATGGAGCCCGCGGCGAACGGTCGTTTTCGCGAACGTTTGTGCCCGTTCGCGTTTCGCGTTCGCGAAACGTCCCGTCGGAAGTTCGTCCATCACTAATCCAGATACACCACGTCTACGGGCCTTCCTTTATCTATATACACTACGTCTACGGACCTTCCTTTATCTAGATACACCACGTCTACGGGCCTTCCTTTATCCAGATACACCACATCTACGGACCTTCCTTTATCCAGATACACCACGTCTATGGCCTTCCTTTATCTATATACACTACGTCTACGGACCTTCCTTTATCTAGATACACCACGTCTACGGACCTTCCTTTATCTAGATACACCACATCTACGGACCTTCCTTTATCTAGATACACCACGTCTATGGGCCTTCCTTTATCTAGATACACCACGTCTATGGGCCTTCCTTTATCTAGATACACCACGTCTACGGGCCTTACTTTATCTAGATACACCACGTCTACGGGCCTTTATTTATCTAGATACACCACGTCTACGGGCCTTCCTTTATCTAGATACACCACGTCTACGGGCCTTCCTTTATCTAGATACACCACGTCTACGGGCCTTCCTTTATCTAGATACACCACATCTACAGGCCTTCCTTTATCCAGATACACCACGTCTACGGGCCTTCCTTTATCTAGATACACCACGTCTACGGGCCTTCATTTATCTAGATACACCACGTCTACGGGCCTTCCTTTATCCAGATACACCACGTCTACGGGCCTTCCTTTATCTAGATATACCACGTCTATGGACCTTCCTTTATCTAGATACACCACGTCTACGGGCCTTCCTTTATCTAGATCCACCACGTCTACGGGCCTTCCTTTATCTAGATACACCACGTCTACGGGCCTTCCTTTATCTAGATACACCACATCTATGGGCCTTCCTTTATCCACATACACCACGTCTACCGGCCTTCCTTTATCCAGATACACCACGTCTACGGACCTTCCTTTATCCAGATACACCACGTCTACGGGCCTTCCTTTATCTATATACACTACGTCTACGGACCTTCCTTTATCTAGATACACCACTTCTACAGGCCTTCCTTTATCTAGATACACCACGTCTATGGGCCTTCCTTTATCTAGATACACCACGTCTACGGGCCTTACTTTATCTAGATACACCACGTCTATGGGCCTTTATTTATCTAGATACACCACGTCTACGGGCCTTCCTTTATCTAGATACACCATGTCTACTGGCCTTCATTTATCTAGATACACCACATCTACGGGCCTTCCTTTATCCAGATACAGCACGTCTACGGGCCTTCCTTTAGCCAGATACACCACGTCTACGGGCCTTCCTTTATCTAGATACACCACGTCTATGAGCCTTTATTTATCTAGATACACCACGTCTATGGACCTTCCTTTATCTAGATACACCACGTCTACGGGCCTTTATTTATCTAGATA
Organism: Lithobates pipiens; assembly: GCF_037356315.1. Classification (NCBI taxonomy): domain Eukaryota; kingdom Metazoa; phylum Chordata; class Amphibia; order Anura; family Ranidae; genus Lithobates; species Lithobates pipiens. Next base: position 350,862,501 of record NW_027507784.1, on the reverse strand, counting down.
CACCACGTCTACGGGCCTTTATTTATCTAGATACACCACGTCTACGGGCCTTCCTTTATCTAGATACACCACGTCTACAGGCCTTCCTTTATCTAGATACACCACGTCTACGGGCCTTTATTTATCTAGATACACCACGTCTACGGGCCTTTATTTATCTAGATACACCACGTCTACGGGCCTTCCTTTATCCAGATACACCACGTCTATGGACCTTTCTTTATCCAGATACATCACGTCTACGGGCCTTCCTTTATCTATATACACTACGTCTACGGACCTTCCTTTATCTAGATACACCACGTCTACGGGCCTTCCTTTATCCAGATACACCACGTCTACGGACCTTCCTTTATCCAGATACACCACGTCTACGGGCCTTCCTTTATCTATATACACTACGTCTACGGACCTTCCTTTATCTAGATACACCACCTCTACGGGCCTTCCTTTATCTAGATACACCACATCTACGGGCCTTCCTTTATCTAGATACACCACGTCTACGGGCCTTCCTTTATCTAGATACACCACATCTACGGGCCTTCCTTTATCCAGATACACCACGTCTACGGGCCTTCCTTAATCTAGATACACCACGTCTACGGGCCTTCATTTATCTAGATACACCACGTCTACGGGCCTTCCTTTATCCAGATACACCACGTCTACGGGCCTTCCTTTATCTAGATATACCACGTCTACGGACCTTCCTTTATCTAGATACACCACGTCTACGGGCCTTCCTTTATCTAGATACACCACTTGTACAGGCCTTCCTTTATCCACATACACCACGTCTACGGACCTTCCTTTATCTAGATACACCACGTCTACGGGCCTTCCTTTATCTAAATACACCACGTCTACGGACCTTCCTTTATCTAGATACACCACGTCTACGGACCTTCCTTTATCTAGATACACCACGTGTACGGATCTACCTTTATCTAGATACACCACGTCTACGGGCCTTCCTTTATATAGATACACCACGTCTACAGACCTTCCTTTATCTAGATACACCACGTCTACGGACCTTCCTTTATGTAGATACACCACGTGTACAGGCCTTCCTTTATCTAGATACACCACATCTACGGACCTTCCTTTATCTAGATACACCACGTCTACGGGCCTTCCTTTATCTAGATACACCACATCTACGGGCCTTCCTTTATCTAGATACACCACATCTACGGACCTTCCTTTATCTAGATACACCACGTCTACGGGCCTTCCTTTATCTAGATACACCACGTCTACGGATCTTCCTTTATCTAGTGTAACATTGGGGGAAGTTTAACTCAGTGGCAGATGCCTTTTCAGTAAGTTCACAGCGAACAGGAACTTTTGTTTAAGGGCATGGTAGCCCACTTTTATTAAAAAGGAACAACATAAAGTTCATACATGCACTTGGTTGCCCACACAGGGGTTCTTCTGCCAAAAAACAATACATGAAAAATGCCAAGCCACCTGGCTCTCTTCAGCAGCACTGCCACCTAGGCTTTACAATTCAGCCCTCTTGGCCTTATAACAGGGTTCCCGCACAACTACTGCACCTCTTTTCAGTTTCCTTGCTGCTCAGGCCTTCCCCTTCAGGCTCTCATTTGTCTCAGATGCGCACAGCTTTAACACACACAGTGTCTATCTAGACAGCAGCCCCTCACTGCTCTGATCCTCAGACTTGGGTCTCTGGCTTTCTCTAGTGCACTCTCTGCACTCTCTGCACTCTCTGGAGACCTCCTGTCTCTGTTTTTCAGATGGAGAAGTGTTGGGAGAAGAGGACTTGCAGCTCGTTGTCGGGGACGGTAAGAACTTGTATGATGGGAGTACTTTATGCTGCTATCAGGGGATGGGATTGTAATTCTGCAGCTGCTGTCATGGCACATCCTTGGTCATGGCAATCGTCATCCGATGGTTCTCATCTCTTTATAGAGAGCAGGGAATTGTAGGCTCTTGTTTATTTTCTGGACCCGATTTCCCTGATTCTCCTGATTTTAATGGACCCCTCTGTCTGTCCTTCCCTCCCGCACAGGTGACGGTCACCTTCCACGATGTGGCCGCCTGCTTCGAGGAAGAGGACTGGGAGCTTATGGAGCAATGGCAGCAGGATCTGTAGCGGGACGCCATGAAGGAGATTCACTCTGCTTTGCACAATCTGGGTGAGTGAGGGGGCACGAGGGCATGGGATGGTGGGGGGTGGGAAATGTAGAGGAGGGAGAATACAACCTCACACGTACAATGGTTTCTGAAGAGCATTTGGCAGACAGTGGAGAGGTATTTCATCACCTGCTTGCCATCTGCTTGAACCCCTTGGACTCTGTAAATGCATTGTTATGCTACGCCCGCTGAAAGCGATAGGGGGGTATACCTTCTGTTGCAAAATAGATATTTGCCAGCACACCGCGGATCGACGCAAAGTAGCGACCAAACGGATCGTTTATTGCATGATCACAACACAAGGAGAGTGCAACATTTCGGAGACACGCAGGACCCCTTCGTCAGACATGTGATCATCACGTGCCTCCGAAAAACATGGGTGATGTCTGTATCATGTGATCTGGCTAGCTCTGAGGACAAGAAACGGTTTTCTCTCCAGCATAAAAGACACAACTGAGCACGTGCAAGTTGGCTGGCTTTCCCCAGATAGACATTGCAAGGAGAAGGGGGAGGATCTATGCATACAGGATCAAACAGCCCTTTTTTACACAATGTAGAGGATTAACCCTTTACGTTCCACAGTGAGTATAACAAGCATGCTATGACGTGTATATACAGACCGATTTTACTGTTGTGGGTTTAGTAATACTTTAACGGCTGTGTGTTGAGTTATTTTGAGGGGACAGTGAATTGACACTGTTATACAAGCTGTACACTCACTTCTTTACATTGTAGCCAAGTGTCATTTCTTCAGTGTTGTCACATGAAAAGAAAGAATAAAATATTTACAAACATGTGAGGGGTGCACTCACTTTTGTCATAATGTAGATTGTGTTCTCCCTGCCCCCCCCCCCCCCCCCAGGGTACCGGATCCTCAACCCGTATCTCCTGGTGAAGATCGAGAAACACAGAGAACGTTTCCGGAACAACCACAGCCAATCAACAAGTGAGCTCTGCCCCCCTCACTGTGACATAGTTCTGTGTTTTGGTCAGTCCTTACACTTTCTTTCACCAGCTTGTGTTTTATAAAGAGCTAGTTCACCCCCCAACAAAGAAAATTGTGTACACACACCTTTTGTCAGGAAGTCTGTGATCTTCTGCATAGTCTAGGACTGTATATGGAGATGGGCACTATCTGTCTCTTTGTGTCCCTTTTACTGATACTGGCTTAGGCCCCTTTCACACTGGTGCGGGAGCGGTTTTAACCCCCGCTAGTGGCCGAAAAAAAGGGTTATAACCACCCGCAAATTGCCGCTGCAGCGCTTTCAATGGGCAGGAGGGGTGAAGGAGGGGTGTATACACCCCTCCTTCACCGCTCCAAAGATGCTGCTTGCAGGAGTATTTTTAACGTCCTGCCAATGCACCGCTGCAGTGTGAAGCCCCCGGGGCTTTCACACTGGAGACACAGAAGAGGCTGTTTCAGGGCGCTTTGCAGGCACTATTTTTAGTACTGTAATGCCTGCAAAGTGCCCCCCGGGGGGAAAGGGGCTTTACTCATAGAAGGACTTCTGTAAGGACATTTAGGGACAGAGCAGTGAAAGGTTAGAACCTCTGCCTGGTTTTATTTCTTTTATTCCTTCCTCTACTGGCACCTTATTTATCGGGGTGGGGAAAGTTATCACTAGGGTAATATTTCCAGTCGTGTATTGAGACTGGTATTTTCCTCTCATTGGACAGTGATGGCAGATGGTGGAGTTTGGCCATCATATCAGGAAAACTCACACCCTAGTAATAAAGTGACAGTAAATCAGGGTCATAAGCCCCATACACACTATCAGATTTTCTGCTGGATTTTATTTATTTCCCTTTAGATTTACCAAAACCATATAATAAGGTCAAACCTGTAGAAGTTTCAATGTGTATGCAACCAGGCAGGCCCTTGTACTATATGGTTTTGGTAAATCTGAAGACAAAAATCAGCAGAAAATCTGATAGTCTGTATGGATATAGAAGGGGGACTTTCTGACTAATCACATGCGGTCATATAGGACAGTGTTTCTCAACTCCAGTCCTCAAGGCGCCCCAACAGGTCATGTTTTCAGGCTTTCCAATATTTTTCACAGCTGATTTGATCAGTTTCACTGCCTTAGTAATTACCACAGCTGGTTCATTTGAGGGAAATGCTGAAAACATGACCTGTTGGGGCGCCTTGAGGAGTTTAGTTGAGAAACACTGATATAGGCGACCAGACAACACCCCCCCCTTTCCAAATCCCTACTACTTGTGTAAAGTCTAAGGCACAGCTGGAGGGGACTATAAGCATGCCATGGCAAATATAATGCAGCTTGTCAAGTCAAAGGGGCTGCTCTGCAACTGCAAGCCCAACGTCTGGCTCGTGTTTGCAGTGCGCAGTAAATTGCAGCAAAATGCAACCACGCATCCGGGAGGCAGTCCTATGTGGTTCTGGCCAGCCTGATCCACCACATATTGCTTTTTCAGAGAGACGGCCGCTAGCCTTTGGCCAGATGTTTTACTTTTGTTTGTTTACAATTGAGTAAAGTTATATTTAAAAAAACAAAGAAAAAAAAAACCCTTTTAATAGCAAACATGTCAAACGTGCCTGCTTTGTGCACTGAGGTCCTCCTCTTCTCGGGTCCCCCGCTGGCATGCCTCCTCTTCTCTAAATGAAGTGCCTGCTATGGGGGGGATATGTGTGTGTGTGTGTGTGTATGTAGGCGCTCGCTCGCTCCTGAGCCCCACTCTGTATGTCTATTAAACACACAGAACAGTGCTCGGCCCCGCCCCCTCCTCATTGCTACTTGAGCTGTGAATGGCTGACAGCAGCGGGAGCCGTTCGGGAGGCAGAAACCCTGCAGAGCAGCCGCTCTCATGCATATCGCTGGATCATGGTCAGGCAAATGTTAGGGAGGGCTATAGGGAAGTTGTATACTGAAGGTGTACACTCAAAGACTTAAGGCTGTAATTGGTGCTAAAAGCTGTGAATACTTATTTACATGGGATTTTCTCCCTACGTCTTTCAGGACGGCACCTGGAGAGAGCGCAGCTCCACCCACTTTCCCAGGAAACACTGCAGTCAGTTTTTCTTTAAAGACCGGACGCTTCCACCATGGCCTCAGTTGTAGTGTTTCCTCCGACATGGTGGAAGCGCTGCAGGGGTGTGTATAGTTTATATAGGGTTTATAGTTCTTATGTGGTGAAACTTTGTGTATTATAGGGCCCATTCCTATAATATTATTTTTTTTTTATTATTTTTTTTTTGTGATTCAACTGGATGGACTTGTGCCTTTTTTAAAATTTTATTTATTTATTTTTTTTCAACCTATGTATTAAGTTTTTATAGTGTAGAGCTCATACCATATTTGGACCCATTCCAGAGACTGGACATCACACTCTAGTTGACTGAATTGGTATCGGATTCCAGTTTATACTGTGGAGCTCACACTCTATTTGGACCTGTGCTAGAAACTGGACATCACACTGTACAGTAGCTGACTGAATTGGTATCGGTTTCTATTTGATACCATGGAGCTTACACCCTATTTGGACCCATTCCAGCAGCTGGACATATAACTGTCGCTGACCGAATTGGTATCGGATTCCCGTTTATACTGTGGAGCTCACACTCTATTTGGACCCATTCCAGAAATTGGACATCACACTGTAGCTGACTGAATTGGTATCAGATTCCAGTTTATACTGTGGAGCTCACACTCTATTTGGACCTATTCTAGAAACTGGACATCACACTGTAGCTGACTGAATTGGTATCGGATTCCAGTGTATACTGTGGAGCTCACACTCTATTTGGACTCATTCCAGAAACTGGACATCACACTGTAGCTGACTCCCCTACAATTTTGCATGGTTTTTAATATGTATTTGTTTCCTTAGAGAGGTCGGAGAGGCTCAGGAACTGGCCACCAGAGACCGTTCTCGGAGGCGGAAAGGTATTGTTCGCCAAATCAAACCTGTTGCTGCACTGCATGACTTTGACCAGAACAAACAGACTGAGCCCAAAGAGAACGAGGTACCGTGTGTCTTCTCTGATTGTGAGGTCAGCTTCTCCGGGGTACAGCGTTCCTTCCCCTTGGAAGAAATTTGTCCCTACTTGTCACCAGTGAAGGGTTTCAGGGAAGACGCCCCCATCGGTTTCCAGGAGCGAGGACAGGCGTTTATTCTGTGCAGTGTGTGCAGCAAGACCTTCTGCAATAACTCCAGCTTCCAGGTCCATATGCAGAGCCACACAGGAGAACGGCCTTTTAAATGTACGGACTGTGACAAAAGCTTCATCCGCAGCTCTCACCTGAAGATTCACCTGCGTACCCACACTGGAGAGCGCCCCTACAAGTGCACCGTGTGCGAGAAGAGCTTCCATGACAACTCCAGCTATGCCCGCCACCAGCGCATTCATACAGGAGAGAAACCTTACCAGTGCTCCATCTGCGGGAAATACTTCCGCAAAAAGTCCAACCTGAAGGACCACTACAGGACGCACACTGGGGAACACCCCTACAAGTGTCAGCACTGCGACAAGAGTTTCCACCAGAGGAACCATCATGCTGACAGCTGCTGAGCGTTCTGCAAACTTTGTTGGGGGTGGGATGAGAACACCCACCTTTCTCCATCATCGAAAGGCTCAGGATTTTTGGAGGCCTTCATTCTTCTCCCCCCAAAGGGTCATGTTTCCAGCCCCTGAGGATTCTGGGAATGGCTGGGATGAAGACTTTGATTCAACCCTCCAAACACCTTTCCAGCTGTTGAGTAGCTTCTTTAGGAAGAGGTTTCCTGTCCGCTCCCTTTAACAGGTTATATTTTCGGTCTCTGAGGATTCTGGGAACTCTTGGGGAGAAATCTCTTCTCCATCTCCTCCTAGGCCTTGTTTCTAAATGTTTGGGCGGTGCGGGTGAAAAACCTGAAAATACGACACAAAAGAAAAGAGGGAGAGTGACTTCTAAATGTAGCAACAGTTGGCCACTCACATGTGCCTCTTCATGATGAAACCACTGGCACCTGTATCCTGTGCCCATCTCCTTGCTGATGGTATTGGTGCAGCAGACCTGGTACCGGCGCCTGACTGGCCTCTCTACTATCTCCGGAACCACACTGGAATGCAGCGGTCCATTGGGCAGGAAGTAGCGTCACAGTGACGTGGCTTTACAAAAAGAAGTGTGAGTACTCTGAAACACGTAGCCATGCTCTGCTATCCTCCCACCATGACATCACTTCCACCCCGATGGACCACTGCGTTCCAGCGGGGTTCCAGAGATAGTAGAAAGACCAGCTCTGCTACACCAATACCACCATCAGGGAGACGGATACAGGATACAGATGCCAGTGGTTTTCTTATGAAGCGCGTGTCTTTTATGCACACATGTGAGTAGCCAATTGTTTTTAACCAATTGCTACACTCAAAATGCGTTCTCCCTCTTTTTTTTTTTTTTTCTTTTGTGTCACATCTACAGAGTCTGTTTCTAACACTCGAGTCAGCCGCCATAACTGTGGCCGGTATTTTTGGGGCTATTCCACCAGAGACATTATGATTGGACGTTTATCTTTATTTTAATTACCATTATTCTTTGGCTGGGGGTACCTACCTGCCTGAGTGTGCCATGCACTTGTCTTGTTTTATGCAGGTGAAAAAGTGTCCACTCTGTCCCTGGCAGGCCGTATGACTGGTCATAATGGGCTTCAAAAGAGTGAGTGATCTCCATAGAACCTGATAGATGTCACCGGTCAACAGCCAGTACTAGGCAGTGATTACAAATACCAGTCACATTGGATGTTCTCTGGTGGCTTCCATTGCCCAACTCTTGAAAAGGGTGTTAATCTAAAGCAAGAGGTATGGGATGGTACCGATTCTCAGAGCTGGGCGGCGGTGGCTACCTATAGGGGTTAACCAAAACTTCAAAGAGCAAAATTATGACCCTGGGGAGTGTAGGTCTTTTTATTGACCACTGTGGGGTTGATTAAAGGCAAATGTGCACTCTGCAAAGTGCAATTGCTCCAAGGTTTAGTAGATGAGGTGAAGCTTCCCTTTTGCAAAGAAAAATGAAACAAATACAGCATTTTTGCTTGCACATGATTGGATGATGGAAGTCGGCAGAGCGTCCCCCTCATTTACTAAGCTCTGGAGCAACTGCATAGTAGTAAATCTCCTCCCCAGAGTTCAGGTATCATTCAGATGATGCGGGAATGAGCCATACACAGCTTAAGAATAAACCAGCCGGGTAGAGCAGAGTATGCAGAGAACAGGCTGTATAGCGAATGAGAAGATTTATACAGCCAGGCCATTACTAAATAAGAGGCAGATCGAGGCTTCTGCAATGCTGGAATGCCAGGGGGCCCTTTTTGGCCTGATGGAGGTTATAGACTTGAAGATAGAATCATATTTATATAGCATTGTCTAGGAGTGTGCACTTTGTCTATTGGGGTGTCTTGTGTTCTTCAAAATATCTGGGTTCAGGGTTCCCAGCACAGTCACCCCAATGTCCATAGTAGCTTGCGCCTCTAAGATGCTAAGTGCCCCCTTGTGGGTTTATTTTGTGCAATACAATTAGTCTGTTCTGAGCAATAATCATTGAACATAAGCTACATTCTCACAGGTGATTCTATTTAACACACATAAAAGAGTTTACTAAGCACTTGCCTGTAGTAGGCTGGTGATTAAAGTGTGTTACCCTTAAAATTGATCATTTAACGTGGTAAGAAAGGCTTAAGGTTTTATACCTTCATGCATTCTATGCCTAAAGGTAAAAAAAAGTCTCTGTGCAGCTCCCCCCCCCCTCAGCCGACCTTAATACTTACACGAGCCCCATTGCAATCCAGCGATGTGGGGTCTCCACTTCCTTGTTGGCTGTCAATCACAGCCAGTTAGCCAATGAGAAGAGAGAGGGGTGTGGCCGAGCCTCAGCTCTGTTTGTGAATGGAATCGCAGAGCAGCGGCTCAAGAGCAAGCCTGCCTGGGTGCCCCATAGCAAGCTGCTTGCTCTGGAGGCACTCGGCAGAAGGGAGCGGGCCAGGAGCCAAGAAGAGAGTCGTGAAGAGGACGATTGACGCTGATCTGTGCAAAATCACTGCATAGAGCAGGTACGTACAACATGTTTGTTATTTCAAGAAAATGCCTTTAATATAGAAATTTTTTTTTTGCTTAACCACTTGCCGCCCGGCCCAATAACATATTGACGGGGGCAAAGTGGTTTCATAATCCTGATCGGACGTCATATGACGTGATCAGGATTATGAGCCACTGCGCGCCCCCGGGGGCGCGCATCGCGGCGATCGTTGTTGCGGGGTGTCAGTCTGAAGAGTCTCCGACGTGATCAGCCGTGTCCAAGCCCACCTGTGCCACCTATCAGTGCCACATATCAGTGTCCATCAATGCCACCTCATCAGTGCCACTTCATTGGTGCCACCTCATTGGTGCCCATCAGTGCCGCCTTATCATTGCCCATCAGTGTATCCCCATCAGTGAAGGAGAAAACTTACTTATTTGCAAAGTTTTGAAACTGAAACAAAAAAAAAAAATTTTTTTTTTCAAAATTTTCGGGATTTTTTTATTTGTTTAGCAAAAAATAAAAACCACAGAGGTGATCAAATACCACCAAAAGAAAGCTCTATTTGTGGGAAAAAAATGATTAAAATTTCATTTGGGTACCGTGTAGCATAACCGCGCAATTGTCATTCAAAGTGCAACAGCGCTGAAAGCTGAAAATTGGTCTGGGCAGGAAGGTGTTTAAGTGCCCCCCGGTATTGAGGTGGTTAATAAAGAAACATAAAAATGTTCATTCTTTGTGCTGTTTCACTTTTATTCTAGTTTACCGATCAGAGTTACAGGATACTGTCCCAACGCATGGCCTGCCTGTAGTTCTGTAATCAGTTTGCTGCCATGCACCTTTCCCATCCCTGTTCATGGCCAACGCCCTTTGGACAGAAATCCATGGGAAAGTTTGTATGAAGTCCGATCGTGTACACTAAGCAGTCATGAAATTGAGCCCAGGTTCACACTGATGTGCGTTAGAAATTGTTCGAGTTCATGTGAATCTGCACAGTTTCAAACCGGTGTTCTGTCCAAAAATGTCCGCCTATCGAATAGTGTCCGCTGTGTACTGCGCAGGCGCAGTGCGGAGCACAAGGAGATTCGGAAAATCTCCAAAGATGAATGGCACCTGTGCCGTGAGTCCAGGTGCAAGCCCCACCATCCAAGTGGACATAGGGCTGCACATATTAGAGGGCCGCTCACCACGCTTCGGGCACGGCCTCGCTTTGCTCGGCTCTTTTTATTCTAACTCTATGTCCACTTGGATGGTGGGGCTTAAACCTGGACTCACAGCGGAGGCGCCATTCATGTTCGGAATCTGCTTTAATATTTGTCAGATGTAGCAGTAGCCCGTAATAGGTGGCCAGTGGGAGGAGGAACAGTGCCCCATCACTGGTGGCCAGTGGGAGGAGGAACAGTGCCCCATCACTGGTGGCCAGTGGGAGGAGGAACAGTGTCCCATCACTGGTGGCCAGTAGGAGGAGGAACGGTGTCCCATCATTGGTGGCCAGTGGGAGGAGGAACAGTGTCCCATCACTGGTGGCCAGTGGGAGGAAGAACGGTGTCCCATCACTGGTGGCCAGTAGGAGGAAGAACGGTGTCCCATCACTGGTGGCCAGTGGGAGGAGGAACAGTGTCCCATCACTGGTGGCCAGTAGGAGGAGGAACGGTGTCCCATCACTGGTGGCCAGTGGGAGGAGGAACAGTGTCCCATCACTGGTGGCCAGTGGGAGGAGGAACAGTGTCCCATCACTGGTGGCCAGTGGGAGGAGGAACAGTGTCCCATCACTGGTGGCCAGTAGGAGGAAGAACGGGGTCCCATCACTGGTGGCCAGTGGGAGGAGGAACAGTGTCCCATCACTGGTGGCCAGTGGGAGGAGGAACAGTGTCCCATCACTGGTGGCCAGTAGGAGGAGGAACGGTGTCCCATCACTGGTGGCCAGTGGGAGGAGGAACAGTGTCCCATCACTGGTGGCCAGTGGGAGGAGCAACAGTGTCCCATCACTGGTGGCCAGTAGGAGGAAGAACGGTGTCCCATCACTGGTGGCCAGTGGGAGGAGGAACAGTGTCCCATCACTGGTGGCCAGTGGGAGGAGGAACAGTGTCCCATCACTGGTGGCCAGTGGGAGGAGGAACAGTGTCCCATCACTGGTGGCCAGTGGGAGGAGGAACGGTGTCCCATCACTGGTGGCCAGTGGGAGGAGGAACAGTGTCCCATCACTGGTGGCCAGTGGGAGGAGGAACAGTGTCCCATCACTGGTGGCCAGTGGGAGGAGGAACAGTGCCCCATCACTGGTGGCCAGTGGGAGGAGGAACAGTGTCCCATCACTGGTGGCCAGTAGGAGGAAGAACGGTGTCCCATCACTGGTGGCCATTGGGAGGAGGAACAGTGTCCCATCACTGGTGGCCAGTGGGAGGAGAACAGTGTCCCATCACTGGTGGCCAGTGGGAGGAGGAACAGTGTCCCATCACTGGTGGCCAGTGGGAGGAGGAACAGTGTCCCATCACTGGTGGCCAGTGGGAGGAGGAACGGTGCCCCATCACTGGTGGCCAGTGAGAGGAGGAACAGTGTCCCATCACTGGTGGCCAGTGGGAGGAGGAACAGTGTCCCATCACTGGTGGCCAGTGGGAGGAGGAACAGTGTCCCATCACTGGTGGCCAGTGGGAGGAGGAACAGTGTCCCATCACTGGTGGCCAGTGGGAGGAGGAACAGTGTCCCATCACTGGTGGCCAGTGGGAGGAGGAACAGTGTCCCATCACTGGTGGCCAGTGGGAGGAGGAACAGTGTCCCATCACTGGTGGCCAGTGGGAGGAGGAACAGTGCCCCAAGTACTAGATATAAGCTACCAGAGGGCCACAGTTTGAAGACCACTACTCTAGAGTTTCTGCAGAATGTTGTATGCATCCGATAGGCAGGAGTTCTGTGTTGATGGAAATGTCTTGTGAAGAGAGAATGACCAGATTGGTGTGAACTATCAGGAAAGTACAGTAAATAATCGCTACACATGGGGTGATCAGAACCTCATCTCAGTATGTACAATACATGAAATAACTGAAGCTGGTTCTGAAAGAAAAACCACCTTCCCCAGTACTAGTATAATGTGCCTAATAAACTGCTTAAAGAGGACCTTCCCATACCCATAATGCGGGGGCTGCCCATATGAAAATCCAACAGATTTCCTGAAGGGCTCTGCCTGGCCTATAGAACCCCATTTCCCGTGAGATCCATACATACACACACACACACACACACACACACACACACACACACATATACACATATACATTTTTTTAAATTGTATTTTAGTGGAAATATGAGATGTGAGGTCTTTTTGACCCCAGATCTCATTAAAGAGATCCTGTCTTTTTTTTTCTATTACCAGGGATGTTTACATTGCTAGTAATAGGAATAAAAGTGGCAATAATTTATTTTTTAAAAACAAGTGTAAAAGGTAAAATAAGAAAATTCTTTTTTTTTTTCCGCAGAAGCGAGCGCATACGTGATCAGCGCCTGCATATAAAAACAGCGTTCAAACCACACATGTGAGGTATCGCCACGATTGTTAGAGGAAGACCAATAATTCCAGGCCTAGACCTTCTCTGTATCTCAAAACATGCAACCTGTAGAATATTTTTATTTTTTTAAACGTCGCCTTTCCACGAGCGGGTGCAATTTTGAAGCAACATTATTTTGTGTGTGTGTATTTTTTCCCCAAAAAAGAAGTGTGCGTTTGTAAGACCGCTGCGCAAATACCGCGTGACACAAAGTATTGCAACAACCAGCATTTTATTCTCTAGGGTGTTCAAAAAAATAAATAAAAATGTATAACGTTTGGAGGTTCCAACTAATTTTCTACCAAAATAAAAAAACACAAAAAAAAAAAAGCAGTTTTTAAGTTGTAAACAATACTCAGAAAGAGGCTCAGTCCTTAAGTGGTTAAAGTGTTCTTCTAGCAAATGTGTTTTAGTTTTAGGTGGAGCAGGGAAAAGGGTAAATGGTTTGCCTTTATGTCCACAGATCTATTGTCAGTAGTTACATCAGACCAACCAAAGATGGCGGCTGAGCTCACAAATGATATTGCTGGAGGGGAAACTTGTCTGTTTTCAACCTCACCTACTATGTCATTTACCATTTAGGGCAGTGTTTCTCAACTCCACTCCTCAAGGCACCCCCAACATGTCTCGTTTTCAGACTATTATTTTGCACAGGTGATTTGATCAGTTTCAATGCCTTAGTAATTGCCACAGCCGTTTCATCCGAGGGGAAATCCCAAAAACATGACCTGCTGGGGCATCTTAAGGACTGCAGTTAAGAACTGCTTTAGGGCACAGAGGTACACTGAAAAAAAAATAAACACACTTTTGGTGCATTTTCCAACATGCTCCTGTAAAATACAGGCATATCACTCAAAGTGCACTAAAAACGGCATTCCCCATTGACTTCAATGAGAAGGTGCGTTTTTTTGTGCACTTTTGAAACAGGGCTTGAATAATACTTTTTTTTTGCATTTTACATTTGTTTTTTGTGGGACACACACACACACACACACACACACAAACACACACACGAGCATTTTTTTTATTTTATTTTTTTTTAATAAAAGTTAGATTAACTTCACACAGAAACATTGACAAGCTTGGAAAGTGTTTTAATAATTAACATCTACAAAACATGAATATAAAACAAGACAAACAGGAAAGAGGGAATATAAGGACAATGAAAGAGCCAACAGACAGTTTAAACTCTCTTGTACTGGACATCAGTTTTAAAAAGGCACATTGACTGTAATGTTTACCTGTTATAGCATGAGGCTGTAATATATTCTCCAACCTGAAGGTGGCACTATGCCATAACTTCAGGCTGGTGTTTCATCAGATATGGTGTAGTGTCACATTTTGCTGCCTATCACAGGATGCTGCGGAAGTGACGTTGTTGCGTACTGCGCATGCGCGATGCGTTCCAAACACTCGCGCCGTGCGTTCCAACATAGTTTCGGCAATACAGTTCAGCGAAACCATCACATAATGTTACGGAAGTGACGTTACACACAACACAAACACTGGGCCGTGCGTCACAACACTAATACTTCCCTTGTTACCTAGTAGGTTTTGCATTGCTGGGACTTGTAGTGCCTATCCTGAGCTACATGCTTCAATGTTCAGTGTCCATCCTTATCCCCGAGCTTTAATGTTCAGTGTCCTCATCCCTATCCCCGAGCTTCGATGTTCAGTGTCATCATCCCTATCCCCATGCTTCAATGTTCAGTGTCCTCATCCTTATCCCCGAGCTTCAATGTTCAGTGTCCATCCTTATCCCCGTGCTTCAATGTTCAATGTCCTCATCCCTATCCTCGAGCTTCAATGTTCAGTGTCCTCATCCCTATCCCCCTGCTTCAATGTTCAGTGTCCTCATCCCTATCCTCGAGCTTCAATGTTCAGTGTCCTCATCCCTATCCCCCTGCTTCAATGTTCAGTGTCCTCATCCTTATCCCCGAGCTTCAATGTTCAGTGTCCTCATCCCTATCCCCGAGCTTCAATGTTCAGTGTCCTCATCCTTATCCCCGAGCTTCAATGTTCAGTGTCCATCCTTATCCCCGTGCTTCAATGTTCAGTGTCCTCATCCCTATCCCCATGCTTCAATATTCAGTGTCCTCATCCTTATCCCCGAGCTTCAATGTTCAGTGTCCTCATCCCTATCCCCGAGCTTCAATGTTCAGTGTCCTCATCCCTATCCCCGAGCTTCAATGTTCAGTGTCCTCATCCTTATCCCCGAGCTTCAATGTTCAGTGTCCTCATCCCTATCCCCATGCTTCAATGTTCAGTGTCCTCATCCTTATCCCCGAGCTTCAATGTTCAGTGTCCATCCTTATCCCCGTGCTTCAATGTTCAGTGTCCTCATCCCTATCCCCATGCTTCAATATTCAGTGTCCTCATCCTTATCCCCGAGCTTCAATGTTCAGTGTCCTCATCCCTATCCCCGAGCTTCAATGTTCAGTGTCCTCATCCCTATCCCCAAGCTTCAATGTTCAGTGTCCTCATCCTTATCCCCGAGCTTCAATGTTCAGTGTCCTCATCCCTATCCCCATGCTTCAATGTTCAGTGTCCTCATCCTTATCCCCCTGCTTCAATGTTCAGTGTCCTCATCCTTATCCCCGAGCTTCAATGTTCAGTGTCCATCCTTATCCCCGTGCTTCAATGTTCAGTGTCCTCATCCCTATCCGCGAGCTTCAATGTTCAGTGTCCTCATCCCTATCCCCCTGCTTCAATGTTCAGTGTCCTCATCCTTATCCCCGAGCTTCAATGTTCAGTGTCCTCATCCCTATCCCCATGCTTCAATATTCAGTGTCCTCATCCTTATCCCCGAGCTTCAATGTTCAGTGTCCATCCTTATCCCCGTGCTTCAATGTTCAGTGTCCTCATCCCTATCCGCGAGCTTCAATGTTCAGTGTCCTCATCCCTATCCCCCTGCTTCAATGTTCAGTGTCCATCCTTATCCCCGTGCTTCAATGTTCAGTGTCCTCATCCCTATCCCCGAGCTTCAATGTTCAGTGTCCATCCTTATCCCCGTGCTTCAATGTTCAGTGTCCTCATCCTTATCCCCGAGCTTCAATGTTCAGTGTCCATCCCTATCCGCAAGCTTCAATGTTCAGTGTCCTCATCCTTATCCCTGTGCTTCAATGTTCAGTGTCCTCATCCTTATCCCCGATCTTCAATGTTCAGTGTCCTCATCCTTATCCCCGTGCTTCAATGTTCAGTGTCCTCATCCTTATCCCCATGCTTCGATGTTCAGTGTCCTCATCGAAGCAGGGGGATAAGGATGAGGACACTGAACATTGAAGCTCGCGGATAGGGATGAGGACACTGAACATTGAAGCAGGGGGATAGGGATGAGGACACTGAACATTGAAGCTCGGGGATAAGGATGAGGACACTGAACATTGAAGCTTGCGGATAGGGATGAGGACACTGAACATTGAAGCTCGGGGATAGGGATGAGGACACTGAACATTGAAGCTTGCGGATAGGGATGAGGACACTGAACATTGAAGCTCGGGGATAAGGATGAGGACACTGGACATTGAAGCTCGGGGATAAGCATGAGGACACTGAACATTGAAGCTCGGGGATAGGGATGAGGACACTGAACATTGAAGCTTGCGGATAGGGATGAGGACACTGAACATTGAAGCTCGGGGATAAGCATGAGGACACTGAACATTGAAGCTCGGGGATAAGGATGAGGACACTGAACATTGAAGCACAGGGATAAGGATGAGGACACTGAACATTGAAGCTCGGGGATAAGGATGAGGACACTGAACATTGAAGCTCGGGGATAAGGATGAGGACACTGAACATTGAAGCACGGGGATAAGGATGAGGACACTGAACATTGAAGCTTGCGGATAGGGATGAGGACACTGAACATTGAAGCATGGGGATAGGGATGAGGACACTGAACATTGAAGCACGGGGATAAGGATGGACACTGAAAATTGAAGCTGGGGGATAAGGATGAGGACACTGAACATTGAAGCTCGGGGATAAGGATAAGGACACTGAACATTGAAGCTCGGGGATAAGGATGAGGACACTGAACATTGAAGCTCGGGGATAAGGATAAGGACACTGAACGTTGAAGCTCAGGGATAAGGATGAGGACACTGAACATTGAAGCTCGGGGATAGGGATGAGGACACTGAACATTGAAGCATGTAGCTCAGGATAGGCACTACAATTCCCAGCAATGCAAAACCTACTAGGTAACAAGGGAAGTATTAGTGTTGTAACGAACGGCCCAGTGTTTGTGTTGTGTGTAACGTCACTTCCGTAACATTATGTGATGGTTTCGCTGAACTGTATTGCCGAAACTATGTTGGAACGCACGGCGCGAGTGTTTGGAACGCATCGCGCATGCGCAGTACACAACAACGTCACTTCCGCAGCATCCTGTGATAGGCAGCAAAATGTGACACTACAAACCCACAGTAAGGACACAGTGAGAATGTGGGAAGCGGACATCTTGGTACACCCACCAGAGTCTGCAATTCACAGTTATTTTTCAGAGTAAACAAAGCTTATATAGTGACATTGAGTGGTTATAAATCCGTCTGCAGAGCTCACAACTGTCCCTGATGTGTAACAATGTCCCTGTGTCCCTCATTCCTCCTCATTTGTCCCTCATTCCCCCTCATTTGTCCCTCATTTCTCCCTCTGTAACCCTCATTCCTCATCATTTGTCCCTCTGTCCCTCATTCCTCCTCATTTGTCCATCATTCCTCCTCACTTGTCCCTCTGTCCCTCATTCCTCCTCATTTGTCCATCATTCCTCCTCACTTGTCCCTCTGTCCCTCATTCCTCCTCATTTGTCCATCATTCCTCCTCACTTGTCCCTCTGTCCCTCATTCCTCCTCATTTGACCCTCTTTCCCTCATTCCTCCTCATTTGTCCATCTGTCCCTGTAAGGATCAAGGTATGTGGAAACAAAATGGTTGACAGTATGTTTTACTAAATACTTGTCTGTCTTTATCCTTCTCAGTAAAATAAGGACTCATCATCTTTAGTCACGTACGCATAAGAAGAGGCCACATCAGCCCTAAAAAGCAGTCTACGCCCAGAAGATTGTCTTATCAGCTGATAACACCTGGAGAATTGCCTTTTCTTTGCAAATTGTTGTTTTTTTACATTGCTGATGCTTGCCCTTTTCTGTCTATAAAAGAGATGTAATAAAGAGCCTCAGAGTCAGAGTTAAGCACGGACTTCTGAGCAGAAATACTGAGTACCTCCGTGTCTCTTTGCTTAGATAAGAACTCTAACTAACAATTGGGAAACGGTAACATAACCTGACAAATAGGTGACTTGTTGAGGTCACACCTAACATTCTGGCGCCCGAATAGGGACCCGCAGAAAGAAACTACAAAGAGGCGAACGAACATAAGGACGGAACGAAGTGGGCGGGCACATCAGGAACCACAGACAAAAACCTGCGCAGGTAAGAAAAGCTTTATTTTCTTATAAACTCTGTGCTTCTTAGATTTGTGCCCACCTGATCTGTCTGAATTGTTCTTCAGGTAAACACCAACCTCTGTAGTAAGCGGGTCTTGAACTTAATATTTTGGCTTATGTTACCGTTGTTTCTTGTCTGTCTACTTGTCATCTGTCTGTTGTGAATGAGGTAAGCCCTGTTTGTATGGTGTGAATTGAAACATATATCATCCCAATGGGTAACGGAATGCGCCCTTAACTCGTAAGAGTACTTTGGGGGTCCGACACTTAAGTTTGATATACGCTTTTTTGATTCATGAGCCTAAAAACGGGTTGAAAGTATAAGTCCTGACTGCCTCGATAAAGCAGGAATAAGGCTGGGTTCACACCGCTGCGGGGGGAGAACCGGATGTGATTCGCACAGCAAATCACATCCGATCTCCGTAGCACTGCGAGTTCAGCCATACAGATAGTATGGCTGAACTCGCAGCTGTCCCGCAGCAAACTCGCACAGGACCCTTTTTTGGGTCCACAACGGAATCGGATCGCATGGGGGTTCACACCATGCGATCCGATTCCTGTGCGAGTCGGCAGATCGCACTGCGATATGCCGACGGATCTGGGGGTGTCATTAACATAACATTGACACCCCCAGCCGTCCGCATAGGGCAGTGTGAACTGCCGGCGGGAGGTGAGCGATGCGGGAAAACGCCGCGGATTCGCGGCGTTCCCGCATCGCAATAGTGTGAACCTAGCCTAAGAAACGAATGCTGAGAGATTCCATGGTAATGGGAAGGGAATAAGGTCTCCACAAAGTCCCGGAGATCTAGTCATATGTGTTTGGCCACCTATAAGTGATGATTGTGATTGTCGTGTCTGCTGTATTAGTAGTCGCATTCATTGTCTGGTTGGGGTATAAAGTAGTTCGGTTTCAAAGTAAATACCCCGGACAAAGTTTTAATATTTTGGCACCCTAGGAGGAGAAGGCAACGAGACACTTAATAAGTGATCCAAACGCCACCTAGGCAAGACTGTCAAAATGGGCCAGACACAGGGTAAACCCCAGGAGGAATCTCAGAAATGTTATAGTGTTAAAGACATAATTACAATGTTGTATGGGAAGGATAAGGCACAAGGCACAAATAGGATTCTCAAGAAATTGGGGATGGATGGAGAAAATGGATTAAGTGTAGAAGGTTGGGAAGAAATAAAGAAAGACAGACAGGGAGAGATATTGAAAAACGGATGGGTATCACAAATACAATGTCTAATTAAGGTATCCAACAGGGCCAAAGAGGAGGGATGGGAGTATTGTCAGGAAAAGGGTGGATGGGATATGAAGGTCCGACACAAAAGT
Organism: Lithobates pipiens; assembly: GCF_037356315.1. Lineage (NCBI taxonomy): Eukaryota > Metazoa > Chordata > Amphibia > Anura > Ranidae > Lithobates > Lithobates pipiens. Next base: position 350,842,999 of record NW_027507784.1, on the reverse strand, counting down.
CTTCCTTCTGCTCCCGGCGGTAGGGTAAATACGGGAGATACTCCACCTCCTTATTGTCAGGCTAGGTGCAGATAACAAGTAACAGTTCAGGTGTGCTGATTATACAAAGAGTTCAAAGCACATACCATGAGCAGGTCTAAGCAGAGCAGGTCAGCTGAGACTTGTAGTACACCGCTGCAGACGAAGGTAGATGATTGCTGGACCTTGTAGTTCACTGCTGTAGGTGAGGATAGATGATTGCTGGACCTTGTAGTTCACTGCTGTAGATGAGGATAGATGATTGCTGGACCTTGTGGTTCACTGCTGCAGATGAGGGTACTAGTAGAATCAGGCAAAGCGTAGTCTAGGCAAGCTGGGTCATACACAGGTAGATCAGAATCCAAACGGTACAGAATCAGAAGCAAGTACGGAGGGTCAAACAAGCCGGGTCAAACACGAAAGTCACAGAGCAAATATCAGCTGGATCAAACACGAGTGAACTCTAACACGAGCGCTGACTGAATGCTGATACAGGTGATTTAAACGTGAGCAGGCCAATCACTGTTGTTTCCCAGACACAGGCTGTGTCAGGTGAGTTGTGCTGGGTCCTAAAGGGATTCTAGTACTGACAGTACCCCCCCTTTCTCGAGGGGTTGCTCCTGCACCCCCAGGCTTACTTGGATAACGGAGATGGAACTTCTTCTTAAGTCGGTCAGCATGAAGATCACGAGCTGGTACCCAAGATCGATCCTCTGGACCGAACCCTTTCCAATGAACAAGATATTGTAAGGAATTGCGCACTCGTCTGGAATCAAGAATAAATGCCACTTCATATTCTTGACTGTCCAACATATCCACAGGTTCTGGTTCATTTACTAGGAGGCTGGAATGAACAGGTTTCAACAATGAAACATGAAAGACATTTGGAATGCGCATGGATGGGGGAAGTTTTAATCTGTAGGACACAGGATTAACAATCTCCGAGATTTCATAAGGCCCGATGAATTTTGGGCCAAGCTTTTTAGATGGAACATGCAGGGACAGATTCCGAGATGATAACCACACTTTGTCACCAACTTTATATTCTGGAGCCTTTAAGCGCTTCTTGTCAGCAGTTTTCTTAAAAGCCTGCACAGAGCGGGAAATAGCATGATTTACATCGGACCAGATTTTGGAGAAATGTTCAATAGTGGTGTTGGCATCTGGAACATCAGAGGGCGGAAGATCAAAGGAGCACACACGAGGATGCAACCCGTAAACACAAAAGAAAGGAGAGGTCCCTGTAGATGTGCTGGCACAATTATTAAAGGCAAACTCTGCCCATGGAAGGATGTTGACCCACTCCACCTCATCTTTGGCCATCAGACAACGTACCATCTTCTCTAGAGTCTGATTAGTCCTTTCTGTTTGGCCATTAGTCTCAGGATGATATGCTGAAGAATATGATAATTTAATCCCCAGCTGAGAGCAAAGGGCCTTCCAAAACTGGGCTATGAACTGAGAGCCACGGTCAGAGACAATGTTAACTGGTGCCCCATGGAGCCTGAAAATGTGCTTAATGAATAAAGATGCCAGTTCTTTAGCAGATGGAAGCTTCGGAAGCGGAACAAAGTGGGCCATCTTACTGAACCTGTCTACCACCACCCAGATCGTGGAACATCCCTGGGACAGAGGCAAGTCTGTGATAAAGTCCATAGATAAATGGGTCCAGGGACAGGTAGGTATTGGTAGAGGACGAAGGAGACCGGGGGGCTTAGAGGTACTGCTCTTGCTTCTGGCGCAAACTTCACAGGCCTGGACGAAGGCTAACACATCCTGCCTAAGCGATGGCCACCAGAGGTTGCGAGAGACAATCTCAAAAGTTTGTCTAAACCCTGGATGTGCTGCGGGTTTTGATGCATGTACTTGTTGCAATACCTGCAAACGAAGAGCCAGGGGCACAAAGAGCATACCAGGGGGAGTGGAGGGAGGGGCTTCAGCCTGTGCTGGTAACAAGGCCTCAGAGATGTCAGTCTGGGTAAAAGCCAAAATCCTATCCTCAGAGATAATGGGTTGAGGAGGAAGCGGAGGAGGAGACTCTGATAAAAAACTACGAGACAAGGCATCGGCCTTAATGTTTTTTGGACCTGGTAAATAAGAAATTGTAAAGTCAAATCTGGAGAAGAACAATGACCACCTGGCTTGACGCGAGTTCAGTCTTTTAGCAGAACGGATATATTCAAGGTTTTTGTGGTCAGTCAGAACTATGAATGGATAGCGAGCTCCCTCCAGCCAATGTCTCCACTCCTCTAAAGCTAGCTTTATGGCTAAAAGTTCTCTGTTGCCTATATCGTAATTGCGTTCTGCTGGGGAATATTTACGGGACAAGAAGGCACAAGGGTGGATGGCAGCGCTTACAGGATCTTTTTGTGACAAAAGCGCCCCCACTCCTACTTCAGATGCATCTACCTCTACAATAAAAGGTAGCTCAGGAACAGGATGGCGTAGAATTGGTGCAGAGGTAAAGGCTTTCTTTAACTGGGTGAAGGCTGCCTGGGCTTCAGTAGTCCATTTAAATGTACTAGGAGTCTTCCTGGTGAGAGAGGTGATGGGATAATCATAACTGCGATGAGGAGGTAAAGTGTCAGCAATTCCTTTAGAAAACACATCCCGAAAGTCCTTATAACAAAGTGGAATCTGTTCTATTCCCACTTGACAGGTATCAAGTCGAACAAGGTGTTGGATGCAGCTCTTTTTACACTGATTGGACCAAGCCAGAATATCTCTTGTTGGCCAGTCAATTACAGGATTGTGCTTCTGAAGCCAAGGAAGGCCTAGGATCAAAGGAGTGGATGGAGAGTCAATGACAAGACAAGAAATCTTCTCCCAATGCAAAGCCCCTACTTGTAACTGGAAAGGGTTGGTGGATTTGAGCACCAGGTCTTGTGAGAGAGGCCGATTATCCACAGAGATCAGGCGGACTGGACAATCTAGAGCATGAGTTTCCAGGGACAAAGAGGTGATCAGAGTTCTATCAATAAAATTCTCAGCTGCTCCAGAATCCACCAAGGCCAGCAGTTCATGAGCCCCTGTCCCAAAGTGAATGACAGCGGGTAAAAGTATGCGATTATCCCCCTGGGGAGATGAGAGTAGACCTAAGGTGACCTCCCCGCAATCACCTAGGTCCTGGCGTTTCCCGGACGTGTAGGGCACGAACGGAGCATATGACCCTTGAGGCCACAGTATAAGCAGAGTCCCATATTACGCCTGCGTTTGTGTTCCTGGGCAGATAACCGGGTGGAGCCTAACTGCATAGGTTCTTCCTCAGATTTGGCACTGGAGATGGAATAATCAGGTGGTAAGGAAGGTATACAGTTTGCCACAGCCATTGTTTGTTCTCGCCTCCTCTCTCGCTGGCGGCGGTCAATTCTAATGGCTAGACACATAGCCTCCTCCAGTGAGGCTGGGTAGGGGAAGTTGACCAGAGCGTCTTTAATCGCATCTGAAAGGCCAATTCTAAACTGGCTGCGGAGAGCTGCATCATTCCAGCCAGATTCCGGGGCCCACCTGCGAAACTCTGAGCAATACATTTCAGCTGTGGTAGTTCCTTGTTTTAAGTTACGCAGGGTCGATTCTGCAGTAGCAGCACGATCTGGATCATCATATAGCAACCCAAGGGCTTCAAAGAAGGCATCTACTGTTAGTAAGGCTGGATGGTTAGGTTCCAGGTTAAAGGCCCAAGCCTGGGGGTCACCCTGTAGCAGAGAGATAATGATTTGAACCCTCTGAGTTTCATGGCCAGACGAGGATGGCCTCAACTTGAAATATAATTTGCAGCTGTTTTTAAAGTTGCAAAAAGCTTTACGGTCACCAGAAAACCGGTCGGGCAAAGGAATTTTAGGTTCAGATGGAGTTTTAGTAATGGTGGTAGTAGAAGGAGATTGCACCTTGGTGAGCTCTGTGGCCATTTCCTGAACTTGATGTGATAAACAGCAAAGTTCTTGTGCAAACAACTGAGCCTGTTCAGGATTCATGATAGGTTTCCCTTTATGTATTGGCTCGTGTTAATGTCAGGCTAGGTGCAGATAACAAGTAACAGTTCAGGTGTGCTGATTATACAAAGAGTTCAAAGCACATACCATGAGCAGGTCTAAGCAGAGCAGGTCAGCTGAGACTTGTAGTACACCGCTGCAGACGAAGGTAGATGATTGCTGGACCTTGTAGTTCACTGCTGTAGGTGAGGATAGATGATTGCTGGACCTTGTAGTTCACTGCTGTAGATGAGGATAGATGATTGCTGGACCTTGTGGTTCACTGCTGCAGATGAGGGTACTAGTAGAATCAGGCAAAGCGTAGTCTAGGCAAGCTGGGTCATACACAGGTAGATCAGAATCCAAACGGTACAGAATCAGAAGCAAGTACGGAGGGTCAAACAAGCCGGGTCAAACACGAAAGTCACAGAGCAAATATCAGCTGGATCAAACACGAGTGAACTCTAACACGAGCGCTGACTGAATGCTGATACAGGTGATTTAAACGTGAGCAGGCCAATCACTGTTGTTTCCCAGACACAGGCTGTGTCAGGTGAGTTGTGCTGGGTCCTAAAGGGATTCTAGTACTGACACTTATAACACCACCACACCAGGTAATGAAAGACCAAAACTTTATCCTTCCTTAAGAGGAAGAGGGTGGGTATGCCGAGTATGCGGTACCCAGAACCCAGACTGGGCACAGGAATGTGTGCATTGCGGCGCTCAAAGACCAGAGCCCGTAGCTCCAGTCCATAGTCGGACTAGGGTAATACAAGTGAATAATCCAAATTTCGGGCAGGAAGGAGAACCGCCTACGGTGACTCGACAAGTTGTCTTGAGGGCATGGGCACCTTGGACAGCTAACACTCTTATGGCACTGGTACAGAATGCTCCTGATCCCGTAGCAAAACCCGCCGCCTTCTGCAGATTTGTGACACAGTTGCTGGACACACATGAAGCAGCTTGGCAAGATGGGGAAGATATATGTAGACATAAAATGACACTGACAATGTTTAATCAATTCATGACTAAACTTACCCCACTTAGACCGAATGGGGATCCTACCATGGACCCGCCAGGAGTACATCCTCGTCATATAGATTCTAGACCCCTGTTTATTGCTCAGTTACGAGAATTTTGCCAAGAGAAACAGCGGGAAAGGGGCTCAACGGCGCCCATAAAACAAGCCCCAGGTCAGACTGTTACCGAATTTTACCTTAATATGGAAAGCATGATGGCTGACGAAGGGCTAGATTTAGCCCTACCCATCACCATTAGGGCTTTCAATCGACAGTTTATGGAAGGATTAGTACCACAAATAGGTGACAAACTAAAGACGTGTACTCCTGAATGGAGAGCCTTACAGGACAGAGGAGCGCTGTTGCAGAAAGCACAAGGTATCGAAGCTGATCTAACAGAAACTAAACCTAGGAGGACACCGGGAGTTAACACTGTTGCCCGGGTCAGGGAAGGAGGGAACTCCTCCCGTAGACCTCTTACCTGCTATTACTGCGACAAGGTAGGACATATAAAAAGAGACTGTAGGAAAAGGATAAAAGACGAACAGGAAGGAAACACGGACAGAGACACGAGGGACTACAGACAGAGGCGTACCAATGATAGGGACGATCCGACCGCATGACTTGCCCCAGTCCTAGCTGAATCAGAGAACAAAATGCTCCACATGTTGATGAAGGTGGAAGGTAAACATATTCCTTGTTTAGTTGACACAGGAGCATCACGCAGCTTATTATCTGATTCAGTAGTCCCTCCACACATGACATCCCGTGACACCATACCCATAAGTGGTTATGACGGACTCCTAACCGATGCCCCACTGACTAAACCTTAAAAAGTAAAAATAGGGGGAATGGCAACCACCTGACACTTGTGTATTGTTGCAATATGTAGATGACCTATTGTTATGTTGTCCGGATAACGATACTTGTTTAAAAGCCACTCTCTCATTGTTACAATTCCTGGCTGAAAAAGGGTGCAAGGTGAATAGAACTAAGTTACAGGTATGTCAGAAAAAGGTTGTCTTTTTGGGCCACTGTATATCCCAGGGTACTCGACACCTCACTGAAGACCGAGTCCAGGCCATAAGACAAATGAATGTCCCACGCAACTTTAAGCAACTTCGTATGTTTCTGGGAATGGTGTCATATTGTAGACAATGGATACCACATGCCAGTTCTCTGATGCAGCCATTATATGATTGCTTGAAAATAGTACCCTATGTACTCACAGAAGCAGGTCATGAATCTTTTAGCACCTTAAAAAGGTTACTAATTTCGGCACCTGCGATCGGGATCCCTGATTATACCAAAACATTTCATTTGTACATTGCTGAAATCACGGGACACGCAACAGGGGTGTTGACACAACAACACATCAAACAAAGGCCGGTAGCATACTTTTCGGCGGCTCTCGATCCTGTCTCTAGAGGATCACCGTCCTGTGTACGAGCAGTTGCAGCAGTGTCAATTATCATTGACAAATCCTCAGAAATTGTCTTAGACAATCCTGTAGTGGTACATACCACACATGACATACACGCCATCTTGTCACAGGTCCAGCCAAAACACATATCAATGGCAAGGCAGCTGCGTCTACAATGCACCTTGCTCCTACCCCCCAATGTTACCTTTCAGCGATGCACTTCTTTTAACTTAGCACAGCTTTTACCATTACAGACAGATTTGACAGGGGGGAGTAATGATGATAATGGTGTAGACACAGCACAAGATACTCAGGATTCTGACACACTTTCGTTTCAGGACATAACATCTGATGAACACGATTGTTTTCAACTTATGGAACAAGAAACCACGGGGTTCCCACATGTCACAGACATACCCATTGCAAATGCAGAACACACACTGTACATAGATGGTAGTAGATTTGCCGATGACAAAGGTAAATATCACACAGGTTATGCTGTGGTAACGGACACACAGGTAATTGAGGCAAAGTCACTACCAGCACACATGTCGGCACAAGAAGCGGAACTAACCGCTCTGGAGAAAGCCTTAGAACACTTGGAGGGACAAGAAGGGAACGTTTACACTGATTCCGCATACGCCTACGGAGTTGCACATGATTATGGCCACATATGGAAAGCTAGAGGTTACCTTACAGCAGCAGGCACACCTGTTAAACATGGTGAAGGAATCAAAAGAGTCCTGAACAATCTTCAAAAGGTTAAAAGAGTAGCCATCATGAAGATAGCGGCACACACGAGCGCAAAAACAACTGAGGCAAAAGGAAACGCATTTGCAGATTTAACTGCAAAGAAGGCAGCTCTAGGGGAAGTAAGCCCTGAGACCTTAGCCACGGTACAGGTGAGTATGCCCGAAACCACATGGCAGCAGCTAATGGAACTACAGGAACAAGCAGGGGCTATTGAGAAGGACCGTTGGGTTAAGGAGGGAGCTGCACCAGGCCTTGACAATGTATGGAGAGAAGGAGACAAAATATGTCTACCCGCTTCTCTATACCCCGCAATGGCAGCGGCTGTCCACTTACCCACTCATGTCAGCTCCAATTCTATGTATAGGATTGTAAGCCAAGGATGGCTAGCCCCTGGATTCAGTAGTACTGCAAGGAACTACTGTGCTGCATGCCAAATCTGTCTGATTAATAACCCAGGACAGAGAGTGAAAACCCCACGTAAACATCAGGTCCGGGCCCAATATCCCTTTCAGAGACTGCAGATTGACTACATACAAATGCCTAAGAGCGGCCCCTTTGAATTTGTTCTCGTGTGCATCTGCCTATTTTCAGGCTGGCCCGAAAGTTATCCTGTAAAATCAGCTACGGCAAAAGCCACCGCCAAGAAACTGATTACTGAGCTGATACCTAGGTTTGGTCTCCCAGAAACAATAGAATCAGATAGGGGGACACATTTCACGGGAGAAATAATGCAAAATGTGATGGCAATGTTAGGGGTTCAACAAAGTTTTCATACTCCTTACCACCCATAGAGTTCAGGATCAGTAGAAAGAGTAAATGGTACAATCAAGCTGAAAATACAAAAGGCCATGCAGGAGTTGAACAAACCATGGCCTGAGTGCCTACCCTTAGCTTTGTTTTCTATTAGGTACACCCCAACAGGAAAAACCGGGTTATCCCCATATGAAATACTGTTTGGAAGTGCACCTAGATTAGGTTTATATTTTCCTCAAAGTATGCAATTACAATGTGATAGTTTAACTACGTATGTAATACAGTTGCAACAGCGTCTGACTAAAGTCCACAAGAGTGTGTATTCTTCTCTTCCAGACCCTAATTCTGTCACAGGTACACACGATCTACAACCAGGAGACTATGTGTATGTAAAGAAACATACCAGAAAGACACTGGAACCAAGGTTTGAAGGTCCTTTCCAGGTGCTATTGATTACAGCAACCTCAGTGAAATTGGAAGGGAAACCTACCTGGATCCACGCTTCTCACTGTAAAAAGGAGCCAGTTGGCAAATGACAACATGTATCTTTTTATTCTTTTTGTTTCAGTAATCCTGGCTAATAGTTTGGTTACCTCACAGAATAAAATACACAAGGATGAAGGATTTTCTAAAAAAATGTTATTACTGAAGTTTAAATATGCTTATGCCCAGAAGTCAGGATATGAGAAATGTTGGATTTGTAGCAAATTGCACCCCAGCACAGCAAGTATACCACTGATGGCAGTTCCTATAAACTATACTGATCTTGCTAACAGTAGCATTAACATAATTAGAACAAATACCAGCGAGACAGTAATGTTTAAGTCAAATGGCCTCGCCTTTTCCCCTGATTGGTGTTTCAACCTAGGGAACACAACGGGAGGAAATGGAGAATGCCAAGACAGCAAATTTAACTTGTCCATTTTCATACCAAAAGCTACTCCTGGGAAAAACACGGTCTTCTACCCTAGTATAACCCACACACACCAATCGTTAGCTGAGTTCCTCGGTAATATTTCAGACAACAACACCAGGTGGTTAGTGAGTAACCTATCTCTTTATGGATACACCTCCCTTTATAGAAATAATATCGGTAGTAGATCAGTAGCACTGGGAAATAATATATATATCTGTTGTGTGGATAAATGTTATACTTGGATACCTAGAAGAGCTCAGGGATGGTGCTACCTCGCAAGTTTAGTACCAGTAATGGGAGTAGTAGGTGATGAACGAGGTGATCACCTATTAGAAGCTAGCATGCACCCTAGATATCCCCTCAGGTATCGTAGTAAAAGAGAAATATTCCTGAAGAAGGACATGGCATGGGCTTGGTTCCCGTCCTGGACAGGATGGGGTATAGACTTAATGAAAAGACTAAATAACTATACAGGAATTATTAATGATGTTTTGGAGAAAAACTCTGATGATATTACTAACTTAAATCTGGAGACCAGAGCCATCAGACAACAATTAGAATTACATGAATTAGCAATTGAAAGTATGAGTGCAGCACTGACAGGACTCTGTGAAACTACTGAGGACTATGAGTGCTGTACTTGGATACATAACACCAGCATTGAGGTACCTGACTATTATGACATCATTGCACAACACCGTACGGAAGTAAAGAATTTACAAGAGAAGGCCCGAAATATTGGTCGCGACTGGGATCCGTTTGGTGGAACTTTTAGTTTCTCAGGGTTATTCTCTTGGGTTAAGAAGGCAGCAATGACGATTATAGTGGTGCTCTTATTCGTATTTTTCTTTTATGCATGCTTTAAACTGCTCATGTGCTTTTGCAAGAAAGCCAAGGTAAATGATGCGGAAAAGATGGAACTTTTGTGAAGATAGGTGGATTTAGATCCTTGACATCACCCATCTTGCAGAAAAGCCACTCTTCCTGAATTTTAGATGTTGGTACTGTCCAGGGGGATGGGTGTATACCCCTCTGACAACTCGCGGTCAGGGAGAGTACTCTGGATATAGGCCGACTAGAACTTGTTCAGGTGGACCCAGGGCAAGAGGGAGGGGTGATGTCAAAGGGGGAAATGTAAGGATCAAGGTATGTGGAAACAAAATGGTTGACAGTATGTCTTACTAAATACTTGTCTGTCTTTATCCTTCTCAGTAAAATAAGGACTCATCATCTTTAGTCACGTACGCATAAGAAGAGGCCACATCAGCCCTAAAAAGCAGTCTACGCCCAGAAGATTGTCTTATCAGCTGATAACACCTGGAGAATTGTCTTTTCTTTGCAAATTGTTGTTTTTTTACATTGCTGATGCTTGCCCTTTTCTGTCTATAAAAGAGATGTAATAAAGAGCCTCAGAGTCAGAGTTAAGCACGGACTTCTGAGCAGAAATACTGAGTACCTCCGTGTCTCTTTGCTTAGATAAGAACTCTAACTAACAATTGGGAAACGGTAACATAACCTGACAAATAGGTGACTTGTTGAGGTCACACCTAACAGTCCCTCATTCCTCCTCATTTGTCCCTCATTCCCCCTCATTTGTCCCTCATTCCTCCTCATTTGTCCCTCTGTAACCCTCATTCCTCATCATGTGTCCCTCATTTGTCCCTCTGTCCCTCATTCCTCCTCATTTGTCCCTCTTTCCCTCATTCCTCCTAATTTGTCCCTCATTCCTCCTCATTTGTCCCTCATTCCTCCTCATTTATCCCTCTGTCCCTCATTCCTCCTCATTTGTCCCTCTGTCCCTCATTCCTCCTCATTTGTCCCTCATTCCTCCTCATTTGTCCCTCTTTCCCTCATTCCTCCTTATTTGTCCCTCTGTCCCTCATTCCTCCTAATTTGTCCCTCATTCCTCCTCATTTATCCCTCTGTCCCTCATTCCTCCTCATTTGTCACTCATTCCTCCTCATTTGTCCCTCATTCCTCCTCATGTGTCCCTCTGTCCCTCATTCCTCCTCATTTGTCCCTCATTCCTCCTCATTTATCCCTCTGTCCCTCATTCCTCCTCATTTGTCCCTCATTCCTCCTCATTTAGCCCTCTGTCCCTCATTCCTCCTCATTTGTCCCCCATTCCTCCTCATTTGTCCATCATTCCTTCTCATTTGTCCCTCATTCTTCCTCATTTGTCCATCATTCCTCCTCATTTGTCCCTCATTTGTCCATCATTCCTCCTCATTTGTCCCTCATTCCTCCTCATTTATCCCTCTGTCCCTCATTCCTCCTCATTTGTCCCTCTGTCCCTCATTCCTCCTCATTTGTCCCTCATTCCTCCTCATTTGTCCCTCTTTCCTCCTTATTTGTCCCTCTGTCCCTCATTCCTCCTAATTTGTCCTCTATTCCTCCTCATTTATCCCTCTGTCCCTCATTCCTCCTCATTTGTCACTCATTCCTCCTCATTTGTCCCTCATTCCTCCTCATGTGTCCCTCTATCCCTCATTTCTCCTTATTTGTCCCTCATTCCTCCTCATGTGTCCCTCATTCCTCCTCATTTATCCCTCTGTCCCTCATTCCACCTCATTTATCCCTCTGTCCCTCATTCTTCCTCATTTGTCCATCATTCCTCCTCATTTGTCCCTCATTTGTCCATCATTCCTCCTCATTTGTCCTTCATTTGTCCCTCATTCCTCTTCATTTGTCCCTCATTCCTCCTCATTTGTCCATCATTCCTCCTCATTCCTCCTTATTTGTCCCTCATTTTGCTCTGATCTCTATAGATGTATCTAAAATGCACTTTTTATCTTTCAAAACGTGTCCCTCATTCCTCCTCATTTATCCCTCTGTCCCTCATTCCTCCTCATTTGTCCCTCATTCCTCCTCATGTGTCCCTCTGTCCCTCATTCCTCCTCATGTGTCCCTCATTCCTCCTCATGTGTCCCTCTGTCCCTCATTCCTCCTCATGTGTCCCTCATTCCTCCTCATGTGTCCCTCATTCCTCCTCATTTATCCCTCTGTCCCTCATTCCTCCTCATTTGTCCCCCATTCCTCCTCATTTGTCCATCATTCCTCCTCATTTGTCCCTCATTCCTCATGTGTCCCTCTGTCCCTCATTCCTCCTCATGTGTCCCTCATTCCTCCTCATGTGTCCCTCATTCCTCCTCATTTGTCCCTCATTCCTCCTCATTTATCCCTCTGTCCCTCATTCCTCCTCATGTGTCCCTCATTCCTCCTCATTTATCCCTCTGTACCTCATTCCTCCTTATGTGTCCCTCATTCCTCCTCATTTATCCCTCTGTCCCTCCTTCCTCCTCATGTGTCCCTCTGTCCCTCATTCCTCCTCATGTGTCCCTCATTCCTCCTCATGTGTCCCTCTGTCCCTCATTCCTCCTCATGTGTCCCTCATTCCTCCTCATTTGTCCCTCATTCCTCCTCATGTGTCCCTCTGTCCCTCATTCCTCCTCATTTGTCCCTCATTCCTCCTAATTTATCCCTCTGTCCCTCATTCCTCATCATTTGTCCCCCATTCCTCCTCATTTGTCCCTCATTTCTCCTCATGTGTCCCTCATTCCTCTTCATGTGTCCATCATTCCTCCTCATGTGTCCCTCATTCCTCCTCATTTGTCCCTCATTCCTCCTCATTTGTCCCTCATTTTGCTCTGATCTCTATAGATGTATCTAAAATGCACTTTTTATCTTTCAAAACGTGTCCCTCATTCCTCCTCATTTATCCCTCTGTCCCTCATTCCTCCTCATGTGTCCCTCTGTCCCTCATTTCTCCTCATGTGTCCCTCATTGCTCCTCATGTGTCCCTCTGTCCCTCATTCCTCCTCATGTGTCCCTCATTCCTCCTCATGTGTCCCTCTGTCCCTCATTCCTCCTCATGTGTCCCTCATTCCTCCTCATTTGTCCCTCATTCCTCCTCATTTATCCCTCTGTCCCTCATTCCTCCTCATTTGTCCCTCATTCCTCCTCATGTGTCCCTCATTCCTCCTCATTTATCCCTCTGTCCCTCATTCCTCCTCATTTGTCCCTCTGTCCCTCATTCCTCCTCATTTGTCCCTCATTCCTCCTAATTTATCCCTCTGTCCCTCATTCCTCATCATTTGTCCCCCATTCCTCCTCATTTGTCCCTCATTTCTCCTCATGTGTCCCTCATTCCTCTTCATGTGTCTCTCATTCCTCCTCATGTGTCCCTCATTCCTCCTCATTTGTCCCTCATTCCTCCTCATTTGTCCCTCATTTTGCTCTGATCTCTATAGATGTATCTAAAATGCACTTTTTATCTTTCAAAACGTGTCCCTCATTCCTCCTCATTTATCCCTCTGTCCCTCATTCCTCCTCATGTGTCCCTCTGTCCCTCATTTCTCCTCATGTGTCCCTCATTGCTCCTCATGTGTCCCTCTGTCCCTCATTCCTCCTCATGTGTCCCTCATTCCTCCTCATGTGTCCCTCATTCCTCCTCATTTGTCCCTCATTCCTCCTCATTTATCCCTCTGTCCCTCATTCCTCCTCATTTGTCCCTCATTCCTCCTCATGTGTCCCTCATTCCTCCTCATTTATCCCTCTGTCCCTCATTCCTCCTCATTTGTCCCTCTGTCCCTCATTCCTCCTCATTTGTCCCTCATTCCTCCTAATTTATCCCTCTGTCCCTCATTCCTCATCATTTGTCCCCCATTCCTCCTCATTTGTCCCTCATTTCTCCTCATGTGTCCCTCATTCCTCTTCATGTGTCTCTCATTCCTCCTCATGTGTCCCTCATTCCTCCTCATTTGTCCCTCATTCCTCCTCATTTGTCCCTCATTTTGCTCTGATCTCTATAGATGTATCTAAAATGCACTTTTTATCTTTCAAAAAGTGTTTCCAGCTCTAAATCTTCATCCAAATTCTTAATTGCTGAATTTGTCAATTTTAAAAGCCAATATAAAGGAATAGAAGTGGTAAAAAAAGTCCTTGTGGATTTGATTAACCTTTTTTTAGTTAATTCTCCTTTAAGGGGGTGTGTCAGGGGGCGTGCCCTATGCCTGCATACATTTGTTGGTAGATGTCCCTCATTCCCATCTCAGGATGTTGGGAGGTTTTCCGTCTGACAGTTTTGATGTTGAATTGTAAAAGCAGATCGGTCGCTGATTTCACAGGTTTGCTGATCTGACGGAACAGTCAGAGTCACTCTATATATATAAGACGTTTGCAGCACTGACCCCCGAAGGAGCTGCTGGTTTTATTCGGGCCGTTACCTCCCCCCGCCTCTTCATCTTAGGGGGTCCCGTGGAAAGGAGCCCAAATGAAGATCGATCCGACACGTGGTCCTTTATGAAGAATAATTTGGGGTAACGCCAGAGAAGACACAAGACACCGTCCTTCAATAGAGGGTCAGAGGTGTCAGTCCGATCCACCGACTGGACCCAGCAGTCACCGGATTGGCCCCTGACCCAGCAGTCACCGGATAGGCCCCTCTCACCTGACCCAGCATACACCGGATAGGCCCCTCTCACTGACCCAGCAGTCACCGGATTGGCCCCTCTCACCTGACCCAGCAGTCACCGGATTGGCCCCTCTCACCTGACCCAGCATACACCGGATAGGCCCCTCTCACTGACCCAGCAGTCACCGGATTGGCCCCTCTCACCTGACCCAGCAGTCACCGGATAGGCCCCTCTCACCTGACCCAGCAGTCACCGGATAGGCCCCTCTCACCTGACCCAGCAGTCACCGGATTGGCCCCTCTCACCTGACCCAGCAGTCACCAGATTGGCCCCTCTCACTGACCCAGCAGTCACCGGATAGGCCCCCCTCACCTGACCCAGCATACACCGGATAGGCCCCTCTCACCTGACCCAGCAGTCACCGGATTGGCCCCTGACCCAGCAGTCACCGGATTGGCCCCTCTCACCTGACCCAGCAGTCACCAGATTGGCCCCTCTCACCTGACCCAGCAGTCACCAGATTGGCCCCTCTCACCTGACCCAGCAGTCACCGGATAGGCCCCTCTCACCTGACCCAGCAGTCACCGGATAGGCCCCTCTCACCTGACCCAGCAGTCACCGGATAGGCCCCTCTCACCTGACCCAGCAGTCACCGGATAGGCCCCTCTCACCTGACCCAGCAGTCACCGGATTGGCCCCTGACCCAGCAGTCACCGGATAGGCCCCTCTCACCTGACCCAGCATACACCGGATAGGCCCCTCTCACTGACCCAGCAGTCACCGGATTGGCCCCTCTCACCTGACCCAGCAGTCACCGGATTGGCCCCTCTCACCTGACCCAGCATACACCGGATAGGCCCCTCTCACTGACCCAGCAGTCACCGGATTGGCCCCTCTCACCTGACCCAGCAGTCACCGGATAGGCCCCTCTCACCTGACCCAGCAGTCACCGGATAGGCCCCTCTCACCTGACCCAGCAGTCACCGGATTGGCCCCTCTCACCTGACCCAGCAGTCACCAGATTGGCCCCTCTCACTGACCCAGCAGTCACCGGATAGGCCCCCCTCACCTGACCCAGCATACACCGGATAGGCCCCTCTCACCTGACCCAGCAGTCACCGGATTGGCCCCTGACCCAGCAGTCACCGGATTGGCCCCTCTCACCTGACCCAGCAGTCACCAGATTGGCCCCTCTCACCTGACCCAGCAGTCACCAGATTGGCCCCTCTCACCTGACCCAGCAGTCACCGGATAGGCCCCTCTCACCTGACCCAGCAGTCACCGGATAGGCCCCTCTCACCTGACCCAGCAGTCACCGGATAGGCCCCTCTCACCTGACCCAGCAGTCACCGGATAGGCCCCTCTCACCTGACCCAGCAGTCACCGGATTTGCCCCTCTCACCTGACCCAGCAGTCACCTGATTGGCCCCTCTCACCTGACCCAGCAGTCACCGGATTGGCCCCTCTCACCTGACCCAGCATACACCGGATAGGCCCCTCTCACCTGACCCAGCAGTCACCAGATTGGCCCCTCTCACCTGACCCAGCAGTCACCGGATTGGCCCCTCTCACCTGACCCAGCATACACTGGATTGGCCCCTCTCACCTGACCAGCAGTCACCGGATTGGCCCCTCTCACCTTACCCAGCAGTCACCTGATTGGCCCCTCTCACCTGACCCAGCAGTCACCTGATTGGCCCCTCTCACCTGACCCAGCATACACCGGATAGGCCCCTCTCACCTGACCCAGCATACACCGGATAGGCCCCTCTCACCTGACCCAGCAGTCACCGGATTGGCCCCTCTCACCTGACCCAGCATACACCGGATAGGCCCCTCTCACCTGACCCAGCAGTCACCGGATTGGCCCCTCTCACTGACCCAGCAGTCACCGGATTGGCCCCTCTCACTGACCCAGCAGTCACCGGATAGGCCCCCCTCACCTGACCCAGCATACACCGGATAGGCCCCTCTCACTGACCCAGCAGTCACCGGATAGGCCCCTCTCACCTGACCCAGCATACACCGGATAGGCCCCTCTCACCTGACCCAGCAGTCACCGGATTGGCCCCTGACCCAGCAGTCACCGGATTGGCCCCTCTCACCTGACCCAGCATACACCGGATAGGCCCCTCTCACCTGACCCAGCATACACCGGATAGGCCCCTCTCACCTGACCCAGCAGTCACCGGATTGGCCCCTCTCACCTGACCCAGCATACACCGGATAGGCCCCTCTCACCTGACCCAGCAGTCACCGGATTGGCCCCTCTCACCTGACCCAGCAGTCACCAGATTGGCCCCTCTCACCTGACCCAGCAGTCACCGGATAGGCCCCTCTCACCTGACCCAGCAGTCACCGGATAGGCCCCCCTCACCTGACCCAGCAGTCACCGGATTGGCCCCTCTCACCTGACCCAGCAGTCACCGGATTGGCCCCTCTCACTGACCCAGCAGTCACCGGATTGGCCCCTCTCACTGACCCAGCAGTCACCGGATAGGCCCCCCTCACCTGACCCAGCAGTCACCGGATTGGCCCCTCTCACTGACCCAGCAGTCACCGGATTGGCCCCTCTCACTGACCCAGCAGTCACCGGATAGGCCCCCCTCACCTGACCCAGCAGTCACCAGATTGGCCCCTCTCACCTGACCCAGCAGTCACCAGATTGGCCCCTCTCACCTGCCCCAGCAGTCACCGGATAGGCCCCTCTCACCTGACCCAGCAGTCACCGGATAGGCCCCTCTCACCTGACCCAGCAGTCACCGGATAGGCCCCTCTCACCTGACCCAGCAGTCACTGGATAGGCCCCTCTCACCTGACCCAGCAGTCACCGGATTTGCCCCTCTCACCTGACCCAGCAGTCACCTGATTGGCCCCTCTCACCTGACCCAGCAGTCACCGGATTGGCCCCTCTCACCTGACCCAGCATACACCGGATAGGCCCCTCTCCCCTGACCCAGCAGTCACCGGATTTGCCCCTCTCACCTGACCCAGCAGTCACCGGATTTGCCCCTCTCACCTGACCCAGCAGTCACCGGATTGGCCCCTCTCACCTGACCCAGCATACACCGGATAGGCCCCTCTCACCTGACCCAGCAGTCACCGGATTGGCCCCTCTCACCTGACCCAGCAGTCACCGGATAGGCCCCTCTCACCTGACCCAGCAGTCACCGGATAGGCCCCCCTCACCTGACCCAGCGGTCACCGGATTGGCCCCTCTCACCTGACCCAGCAGTCACCGGATTGGCCCCTCTCACCTGACCCAGCAGTCACCGGATTGGCCCCTCTCACTGACCCAGGAGTCACCGGATAGGCCCCCCTCACCTGACCCAGCAGTCACCGGATTGGCCCCTCTCACCTGACCCAGCAGTCACCAGATTGGCCCCTCTCACCTGACCCAGCAGTCACCAGATTGGCCCCTCTCACCTGACCCAGCAGTCACCGGATAGGCCCCTCTCACCTGACCCAGCAGTCACCGGATAGGCCCCTCTCACCTGACCCAGCAGTCACCGGATAGGCCCCTCTCACCTGACCCAGCAGTCACCGGATAGGCCCCTCTCACCTGACCCAGCAGTCACCGGATTTGCCCCTCTCACCTGACCCAGCAGTCACCTGATTGGCCCCTCTCACCTGACCCAGCAGTCACCGGATTGGCCCCTCTCACCCGACCCAGCATACACCGGATAGGCCCCTCTCACCTGACCCAGCAGTCACCAGATTGGCCCCTCTCACCTGACCCAGCAGTCACCGGATTGGCCCCTCTCACCTGACCCAGCATACACTGGATTGGCCCCTCTCACCTGACCAGCAGTCACCGGATTGGCCCCTCTCACCTTACCCAGCAGTCACCTGATTGGCCCCTCTCACCTGACCCAGCAGTCACCTGATTGGCCCCTCTCACCTGACCCAGCAGTCACCAGATAGGCCCCTCTCACCTGACCCAGCAGTCACCGGATTGGCCCCTCTCACCTGACCCAGCATACACCGGATAGGCCCCTCTCACCTGACCCAGCAGTCACCGGATAGGCCCCTCTCACCTGACCCAGCAGTCACCGGATTGGCCCCTCTCACCTGACCCAGCAGTCACTGGATAGGCCCCTCTCACTGACCCAGCAGTCACCGGATAGGCCCCTCTCACCTGACCCAGCAGTCACCGGATAGGCCCCTCTCACCTGACCCAGCAGTCACCGGATAGGCCCCTCTCACCTGACCCAGCAGTCACCGGATTGGCCCCTCTCACCTGACCCAGCAGTCACTGGATAGGCCCCTCTCACTGACCCAGCAGTCACCGGATAGGCCCCTCTCACCTGACCCAGCAGTCACCGGATAGGCCCCTCTCACCTGACCCAGCAGTCACCGGATAGGCCCCTCTCACCTGACCCAGCAGTCACCGGATAGGCCCCTCTCACCTGACCCAGCAGTCACCGGATAGGCCCCTCTCACCTGACCCAGCAGTCACCAGATTGGCCCCTCTCACCTGACCCAGCAGTCACCGGATTGGCCCCTCTCACTGACCCAGCAGTCACCGGATTGGCCCCTCTCACCTGACCCAGCATACACCGGATTGGCCCCTCTCACCTGACCCAGCAGTCACCGGATTGGCCCCTCTCACCTGACCCAGCATACACCGGATAGGCCCCTCTCACCTGACCCAGCAGTCACCAGATTGGCCCCTCTCACCTGACCCAGCATACACTGGATTGGCCCCTCTCACCTGACCCAGCAGTCACCGGATTGGCCACTCTCACCTGACCCAGCAGTCACCGGAAAGGCCCCTCTCATCTGACCCAGCAGTCACCAGATAGGCCCCTCTCATCTGACCCAGCAGTCACCAGATAGGCCCCTCTCATCTGACCCAGCAGTCACCAGATAGGCCCCTCTCACCTGACCCAGCAGTCACCGGATAGTCCCCTCTCACCTGACCTACAAGCCGATGAGATCCCAATCAAAGTTTCTGCCACAGACTTGTCAACTGAACTTAGAGATTCTTGAGAGTTTTTAGGAAGAACTAACATACAGAACCAGATTCTTTCAGCCGACCCGGTGATAGTGTAGAGCGTTGATCCGGGTTGCGTCCTCTGAGTTTGCAGGCTCCTCCAGAGACACCAGCCTTGCGCTCGGTCCTCCATTGGGAAAGTCCTGCACTGGCTTCTCCCCGTAGGCAAGACAGCACAGGAGGACCACCCCTGGATTAGTAGGCCCCCAAACAATTCCTGGGAATACATTCCTATGCATCCAGCCTGGTGCTGTTCCACACCCACCGGCTGTGACAGCGACACCTACGGTCGGCTGGGAATCAGTGCAACCCAACTGGACTGGTACAGAAACCAGAACTTTTAGAGAAATGAGTCTGAGCCAAACTACAGCTTCAGATAAATACATAAAAAAACAAACAAACAACAATAGCATCTGCTCATCAGGAGCAGGGCACTACGCATGCAAGGTGGGAGTGACAAGATGTCCGCTTGCCACCTTCTTACTGTGTATGAGTGCAGGGTGTACCAAGATGGCGGTGATGGAACGTCACTTCCATTTGTAAATCGCCTAATCCGATGAAACTCCGTTTTTCAGAAGACAAGCTGCAGAAGTGAAATGGAGCACCAATCACTGTGCGGTGGGCGTGGCCTTGCCCGAGCATTTTTACAAGGGCAGGGAAAGTGCTCAGGCCCCGCCCCACCATCCTAATTAGACACATTATGTTTCTTGGGCATGGAGACGGTGTTTCGTCAGATTTGGCGACCCACCAGATTGCGTAACGGAAGTGACATGAATGGAGATTACTTTCACATAATGACCCCAAAGCTACGAGAAGTGGCCTCTATAGGATGAAAAGTCCGCCATTTTATTGAGCTCCTCCTCCTTTTATGTTTTCTGACATGTGAGCGAGTCTGTGTCCATTGTTGCCACCATCTTGTTGAGGCCACTGCAGATGGTATAACAAAAAATGGCGGCTCAGGCATGCGCAGTACAATAGATAACGAAAGTACGAAGATAACACTCGTTATGCAGCCTCCTGGTGGTTGGATCTGGTATGACTCCCCTGTATTGCTACACATAATATTACTGTCACTCTGCCCCCTTGTGGTTGGATCTGATATAACTCCTCTTGTGTTACTATACATATAATATTACCGTCACTCTGCCACCTTGTGGTTGGATCTGGTATGACTCCCCCTGTGTTACTATATATATAGTATTACCGTCACTGCGCCCCCTTGTGGTTGGATCTAGTCTGTCTCCACCTGTGTTACTATACATATAATATTACCGTCACTCTGCCACCTTGTGGTTGGATCTGGTATGACTCCCCCTATGTTACTATATATATATATATATATATATAGTATTACCGTCACTGCGCCCCCTTGTGGTTGGATCTGGTCTGTCTCCACCTGTGTTACTATACATATAATATTACCGTCACTCCGCCCCCTTGTGGTTGGATTTGGTATGACTCCCCTGTGTTACTATACATATAATATTACCGTCACTCCGCCCCCTTGTGGTTGGATCTGGTATGACTCCCCCTGTGTTACTATATATATATTACCGTCACTCTGCCCCCTTGTGGTTGGATCTGGTATGACTGCCCCTGTGTTACTATATATATATTACCGTCACTCTGCCCCCTTGTGGTTGGATCTGGTATGACTCCCCCTGTATTTTCCTCAAGAAACTAATGTCTGCTGCTGTGGACATGACACCTTATGCTCCTTCCCGGCCCGGATTGTATTGGGGAATTAAAAGATTCTATGTGGTACCTTCAGAGGGAGTCATACCAGATTCAACCACCAGATGGCAGCATTTTACTATCTATATGATAGTATGTGATAGTGTGCTACAACATTCATCCACAAGGTGGCAGCAGAGTAACAGCTACATTCTGTTCCCCCATCAAATCATTCTCTGCAGCTATTACCTTTTGTGCCACCACCCCAACCCTTAGAATGTAAGCTCTATGAACCAGACCCTCCTGTACCTTTTGTATTGTACTGTAATTGTGTTGTCCCCCTATACATTGTAAAGCGCTGTGTAAACTGTTGGCGCTATATAATTTGTGTATAATAATAATAATAATATTCGGTGTATAGAAAATCAGTGTGAGTGCTACCAGGATCCGCCAGGAGATGGCAGCATAGTGTTTGGATGAGATACAGCACATGCCCAGTCTGCTGTCATTTTATATGAGAAAATGTTTTGGTCTTCAAGAAAATGGCGGCGCAGCGGACATTTCTGTTTAGTGTACTGCGCATGGCCAGAGCAGCTTTTATTTGGGAGATCAGAAAAAAGCTCTGATCTTCAGTAATATGGTGGATGTGCCAGACATTTTCCTCATAGGGTTCATTTTGGCCTTTCAGGCTCTGCTGCTGTTTTTTAGAAGTCAAACTGTAAAAGTTA
Source organism: Lithobates pipiens (assembly GCF_037356315.1). Lineage (NCBI taxonomy): Eukaryota > Metazoa > Chordata > Amphibia > Anura > Ranidae > Lithobates > Lithobates pipiens. The sequence goes on along the minus strand of NW_027507784.1, from coordinate 350,821,334 downwards.
GATAGAGCACCAATCATTGTGTGGTGGGCGTGACCATGTCCGAGTGGATTTAATAGGTAGCTGTGTTTTACAGGGGCGGGGAAGGTTGCCAGGCTCCATCCCCACCATTCTAATTGGACAGTTTATATGGTTTCTTACACTGGACACCATTTTGTTATAGAGAAAATTACTCAAATGGAGATTAATTTCACATGACCCCAGAGCTACGAGAAGTGGGCTCTATAGGACAACTAGTCCGCCATTTTATTGAGGACCTTATTTTTTTATTTTTTTATGAAATGGAAGCGGATATGTGGATAAGGCTGTACATTGAAACATGTCCGCTGTTGCTGCCATCTTGTTGAGGACCACTACAATTGTTATCATGAAAATGGCGGCTTGAGCATGCGCAGTAGTATATATGATGAGAACACTCGCTATGCTGCCGCCTTTTGGTTGTGTCAGGGCTGGCTTAGTCCTTCCTCCTCTGGGCTGGCCGCTCAGCTGTCGGCTAATTGCCAGCTCTCTTCTCTCTCCACAGTTACCAGCTGTTCCCGATGATGCTCGTCTGACCTGCCTATTTAAAGCCTTCCAGCTCACTTCACCTCTGCCTTCACGTTGGTCACATTACAAGGAACCATCTCCTGCTGTTTGCTTCAAGACTGGCTTGCTGACGTCCCTCCTGGCTCCTTATCCGGCTTGCGGTTGCTCTCCGTGGATCCCTGACGTCTGGCCTGGCTGATTACCCGATCTGGTTTATGAACTTTGGACCGGCTGACTACCCGATCTGGCTACTGGACTCTGGCTATGCTTGACTACGCTTTTTCCTATTTACCTTTTTATTTTTATTAATAAACAAGTGTGATTTGATTGTACTTCTGTCTCAGTCTGTTTCATGGTTCCTGACAGGTTGATCCTGATATGACTCTCCTGTGTTACTATACACATAATATAAAAAAAACTGATATAAATACCTATGTGGTAGCGCTGCTAAATTATTATTTTTTGAATATAAAAACATTGTGTGCAGAAATATGTGGGGGCATATTGAACCTTATACCAGCAGGCGCAGCTGCCGTCAAAATACAGCTAAACATTGTATTTGTTCAGATAAGTCATCGAAGTCAAACAATCAATAATAGGGACTTATTGCTTATTATTCCTTGTCAAACTGCTAAATTATATACATAAATCCTTATATTAATATAAACGATCAAACTTCATAATAAGGTGCAAGTGCCACTGTGCAAACTAGCAAAAAAAGACATTAAAGCAGGGTTCCACCCAAAATTTTAACTTCCGCTGTCCAGATTCCTCCCCCTCCGGTGTCACATTTGGCACCTTTCAGGGGAGAGCAGACATTTGTCTAGTCCAGGTATTAGCTCCCACTTCTGGAGACAGAGCGCCGCAGTATCCGCAGTGATCTACGCCATGTCTGGCCCCTCCTCTGTACCCCCTGCTGCCTTCTGTGAGACACGTGTCCCAGAAGACAGCAGGGACCACTCAGAACGTGCAGCACGACTTGCGCATGCGCAATAGGGAACCAGGCTGTGAGGCCACAAGTCTTCACTTCCAGATTCCCTTACTAGCAATTCTGGCACTTCCACCCGGAGCCGAGGGACAGGTCGGCTTTGGGTGAGGACATCGCAGGCACCCTGGACAGGTAAGTGTCCTTATTAGGGATGAGCTTCTAGTTCGAGTCTAAAGTAAGTTCTAAAGTAAGTTCAACTCAAACATCGGCTGTTGGATCCTTTGTCGAAGATTGAACATTATGGGCCCTTCACGCCAAATTCGAAGGGCACATCACAGCTGTTAGGTGTGACCTCAACAAGTCACCTATTTGTCAGGTTATGTTACCGTTTCCCAATTGTTAGTTAGAGTTCTTATCTGAGCAAAGAGACACAGAAGTATTCAGTATTTCTGCTCAGAAGTCCGTCGTTAACTCTGACTGTCTCTGACTGACTGTGGCTCTGAGCTCTTTATTACTTCTCTTTTATAGACAGAAAAGAGCAAACATCAGCAAATGTAAAAAAAACAACATTTTCAAAGTAAAGACAATTCTCCGGGTGTTATCAGCTGATAAGACAATCTTCTGGGCGTAGACTGCTTTTTAGGGCTGATGCGGCCTCTTCTTGATGAGTACGTGACAATAGATGACGAATCCTTATTTTACAGAGAAGGATAGAAAAATACATGTATTTAGTAAGACATACGGTCAGCCATTTTGTTTCAACATACCTCAATCCTTACATTTCCCCCTTTGACATCACCCCTCCCTCTTGCCCTGGGTCCACCTGAACAAGTTCTAGTCGGCCTATATCCAGAGTACTCTCCCTGACCGCGAGTTGTCAGAGGGGTATACACCCATCCCCCTGGACAGTACCAACATCTAAAATTCAGGAAGAGTGGCTTTTCTGACAGATGGGTGATGTCAAGAAACTAAATCTACCTATCTTCACAAAAGTTCCATCTTTTCCGCATCATTTACCTTGGCTTTCTTGCAAAAGCACATAAACAACTTAAAGCATTCATAAAAGAAAAATACGAATAAGAGCACCACTATAATCGTCATTGCTGCCTTCTTAACCCAAGAGAATAACCCTGAGAAACTAAAAGTTCCACCAAACGGATCCCAGTCGCGACCAATATTTCGGGCCTTCTCTTGTAAATTCTTTACTTCCGTACGGTGTTGTGCAATGATGTCATAATAGTCAGGTACCTCAATGCTGGTGTTATGTATCCAAGTACAGCACTCATAGTCCTCAGTAGTTTCACAGAGTCCTGTCAATGCTGCACTCATACTTTCAATTGCTAATTCATGTAATTCTAATTGTTGTCTGATGGCTCTGGTCTCCAGATTTAACTTAGTAATATCATCAGAGTTTTTCTCCAAAACATCATTAATAATTCCTGTATAGTTATTTAGTCTTTTCATTAAGTCTATACCCCATCCTGTCCAGGACGGGAACCAAGCCCATGCCATGTCCTTCTTCAGGAATATTTCTCTTTTACTACGATACCTGAGGGGATATCTAGGATGCATGCTAGCTTCTAATAGGTGATCACCTCGTTCATCACCTACTACTCCCATTACTGGTACTAAACTTGCGAGGTAGCACCATCCCTGAGCTCTTCTAGGTATCCAAGTATAACATTTATCCTCACAACAGATATATATATTATTTCCCAGTGCTACTGATCTTGAACTGATATCATTTCTATAACGAGAGGTGTATCCATAGAGGGATAAGTTGGATACTAACCACCTAACATTATTATCCACAATGTTAGTGAGGAAGTCAGATAATGTCTGGTGTGTGCTGGAATTACTGGGATAGAAGCTTCCATTTAATACGACAATGGACAAATTAAACTTGCTGTCTTGGCATTCTCCATTTCCTCCCGTTGTGTTCCCTAAGTTGAAACACCAATCAGGGAAAAAGGCGAGACCATTTAACTTAAACATTACTGTCTCATTGGTATTTGTTCTAATTATGTTAATGCTACTGTTAGCAAGATCAGTATAGTTTATAGGAACTGCCATCAGTGGTATACTTGCTGTGCTGGGGTGTAATTTGCTACAAATCCAACATTTCTCATATCCTGACTTCTGGGCATAAGCATATTTAAACTTCAGTAATAACATTTTTTTAGAAAATCCTTCATCCTTGTGTATTTTATTCTGTGAGGTAACCAAACTATTAGCCAGAATTACTGAAACAATAAAAAGATACATGTTGTCATTTGCCAATTGGCTCCTTTTTACAATGAGAAGCGTGGATCCAGGTAGGTTTCCCTTCCAATTTCACTGAGGTTGCTGTAATCAATAGCACCTGGAAAGGACCTTCAAACCTTGGTTCCAGTGTCTTTCTGGTATGTTTCTTTACATACACATAGTCTCCTGGTTGTAGATCGTGAGTACCTGTGACAGAATTAGGGTCTGGAAGAGAAGAATACACACTCTTGTGGATTTTAGTCAGACGCTGTTGCAACTGTATTACATACGTAGTTAAACTATCACATTGTAATTGCATACTTTGAGGAAAATATAAACCTAATCTAGGTGCACTTCCAAACAGTATTTCATATGGGGATAACCCAGTTTTTCCTGTTGGGGTGTACCTAATAGAGAACAAAGCTAAGGGTAGGCACTCAGGCCATGGTTTATTTAACTCTTGCATAGCTTTTTGTATTTTCAGCTTGATTGTACCATTTACTCTTTCTACTGATCCTGAACTCTGTGGGTGGTAAGGAGTATGAAAACTTTGTTGAACCCCTAACATTGCCATCACATTTTGCATTATTTCTCCCGTGAAATGTGTCCCCCTATCTGATTCTATTGTTTCTGGGAGACCAAACCTAGGTATCAGCTCAGTAATCAGTTTCTTGGCGGTGGCTTTTGCCGTAGCTGATTTCACAGGATAACTTTCGGCCAGCCTGAAAATAGGCAGATGCACACGAGAACAAATTCAAAGGGGCCGCTCTTAGGCATTTGTATGTAGTCAATCTGCAGTCTCTGAAAGGGATATTGGGCCCGGACCTGATGTTTACGTGGGGTTTTCACTCTCTGTCCTGGGTTATTAATCAGACAGATTTGGCATGCAGCACAGTAGTTCCTTGCAGTACTACTGAATCCAGGGGCTAGCCATCCTTGGCTTACAATCCTATACATAGAATTGGAGCTGACATGAGTGGGTAAGTGGACAGCCGCTGCCATTGCGGGGTATAGAGAAGCGGGTAGACAAATTTTGTCTCTTTCTCTCCATACATTGTCAAGGCCTGGTGCAGCTCCCTCCTTAACCCAACGGTCCTTCTCAATAGCCCCTGCTTGTTCCTGTAGTTCCATTAGCTGCTGCCATGTGGTTTCGGGCATACTCACCTGTACCGTGGCTAAGGTCTCAGGGCTTACTTCCCCTAGAGCTGCCTTCTTTGCAGTTAAATCTGCAAATGCGTTTCCTTTTGCCTCAGTTGTTTTTGCGCTCGTGTGTGCCGCTATCTTCATGATGGCTACTCTTATAACCTTTTGAAGATTGTTCAGGACTCTTTTGATTCCTTCACCATGTTTAACAGGTGTGCCTGCTGCTGTAAGGTAACCTCTAGCTTTCCATATGTGGCCATAATCATGTGCCACACCGTAGGCGTATGCGGAATCAGTGTAAATGTTCCCTTCTTGTCCCTCTAAGTGTTCTAGGGCTTTCTCTAGAGCGGTTAGTTCCGCTTCTTGTGCCGACATGTGTGCTGGTAGTGACTTTGCCTCAATTACCTGTGTGTCCGTTACCACAGCATAACCTGTGTGATATTTACCTTTGTCATCGGCAAATCTACTACCATCTATGTACAGTGTGTGTTCTGCATTTGCAATGGGTATGTCTGTGACATGTGGGAACCCCGTGGTTTCTTGTTCCATAAGTTGAAAACAATCGTGTTCATCAGATGTTATGTCATGAAATGAAAGTGTGTCAGAATCCTGAGTATCTTGTGCTGTATCTACACCATTATCATCATTACTCCCCCCTGTCAAATCTGTCTGTAATGGTAAAAGCTGTGCTAAGTTAAAAGAAGTGCATCGCTGAAAGGTAACATTGGGGGGTAGGAGCAAAGTGCATTGTAGACGCAGCTGCCTTGCCATTGATATGTGTTTTGGTTGGACCTGTGACAAGATGGCGTGTATGTCATGTGTGGTATGTACCACTACAGGATTGTCTAAGACAATTTCTGAGGATTTGTCAATGATAATTGACACTGCTGCAACTGCTCGTACACAGGACTAGTGATGGACGAACTTCCGACGGGACGTTTCGCGAACGCGAAACGCGAACGGACACAAACGTTCGCGAAAACGACCGTTCGCCGCGGGCTCCATTGACTTCAATGGGAGGCGAATTTCGCAAACCTTTAGGTCGAATTTGCGGCCACGGGGTAATTATTAGGGGGTAGCACGTAGTCCCACCACCTGGACAATAGCATAATACATGTATGAGGTGAATTTGGGATCGATAACTACAAGCATTTTTTTTTTATTTGGGAAATTGTTCTGACAATTCAGGACTATGGAGCTAATGAAGGCAATGGAGGAGAGGGAAGGTCAGGGACCAGGGTAGGCAAACAAGAGGGTGCAGGAGATACAGAGCACTGACAGCAGCACCGTAATACAGAGCACTGACATCAGCACCGTGACATACAGCGCTGACAGCAGCTCCGTGACATACAGCGCTGACAGCAGCTCCGTGACATACAGCGCTGACAGCAGCTCCGTGACATACAGCGCTGACAGCAGCTCCGTGACATACAGCGCTGACAGCAGCTCCGTGACATACAGCGCTGACAGCAGCACCGTGACATACAGCGCTGACAGCAGCTCCGTGACATACAGCGCTGACAGCAGCTCCGTGACATACAGCGCTGACAGCAGCTCCGTGACATACAGCACTGACAGCAGCTCCGTGACATACAGCGCTGACAGCAGCTCCGTGACATACAGCGCTGACAGCAGCACCGTGACATACAGCGCTGACAGCAGCTCCGTGACATACAGCGCTGACAGCAGCTCCGTGACATACAGCGCTGACAGCAGCTCCGTGACATACAGCGCTGACAGCAGCTCCGTGACATACAGCGCTGACAGCAGCTCCGTGACATACAGCGCTGACAGCAGCACCGTGACATACAGCGCTGACAGCAGCTCCGTGACATACAGCGCTGACAGCAGCTCCGTGACATACAGCGCTGACAGCAGCTCCGTGACATACAGCACTGACAGCAGCTCCGTGACATACAGCGCTGACAGCAGCTCCGTGACATACAGCGCTGACAGCAGCACCGTGACATACAGCGCTGACAGCAGCTCCGTGACATACAGCGCTGACAGCAGCTCCGTGACATACAGCGCTGACAGCAGCTCCGTGACATACAGCGCTGACAGCAGCTCCGTGACATACAGCGCTGACAGCAGCTCCGTGACATACAGCGCTGACAGCAGCTCCGTGACATACAGCGCTGACAGCAGCTCCGTGACATACAGCGCTGACAGCAGCTCCGTGACATACAGCGCTGACAGCAGCTCCGTGACATACAGCGCTGACAGCAGCTCCGTGACATACAGCGCTGACAGCAGCTCCGTGACATACAGCGCTGACAGCAGCTCCGTGACATACAGCGCTGACAGCAGCACCGTAAGCAGCCCCAGGAGGAAGTCAGCACAGCACAGGGATGGTGTGATCCCCTCATAATAAGAACCCCCAGGAGGAAGTCAGCACAGCACAGGGATGGTGGGAGCCCCTCATAATAAGAACACCCAGGAGGAAGTCAGCACAGCACAGGGATGGTGGGAACCCCTCATAATAAGCAGCCCCAGTAGAAATATGACACCGCTCAACCTCTTCAAAGAGGAGGGTAGGGGCATATAGTACGGTGTGCTTTTTTGGGTCAGGGAAGTGAGCCAAATGAATTAAGAAGGTCTGTGTGCTTGATTCCAAAAATTGTTTATAGACATATACATGGTCTACTGATCACATGTGTTGAATTCCTCCGAGATCCATGCCTCATTCATTTTTAGAAATGTGAGGTAGTTAACACTGTGGTGAGCTAGGCGAGTACGCTTATCGGTCACAATCCCCCCTGCTGCGCTGAACGTCCTTTCGGACAGGACACTGGATGAGGGGCAAGCCAACAGTTCGATTGCAAATTGGGCAAGCTCTGGCCAGAGGTCAAGCCTGCCCACCCAGTAGTCTAGGGGTTCATCACTCCTCAGAGCGTCCACATCGGCCGTTAACCCAATGTAGTCGGACACCTGACGGTCTAGGCGTTCCCTGATGCTGGATCCGGATGACACCTGTCGATGGGTCGGCTGAAAGAATGACCTCATATCCGAAGTCACCAACACATCTTCAAACCGGCCTCTTCTTGCAGGCGCTGTTGGATTGGTACCCGCAAATCCTTCTCTGGGAGTGGGAATTGCTCCTCTGCCAGCGCACGCAAAAGCAGAATGCAGCATTTCTCGAAGCAAGGCCTGGAAGTGCTGCATTCTGACAGCCCTCTGCGACGGCGGTAACATTTCCGCCATTTTGTGTTTGTACCGGGGGTCTAAGTACGTTGCCACCCAGTACTGGTCCTTGACCCTCATGCTTTTTATACGGGGGTCCCTATTAAAACACTGGAGCATGAAGGCCCCCATTTGCACTAAAGTGGAAGCGGTGTGGTGGCCTGGCTCCTGCTCATCATCCAGGATAATGTCGTCCTCTTCATTCTCCTCTCCCCATCCTCGCACAACAGGGATCCCAGAAAGGTTTAAAGCATGCTCTTCTTGCTCCTGCTCATCCGCCCCGGCACCATCCTCCTCTGACTCCTCATCAGACTCCTGTTGTTGACTTGTCTCAGATAGAGTAGCCCCCCCTGGGAATTCATCCAGCATTGCGACTTCCTCATCTTCCCGCTCCTGCTCCTCCACAGCCTGATCAATGACACGACGCAATGCACGCTCCAGAAAGAAGGCATAAGGTACCATGTCACTGATGGCGCCATGGCTGCGACTGACCAGTTTGGTGATCTCCTCAAATGGCCGCAGAAGTCTGCATGTGTCGCGCATGAGCAGCCACTGGCGCGGTGAAAAAAAACCCAGCTCCCCAGAACCGTTTCTTTCGCAGAGTTCATACAGGTAGACGTTAACTGCACGTTTCTGCTGGAGCAGCCTATCAAGCATATAGAAGGTTGAGTTCCATCGCGTCGGGCAATCGCAAATAAGACGTCTGACCGGCAGATGGTGTCGCCGCTGAATGTCAGCAAGGCGAGCCATGGCCGTGTAAGATCTTCTGAAATGGGCCGAGATTTTCCTTGCCTGCCGCAAGATGTCCTGGACCCCAGGGTATTTGACAAGGAATCGCTGCACGACCAAGTTTAAGACGTGTGCCATGCACGGCACGTGCGTGATTTTGCCCTGTTTCAATGCGCTAAGCAGATTGGCACCGTTGTCACACACCACTTTACCAACTGTCAAATTGAGCGGTGTTAGCCACTCATCTGCCTGTGAACGCAAAGCTGAAAGGAGTGCCGGGCCAGTGTGGCTCTTTGCTTCCAGGCACAACAGACGCAGCACGGCATGGCAACGTCTCACCTGGCATGTGGAATAGGTTCTGGGGAGCTTGGGCGGTGCAGTGGAAGAGACGCTAGCAGCGGAAAAGGAGGAGGCAGCTGAGGAGGAGAGGGAGGAGGATGGAGTAGGAGGAGGAGAAGAAGAGTCAGGCCTGCATGCAATCCGTGGCGGTAAAACCAAATCTACACGGGTGCCACGGGTTACATGCTTGACGGCCGTCAGAAGGTTCACCCAGTGGGCAGTAAAACTGATATACCTTCCCTGCCCGTGTTTGCTAGACCACGTGTCTGTGGTCAGATGTATCTTGGCACCGACACTGTGTGCCAGAGATACATTCACTTGCCGCTGAACATGGCCATATAGCTCTGGGATGCCCTTCTCTGAGAAATACTTCCTTCCTGGGACCTTCCATTGTGGTGTTCCAATGGCCACAAATTTGCGAAAGGCCTCCGAGTCCACCAGTTTATATGGCAGTAGTTGGCGGGCTATGAGTTCTGACAAGCCAGCCGCCAACCGTTGGGCAAGAGGGTTATCCGGCGTCATCATTTTTTTACGCTCAAACATTAGGCCCACGGAAGCCTGCCTTTTTGCAGAAAAATGTGAGCTTGGCGTGATGGAAGGTGGAGTGGAGGACAATTGTGAGGAGAGAGGAGAAGGAGAAGTAGAAGACGAGGCTGGACGGTGAGAGCCTGCAGTGTGGCTTTGTGTGTTCCGTTGCTCCCACTGGGCTCGGTGATGGCTGCTCATGTGCCTTCTTAAGGCGGTCGTCCCTAGGTGAGTATTGGGCTTACCGCGACTAACGCGTTGACTGCAAAGATTGCAGATGGCAACGCTATTGTCAGCAGCGGACACGTTAAAAAAAGCCCACACTGCGGAGCCATGTGCCGGTGTCCTGGGAGCGCCAGATGTGACCGTACATGGTCGATGACTCGCTCCTGATACATTTGCAGTCTGCTTTGTCCCTGCTGTGCAATGTAAGTCATTGCTGCTTCTCCTCCCTATCTGCTGGTCCATATCTCCCTCTGAACTCCCCTCCTCTTCCTCTCTTGTGGGCACCCACGTGACATCACTAGACACGTCATCATCAACGTCACCTTCCCCACCGCTATAAGTAGAGTAGGCAGCAACACCGGGGACCAACCTCCTCCTTGGGCTGATCTGGGTACTGGCGTCAGACTGCTGAGTAGCGCTTGTTGCTACCTCCTCTTCCTGATCCAATACCAAGAGTGGCTGCGCATCAGAAATGTCCTCTTGATATGGATCGGAAAATAATTCCAGTGACTCAAGCGGAAGGTATGTGGTGGTGGTGGTGGTGGTCGTGTTGTTGGTGGTAGTGTCTTTGGGGGTGCACATAGCAGAGAGTGAAGAAGAGGGTGCAGATCGAGAGGATGAGGAGGGTGCAGAAGAGTAAGGCTGAGCGAGCCACTCAACCAAGTCTGGTGCATCCTTTAAAGTAATTGAACGCACCTTCTGCAACTTCCCACTTTGGCTCAAGCCTGTTGCTCCTGCCCTACCCCTACCACCCCTGCGGAAGGGCCTGCCTCTTCCTCTGCATGTCATTTTTTAAATGACCCTGTGACAAAACTCTTAGTCCCTATACCGCTGAAGGACTGCTGCAGTATAGGTGAGCGGTCAGCAGTGGTGCACGTCAACCCTATCTATTGTGGACCTATAGCGGTCCTTACAGAACAGCAGACTGTACCGCACTCAAGCCTATGTACCGTAGCACCCTATACCAAGTTACCAGTCCTTATAAGAACTTTTGTGGACCAAGCAGGTTGTGTATTAGTGTTTAGCAGACTGTACGTCAGTCCCTATACCGCTGAAGGACTGCTGCAGTATAGGGCAGCGGTCAGCAGTGGTGCACGTCAACCCTATCTATTGTGGACCGATAGCGGTCCTTACAGAACAGCAGACTGTACCGCACTCAAGCCTATGTACCGTAGCACCCTATACCAAGTTACCAGTCCTTATAAGAACTTTTGTGGACCAAGCAGGTTGTGTATTAGTGTTTAGCAGACTGTACGTCAGTCCCTATACCGCTGAAGGACTGCTGCAGTATAGGGCAGCGGTCAGCAGTGGTGCACGTCAACCCTATCTATTGTGGACCGATAGCGGTCCTTACAGAACAGCAGACTGTACCGCACTCAAGCCTATGTACCGTAGCACCCTATACCAAGTTACCAGTCCTTATAAGAACTTTTGTGGAACAAGCAGGTTGTGTGTTAGTGATTAGCAGACTGTACGTCAGTCCCTATACCAATGAAGGACTGCTGCAGTATAGGGCAGCGGTCAGCAGTAGTGCACGGCAACCCTATGTATTGTGGACCGATAGCGGTCCTTACAGAACAGCAGACTGTACCGCACTCAAGCCTATGTACCGTAGCACCCTATACCAAGTTACCAGTCCTTATAAGAACTTTTGTGGACCAAGCAGGTTGTGTATTAGTGTTTAGCAGACTGTACGTCAGTCCCTATACCGCTGAAGGACTGCTGCAGTATAGGGCAGCGGTCAGCAGTGGTGCACGTCAACCCTATGTATTGTGGACCGATAGCGGTCCTTACAGAACAGCAGACTGTAACGCACTCAGGCCTATGTACCGTAGCACCCTATACCAAGTTACCAGTCCTTATAAGAACTTTTGTGGACCAAGCAGGTTGTGTGTTAGTGATTAGCAGACTGTACGTCAGTCCCTATACCAATGAAGGACTGCTGCAGTATAGGGCAGCGGTCAGCAGTAGTGCACGGCAACCCTATGTATTGTGGACCGATAGCGGTCCTTACAGAACAGCAGACTGTAACGCACTCAGGCCTATGTACCGTAGCACCCTATACCAAGTTACCAGTCCTTATAAAAACTTTTGTGGACCAAGCAGGTTGTGTGTTAGTGTTTAGCAGACTGTGCGTCAGTCCCTATACCGCTGAAGGACTGCTGCAGTATAGGGCAGCGGTCAGCAGTGGTGCACGTCAACCCTATCTATTGTGGACCGATAGCGGTCCTTACAGAACAGCAGACTGTACCGCACTCAAGCCTATGTACCGTAGCACCCTATACCAAGTTACCAGTCCTTATAAGAACTTTTGTGGACCAAGCAGGTTGTGTATTAGTGTTTAGCAGACTGTACGTCAGTCCCTATACCGCTGAAGGACTGCTGCAGTATAGGGCAGCGGTCAGCAGTGGTGCACGTCAACCCTATGTATTGTGGACCGATAGCGGTCCTTACAGAACAGCAGACTGTAACGCACTCAGGCCTATGTACCGTAGCACCCTATACCAAGTTACCAGTCCTTATAAGAACTTTTGTGGACCAAGCAGGTTGTGTGTTAGTGATTAGCAGACTGTACGTCAGTCCCTATACCAATGAAGGACTGCTGCAGTATAGGGCAGCGGTCAGCAGTAGTGCACGGCAACCCTATGTATTGTGGACCGATAGCGGTCCTTACAGAACAGCAGACTGTACTGCACTCAGGCCTATGTACCGTAGCACCCTATACCAAGTTACCAGTCCTTATAAAAACTTTTGTGGACCAAGCAGGTTGTGTGTTAGTGTTTAGCAGACTGTGCGTCAGTCCCTATACCGCTGAAGGACTGCTGCAGTATAGGGCAGCGGTCAGCAGTAGTGCACGGCAACCCTATGTATTGTGGACCGATAGCGGTCCTTACAGAACAGCAGACTGTAACGCACTCAGGCCTATGTACCGTAGCACCCTATACCAAGTTACCAGTCCTTATAAGAACTTTTGTGGACCAAGCAGGTTGTGTGTTAGTGATTAGCAGACTGTACGTCAGTCCCTATACCAATGAAGGACTGCTGCAGTATAGGGCAGCGGTCAGCAGTAGTGCACGGCAACCCTATGTATTGTGGACCGATAGCGGTCCTTACAGAACAGCAGACTGTACCGCACCCAAGCCTATGTACCGTAGCACCCTAGACAGACCAAGTTACCAGTCCTGATAAAGAGCTTTGTGGAACAAGTGAGTTGTGAATGATTAGCAGACTGCAGCAGAAGGGCAGCAGTCAAGTATAATATTCTTTCTATATTTGGAAGAAAGAATATTATACGTGTACAAGCCTATTACCGTACCACTGATACCAGTCCTGAAAAGAACCTTTGTGGAACTAATAGTAACAGCAAGTCTTTAAAATTATCCTCACTGCCTGACACACTGCTTCCTGCCTGTCCCTATACAAATTGGCAAAAAAGAGTAGGCTGGAACGATTAGCTGGAACAGCTCTTTTGTGGACCTGATAGTAACAGCTAATGATGATGATGATGATGATGATGAAGAAAGACTAATCTGGCTGAGCTGTCCCTAAAATAGCAGCATACAGCGCTCTGTCCCTTTATCTAAACTGACAAAAGAAACTCAGGCTGCTGACCTAACACCTATACCAGTCCTGAAAAGAACTTTTGTGTACCAAATAGCTAGCGTTTTCTCTGTCCCTACTCCACACAGGATCCTTTCCCTACAGTGACAGAAGAAAGAATGTAAAATGGCCACCGGATCGGGTGTATTTATAGGTTAGGGGGAATGTCCAAGTGTCCATGAGCTGTCATGTCTCAATTGGTTGTCCTGTAACACATGATAAACGTGTCACGAAAGGTTAAAGTTCTTGTATACATTAAACACGTAAGTCCGCCGGGGCGAACGACGGAAAAAGGCGTTCGAACCCGCGGACGGCGAAAGTCGGAAATTCGCCGCGAAACGACCGCCGGGCGAACCGTTCGGCCATCACTACACAGGACGGTGATCCTCTAGAGACAGGATCGAGAGCCGCCGAGAAGTATGCTACCGGCCTTTGTTTGATGTGTTGTTGTGTCAACACCCCTGTTGCGTGTCCCGTGATTTCAGCAATGTACAAATGAAATGTTTTGGTATAATCAGGGATCCCGATCGCAGGTGCCGAAATCAGTAACCTTTTTAAGGTGCTAAAAGATTCATGACCTGCTTCTGTGAGTACATAGGGTACTATTTTCAAGCAATAATATAATGGCTGCATCAGAGAACTGGCATGTGGTATCCATTGTCTACAATATGATACCATTCCCAGAAACATACGAAGTTGCTTAAAATTGCGTGGGATATTCATTTGTCTTATGGCCTGGACTCGGTCTTCAGTGAGATGTCGAGTACCCTGGGATATACAGTGGCCCAAAAAGACAACCTTTTTCTGACATACCTGTAACTTAGTTCTATTCACTTTGCACCCTTTTTCAGCCAGGAATTGTAACAATGAGAGAGTGGCTTTTAAACAAGTATCGTTATCCGGACAACATAACAATAGGTCATCTACATATTGCAACAATACACAAGTGTCAGGCGGTTGCCATTCCCCCTATTTTTACTTTTTAAGGTTTAGTCAGTGGGGCATCGGACAAAAGACCGTCATAACCACTTATGGGTATGGTGTCACGGGACGTCATGTGTGGAGGGACTACTGAATCAGACAACAGACTGCGTGACGCTCCTGTGTCAACCAAACAAGGAATATGTTTACCTTCCACCTTCATCAACATGTGGAGCATTTTGTTCTCTGATTCAGCTAGGACTGGGGCAAGTCATGCGGTCGGATCGTCCCTATCATTGGTACGCCTCTGTCTGTAGTCCCTCGTGTCTCTGTCCGTGTTTCCTTCCTGTTCGTCTTTTATCCTTTTCCTACAGTCTCTTTTTATATGTCCCACCTTGTTGCAGTAATAACAGGTAAGAGGTTTACGGGAGGAATTCCCTCCTTCATTGACCCGGGCAACAGTGTTAACTCCCGGTGTCCTTCTGGGTTTAGTTTCTGCTAAATCAGCCTCTATGCCTTGTGCTTTCTGCAACAATGTTCCTCTGTCCCGTATGGCTCTCCATTCGGGAGTACATGCCTTCAGTTTGTCACCTACTTGGGGTACTAGTCCTTCCATAAACTGTCGATTGAAAGCCCTAATGGTGACGGGTAAGGCTAAATCTAGACCTTCGTCAGCCATCATGCTTTCCATGTTGAGGTAAAATTCTGTAACAGTCTGACCTGGGGCCTGTTTTATGGGCGCTGTCGAACCCCTTTCCTGCTGTTTCCCTTGGCAAAATTCTCGTAACTGAGCTATAAACAGGGGTCTAGAGTCTATATGACGAGGGTGTATTCCTGGTGGATCTGTGGCTGGATCCCCTTGTGGTCTATGTGGAGCAATTTCATTCATAAATTGATTAAACATCGTTAGTGTCATTTTATGTCTACACAAATCTTCCCCATCTTGCCAAGTTGCTTCATGTGTGTCTAGTAATTGTGTCACGAATCTACAGAATGCGGCAGGTTTTGCTACGGGATCAGGAGCATTCTGTATTAATGCCATAAGAGTGTCAGCCGACCAAGGTGTCCATGTCCTCAGAACGACTTGTCGAGTCACTGTAGGTGGCTGTCCTGCTTGACCCGCATTTGGATTATTTACTTGTATTACCCTAGTCCGACTATGGACTGGAGCTACGGGCTCTGGTCTTTGAGCGCCGCAATGTACACATTCCTGTGCCCAGTCTGGGTTCTGGGTACCGCATACTCGGCATACCCATCCTCTTCCTCTTAAGGAAGGATAAAGTTTTGGTCTTTCGCTACCTGGTGTGGTAGTGTTATAAGGAGGTGGAGTATCTCCCGTATTTACCCTATCGCCGGGAGCAGAAGGAAGACTTTTGTGTCGGACCTTCATATCCCATCCACCCTTTTCCTGACAATACTCCCATCCCTCCTCTTCAGCCCTGTTGGAAACCTTAATTAAACATTGTATTTGTGATACCCATCTGTTCTGCAATATCTCTCCCTGTCTATCTCTCTTTATTTCTTCCCAACCTTCTACACTTAATCCATTTTCTCCATCCATCCCCAATTTCTTGAGAATCCTATTTGTGCCCTGTGCCTTATCCTTCCCATACAACATTGTAATTATGTCTTTAACAGCATAACATTTCTGAGATTCCTCCTGGGGTTTACCATGTGTCTGGCCCATTTTGACAGTCCTGCCTAGGTGGCGTTTGGATCACTTACTAAGTGTCTCGTTGCCTTCTCCTCCTAGGGTGCCAAAATACTAAAAAACCTCTCCTGGATGAGATCGAATTACTTTATATGCTAGCCAACTGACAAATATTATGACCAGACTGACGGCTACAACATATACAAGCATTCCCTTTTGGTGGCCAAACACATATGACTAGATCTCCGGGCTTTGTGGAGACCTTATTTCCGTCCCATTACCATGGAATCTCTCAGCATTCGTTTCTTATTCCTGCTTTATCGAGGCAGTCAGGACTTATACTTTCAACCCGTTTTTAGGCTCATGAATCAAAAAGCGTATATCAAACTTAAGTGTCGGACCCCCAAAGTACTCTTACGAGTTAAGGGCGCATTCCGTTACCCATTGGGATGATATATGTTTCAATTCACACCATACAAACAGGGCTTATCTCATTCACAACAGACAGATGACAAGTAGACAGACAAGAAACAACGGTAACATAAGCCAAAATATTAAGTTCAAGACCCACTTACTACAGAGGTTGGTTTTTACCTGAAGAACAATTCAGACAGATCAGGTGGGCACAAATCTAAGAAGCACAGAGTTTATAAGAAAATAAAGCTTTTCTTACCTGCGCAGGATTTGTCTGTGGTTCTTTGATGTGCCCGACCATTTCGTTCCGTCCTTATGTTCGTTCGCCTCTTGTAGTTTCTTCAGCGAGTCCCTGTTCGGGCGCCAGAAATGTTAGGTGTGACCTCAACAAGTCACCTATTTGTCAGGTTATGTTACCGTTTCCCAATTGTTAGTTAGAGTTCTTATCTGAGCAAAGAGACACAGAAGTATTCAGTATTTCTGCTCAGAAGTCCGTCGTTAACTCTGACTGTCTCTGACTGACTGTGGCTCTGAGCTCTTTATTACTTCTCTTTTATAGACAGAAAAGAGCAAACATCAGCAAATGTAAAAAAAACAACATTTTCAAAGTAAAGACAATTCTCCGGGTGTTATCAGCTGATAAGACAATCTTCTGGGCGTAGACTGCTTTTTAGGGCTGATGCGGCCTCTTCTTGATGAGTACGTGACAATAGATGACGAATCCTTATTTTACAGAGAAGGATAGAAAAATACATGTATTTAGTATGACATACGGTCAGCCATTTTGTTTCAACATACCTCAATCCTTACACAGCCCATAATGCACTGCGTCATCGCAGTGGTTTGCTGGCTGATGAGTGGGTGCCCTCTCATTGGTCAAGTGTTGGCCTCAGAACATGTGAGGTATTTAGAGGTCATTTATAGGGCTTAAAAACATCACAAAAATCTCAAAAGAGGGATTGAAGACTTTAACCGGAGAAACCTGTAAATAAACAAGTAAATCGGTCAGCAAGCTGATCGTGCATTCAGTGACAGATTTCCACCTAGAAAGTCTGAGTATTACTATACTTGTAGACTAGAAGATTTACCGAAGAGTGAGTGCGAAATATACCTCATACCTCGCCGTGCAGTCTAATATGCCAGGAAGTGTGATTGCGTAAAGTTACAGGGCAGTTGGTGCACTCTGCATTATCCTTCAGGTAGGTACAGCAGCAATTCCCAGGGGAGAGTGCCTGGATGGGGCATGTAGGAGGAGGGGGGTAATCTGTTTAGGCTCCTCAGGAAGTACATGAATCGTTGCAGCCAGAGATGGGGTGGAAGAGAAGACCGTGTGAGACGCGGCTGTGGAATTCAGCATTGAGTGCGACAATCTGTGAGGCGTTGTCCGGGTAACAGTCGCAGCGTTTGTCGGACATTCTTGAGGCGTTTCCCTAGTGTCAGGGAGCTTGTAGGCGGGAGTGACACTGTACAGATGTCCGGGTAACAGTCGCAGCGTTTGTCGGACATTCTTGAGGCATTTCCCTAGTGTCAGGGAGCTTGTAGACAGAAGTGACACTGTACAGATGTCCGGGTAACAGTCGCAGCGTTTGTCGGACGTTCATGAGGCGTTTCCCTAGTGTCAGGGAGCTTGTAGGCAGAAGTGACACTGTACAGATGTCCGGGTAACAGTCGCAGCGTTTGTCGGACGTTCTTGAGGCGTTTCCCTAGTGTCAGGGAGCTTGTAGGCGGAAGTGACACTGTACAGATGTCCGGGTAACAGTCGCAGCGTTTGTCGGACGTTCATGAGGCGTTTCCCTAGTGTCAGGGAGCTTGTAGGCGGAAGTGACACTGTACAGATGTCCGGGTAACAGTCGCAGCGTTTGTCGGACGTTCTTGAGGCGTTTCCCTAGTGTCAGGGAGCTTGTAGGCAGAAGTGACACTGTACAGATGTCCGGGTAACAGTCGCAGCGTTTGTCGGACGTTCTTGAGGCGTTTCCCTAGTGTCAGGGAGCTTGTAGGCAGAAGTGACACTGTACAGATGTCCGGGTAACAGTCGCAGCGTTTGTCGGACGTTCTTGAGGCGTTTCCCTAGTGTCAGGGAGCTTGTAGGCGGAAGTGACACTGTACAGATGTCCGGGTAACAGTCGCAGCGTTTGTCGGACGTTCATGAGGCATTTCCCTAGTGTCAGGGAGCTTGTAGGCGGAAGTGACACTGTACAGATGTCTGGGTAAAAGTCGCAGCGTTTGTCAGACGTTCTTCAGGCGTTTCCTTAGTGTCAGGGAGCTTGTAGGCGGAAGTGACACTGTACAGATGTCCGGGTAACAGTCGCAGCGTTCGTCGGACGTTCTTGAGGCGTTTCCTTAGTGTCAGGGAGCTTGTAGGCAGAAGTGACACTGTACAGATGTCCGGGTAACAGTCGCAGCGTTTGTCGGACGTTCATGAGGCGTTTCCCTAGTGTCAGGGAGCTTGTAGGCGGAAGTGACACTGTACAGATGTCTGGGTAAAAGTCGCAGCGTTTGTCAGACGTTCTTCAGGCGTTTCCTTAGTGTCAGGGAGCTTGTAGGCGGAAGTGACACTGTACAGATGTCCGGGTAACAGTCGCAGCGTTCGTCGGACGTTCTTGAGGCGTTTCCTTAGTGTCAGGGAGCTTGTAGGCAGAAGTGACACTGTACAGATGTCCGGGTAACAGTCGCAGCGTTCGTCGGACGTTCTTGAGGCGTTTCCCTAGTGTCAGGGAGCTTGTAGGCAGAAGTGACACTGTACAGATGTCCGGGTAACAGTCGCAGCGTTCGTCGGACGTTCTTGAGGCGTTTCCCTAGTGTCAGGGAGCTTGTAGGCGGAAGTGACACTGTACAGATGTCCGGGTAACAGTCGCAGCGTTTGTCAGACGTTCTTCAGGCGTTTCCTTAGTGTCAGGGAGCTTGTAGGCGGAAGTGACACTGTACAGATGTCCGGGTAACAGTCGCAGCGTTCGTCGGACGTTCTTGAGGCGTTTCCTTAGTGTCAGGGAGCTTGTAGGCGGAAGTGACACTGTACAGATGTCCGGGTAACAGTCGCAGCGTTCGTCGGACGTTCTTGAGGCGTTTCCCTAGTGTCAGGGAGCTTGTAGGCAGAAGTGACACTGCACAGATGTCCGGGTAACAGTCGCAGCGTTCGTCGGACGTTCTTGAGGCGTTTCCCTAGTGTCAGGGAGCTTGTAGGCGGAAGTGACACTGTACAGATGTCCGGGTAACAGTTGCAGCGTTCGTCGGACGTTCTTGAGGCGTTTCCCTAGTGTCAGCGAGCTTGTAGGCAGAAGTGACACTGTACAGATGTCCGGGTAACAGTCGCAGCATTCGTCAGACGTTCTTGAGGCGTTTCCCTAGTGTCAGGGAGCTTGTAGGCGGAAGTGACACTGTACAGATGTCCGGGTAACAGTCGCAGCGTTTGTCGGACATTCTTGAGGCGTTTCCCTAGTGTCAGGGAGCTTGTAGGCAGAAGTGACACTGTACAGATGTCCGGGTAACAGTCGCAGCATTTGTCGGACGTTCATGAGGCGTTTCCCTAGTGTCAGGGAGCTTGTAGGCAGAAGTGACACTGTACAGATGTCCGGGTAACAGTCGCAGCGTTCGTCGGACGTTCTTGAGGCGTTTCCCTAGTGTCAGGGAGCTTGTAGGCGGAAGTGACACTGTACAGATGTCTGGGTAACAGTCGCAGCGTTTGTCAGACGTTCTTCAGGCGTTTCCTTAGTGTCAGGGAGCTTGTAGGCGGAAGTGACACTGTACAGATGTCCGGGTAACAGTCGCAGCGTTTGTCGGACGTTCATGAGGCGTTTCCCTAGTGTCAGGGAGCTTGTAGGCAGAAGTGACACTGTACAGATGTCCGGGTAACAGTCGCAGCGTTTGTCAGACGTTCATGAGGCGTTTCCTTAGTGTCAGGGAGCTTGTAGGCGGAAGTGACACTGTACAGATGTCCGGGTAACAGTCGCAGCGTTCGTCGGACGTTCTTGAGGCGTTTCCCTAGTGTCAGGGAGCTTGTAGACAGAAGTGACACTGTACAGATGTCCGGATAACAGTCGCAGCGTTTGTCGGACGTTCATGAGGCGTTTCCCTAGTGTCAGGGAGCTTGTAGGCAGAAGTGACACTGTACAGATGTCCGGGTAACAGTCGCAGCGTTTGTCGGACGTTCTTGAGGCGTTTCCTTAGTGTCAGGGAGCTTGTAGACAGAAGTGACACTGTACAGATGTCCGGGTAACAGTCGCAGTGTTCGTCGGACGTTCTTGAGGCGTTTCCCTAGTGTCAGGGAGCTTGTAGGCGGAAGTGACACTGTACAGATGTCCGGGTAACAGTTGCAGCGTTCGTCGGACGTTCTTGAGGCGTTTCCCTAGTGTCAGCGAGCTTGTAGGCAGAAGTGACACTGTACAGATGTCCGGGTAACAGTCGCAGCATTCGTCAGACGTTCTTGAGGCGTTTCCCTAGTGTCAGGGAGCTTGTAGGCGGAAGTGACACTGTACAGATGTCCGGGTAACAGTCGCAGCGTTTGTCGGACGTTCATGAGGCGTTTCCCTAGTGTCAGGGAGCTTGTAGGCAGAAGTGACACTGTACAGATGTCCGGGTAACAGTCGCAGCGTTCGTCGGACGTTCTTGAGGCGTTTCCCTAGTGTCAGGGAGCTTGTAGGCGGAAGTGACACTGTACAGATGTCTGGGTAACAGTCGCAGCGTTTGTCAGACGTTCTTCAGGCGTTTCCTTAGTGTCAGGGAGCTTGTAGGCGGAAGTGACACTGTACAGATGTCCGGGTAACAGTCGCAGCGTTTGTCGGACGTTCATGAGGCGTTTCCCTAGTGTCAGGGAGCTTGTAGGCAGAAGTGACACTGTACAGATGTCCGGATAACAGTCGCAGCGTTTGTCGGACGTTCATGAGGCGTTTCCCTAGTGTCAGGGAGCTTGTAGGCAGAAGTGACACTGTACAGATGTCCGGGTAACAGTCGCAGCGTTTGTCGGACGTTCTTGAGGCGTTTCCTTAGTGTCAGGGAGCTTGTAGACAGAAGTGACACTGTACAGATGTCCGGGTAACAGTCGCAGTGTTCGTCGGACGTTCTTGAGGCGTTTCCCTAGTGTCAGGGAGCTTGTAGGCAGAAGTGACACTGTACAGATGTCCGGGTAACAGTCGCAGCGTTTGTCGGACGTTCATGAGGCGTTTCCCTAGTGTCAGGGAGCTTGTAGGCAGAAGTGACACTGTACAGATGTCCGGGTAACAGTCGCAGCGTTTGTCGGACGTTCTTGAGGCGTTTCCTTAGTGTCAGGGAGCTTGTAGACAGAAGTGACACTGTACAGATGTCCGGGTAACAGTCGCAGTGTTCGTCGGACGTTCTTGAGGCGTTTCCCTAGTGTCAGGGAGCTTGTAGGCAGAAGTGACACTGTACAGATGTCCGGGTAACAGTCGCAGCGTTTGTCGGACGTTCATGAGGCGTTTCCCTAGTGTCAGGGAGCTCTGCCTCTCCCTGCCTCTTTGGACAATCTAAAGGAGCCAACAAGACAAAATCAACCAACCCAATCAGAGAAGTCGTACAATGGTAAGGATAATTATGCTTACCGTACTGTTTAGAGCTGCGCGCTTAAAGAGGAAGTAAAGGCAACATAAAAAAAAACACCCTGTAAGGCAAAGGCATAATGAGCTAGTATGCATAGCATACTAGCTCATTATGAATAACTTACCTGAGAACGAAGCCCCTGAAGCCATCCTCCGTCTTCATCTTCACCGCTGCCATGTATCCGGAGTGACTTCCGGGTCTCGCTGCTCCAGCGCTGTGATTTGCCGGAGCCGCGATGACATCACTCCCGCGCATGTGCACGGGAGCCGACACGAGCGGCTATTTTGCAGTGATCTGCGGCCTGCTCAGTGCGCCTGTGTACCGCTGTCTACGGCGCATGAGCGGTAGACAGCGGTGCCTGTCTTTTGGTAAATATCTCCTAAACCATATAGGTTTAGGAGATATTTCTTGGACATTCAGGTAAGCCTTAATCTAGGCTTACATGTAGGTCAAAGTGGTTTGTAAGGGTTTACAACCACTTTAACCCCCTTGCTCTGATTTGGCCAGCTGTTCGGTCCTGGAATGCGGTCTCCCTTTGATTGAAGCCTAGAGCCCCCACGTTCTGGGCGCCAATTGAAATGGACAAGAACTACAATCTAGTTCGAGGTTATCTGCTGCTGTTTATAATTAAAAAGTATAAATGTGCAGCACATTAGAAGTAAACACTCTCTGAGACACGTTCAGCTCGGCTACTTCTAACTTCTGATTTATTGGTGGGCGGTGTTAATATTTTATACAGAAAGATACGTCATTGCTATGTCAGTCTAATTGGTACATCTCATTGGTTGAAATACAAGAGAAATGGAGAAACTTGATGCTTGAAGTTTGATTGAAGCTGGTTATGGCGTCACGCCTGCATTCTTCTAATGCGTGGGATGCAGGGTGTAGACGCCATCTTTAGCTCCAAGCAGAGTCAATCTGTATACTACATAATAAGTAAGGAGTTGCATAGAAACATGTATACACATAAGCAGACATTTTCTTTTTTTTTGTTTCAATGTTTTTATTGATTATTATTGATAAAACAAATATTGCATGTTACATACACATAGTAAAACATAAATCTGAAAATCATTGTAATTATGAAATACAGAATTTGAAAATAAAGCAACAATATGAATTGATATTTGGCATAAGATAGACATGCATAGATCAATAAAAAAAAAAAAAAAATTAAACAAAAAAAAAAAAAAAAAACACACTTGTAAATATCTATCATATAGATGAAATTACTCCAAGCTGGATAAAATTGATTTAAACAACACATGCGTATATATGGAGTCATATTAGTCGCATACCTACATCTCATAAGAAACCAAAAAAAAGGTGTAACAAACTAGAGTAACAATGAATCTGTAAATTCCATATTATCTCACACACCCCTAATGGGATCAAACTGTGCGCGAAAATAATTTGAGTCTTAACATCAGACTATATATAAGGTAGTGGTCTGTATGGCTTTAATCTGAGCTACAACCAACATGGTTGTCTACCTTATAAGGGATTGACATTTTCTGATTATCAGTATGTACATTAGATTCCTTCACACCAAGACCTAAAGCCCAGTTTTTCTGCCCCTGTTCAACAGAGGCATGTAATTACAATTCTTGATCTAATATTTCACAGCAGGGCCCGTTCCTGCGCCCACCCAGAGTAACTGTGAGGGATTACAGTGTTCTGGTACCACCAACACCTAAGGCCCAAATTTCTGCAGAGCATATAGGGCAGGCCCCTACTTTCAAACATCCGACTTACAAACAACTCCTACTTGCAAACAGAAGGAGACAACAGGAAGTGAGAGGAAATCTACCCCTAGGAAGGGAAATTCTCTCCTGTAAGAGTTAATATGGGAAAAATGTGTCTCCTCTCCACTGATGCTTTATCACCAATCCTTGTTTCCCTAAAAAAAAATAAAAAAAATTCAAAATCCAATTGTCATTGGGACAGAAAGTGAGGTGAAATCTTCTGAAGAGGGGCACAGACAGAAAAACAAATGTTACAGGGGTGATAACCCTTCCCTATGTTTTCCAAAAAGCATAAAAATCGAAAAAAAAATTTTTGGGCTGGAGCTACACTTACAAAATGTACCTGTTTGAAAATTACAAACAGATTCAACTTAAGAACAAACCTACAGTCCCTATCTTTCTTGGGACCGCCTGTATACTGCTGTTCAGAGTATATAGGGCCCGGGGGCCCAACGCCTTCTTTTTTTTATTTGGGTGCGGTGTTCTCCTTAATATCCATACAAGACCCAAAGTGCCCAGTAATGGGCTTGGGGGCGGGGTACCCATGATGTTTTTTTCTCAATAATTTTCATCCATATTGCCGGGACCAGACATTACATTAAAGCCGCAACCAGTTTTAAATTACTTTTATTCCTTTAGAAATGTCATTTTGTGCAGGGACTGATCTAAACTCGGGAAACATGCGGCCCCTTTACAGGCATACTATAGACACCCCCCAGGTACGAAATTTAAAGGAATATTATTTTTTCACTTTAAGCATTATTAAAATCACTGCTCCCGAAAAAAATGCAGTTTTTAAAACTTCTTTTGCATTGATCCATGTCCCCTGGGGCAGGAGCCGGGTCCCCAAACACTCCCCTGGGGCAGGACCCGGGTCCCCAAACACTCCCCTGGGGCAGGACCCGGGTCCCAAAACACTTTTTAGGACAATAACTTGCATATTAGCCTTTAAAATTCGCACTTTTGATCTCTCGTGTTCGAGTCCCATAGACATAATATAGTGTACAGAATATAACGGGGTGACATTTATAGGTAAAGCTGATCCGGGGAAAATCCGCCTCTCGGGGGATCAGGAAGGAATTTTTCCCCTGCTTTAGCAAATTGTATCATGGCTCTACGGGGGTTTTTTGCCTTCCTCTGAATCAACTGTGGGTATAGAATTGGGTATTTGGGATTGTATATTATTATCATTTTTTTTTTTTTGTGCTTGAACTGGATGGACTTGTGTCTTTTTTCAACCTGACTAACTAACTTTAACGGTGTTGGAGAGTTGGCACAGACTTTCGGTCTGTTCGCAAGTTCTGGATGCGAACCGAACCGGGGATGACTCCACATTAGTCGTGCAATACCAAGGTCTAAGTCTGAACAAACCTCACCACCCCAGCTTCATACAAAATCCAGCAGGTCTCACTTATTGTGCTGATAATCACACCACCAGGCTCCACCCCTACGCGTTACGACACCGTCCACGTGGCTTTATCTTGAGGATGATCAGCCCCTTTGACCCCCAGTGGTCTCTGGTGGAAGTGGGCCTGCACTGCACTCGGTGAAGGGAATACAAGTCACTTTGTGTGTTCGTGAAACCCGCTTCACAAGCAGAGATTCTCTTCTAATATTGTGGATTATTTTCATCACTTGATTTATTTTTTGCTATTTTGCACAGTGCCATTTGCACCTTATTATGAAGTTTGATTGTTTATATTAACCACTTCAGCCCCCCCCCCGGGCCATTTTGCTGCTAAAGTACCAAGCCCCTTTTTGCGATTCGGCACTGCGTCGCTTTAACTGACAATTGCGCGGTCGTGCGACGCGGCTCCCAAACAAAATTGACGTCCTTTTTTTCCCCCACAAATAGAGATTTCTTTTGGTGGTATTTGATCACCTCGGCGTTTTTTATTGTTTTGCGCTATAAACAAAAATAGAGCGACGATTTGGAAAAAAATTCAATATTTTTTACTTTTAGTTATAATAAATATCCCCCAAAAAGATATAAAAAAACATTTTTTCCCTCAGTTTAGGCCGATACGTATTCTTCTACATATTTTTGGTAAAATAAATCACAATAAGCGTTTATTGATTGGTTTGCGCAAAAGTTATAGAGTCTACAAAATATGGGATAGTTTTATGGCATTTTTATTTATAATTTTTTTTTTTACTAGTAATGGCGGCGATCAGCGATTTTTATTGTGACTGCGACATTGTGGCGGACACTTCGGACAATTTTGACACATTTTTGGGACCATTGGCATTAATACAGCAATCAGTGCGATTAAAAAATGCACTGATTACTGAAAAAAGGTCACCGGCAGTGAAGGGGTTAACCACTGGGGGGGGGGGGGGGGAGAGAGAGAGAGAGTGTGTTTTACTGTAGGGGGCGTGGCTTGGCGTGTGACATCACTGATCATCTTTCTCTATGACAGGGAACAGACGATCAGTGACAGGCTCACTAGGATGCACGGGTTAGGGGTTTGTTTACACTTACCTCTCCCCGTTCTTCAGCTCTGTGACCCGATTGCGAGACACCGGCGGCGATCCGGTCCGCGGATCCTGCGACCATGGTCACGGAGCTCAGTACCGGGCCGCAAGTGTGCGACCCGCGGCTGGGCACTTAAGCGGGAACGTACCTGTACGTGCTTGTTCCCAGCCGTGCCATTCTGTCTACATATATCGGCGTGAGGTGGTCCTTAAGTGGTTAATATATGGATTTATTTTTATAATTTTGCAACGCTACCACATAGGTATTTATATCTGTTTTTTTCATTATTGTGGCTGTGGGACCACATAGGTGGTAGCAGCAGCTTGACTTAAATAATTACCATCGGGGCAGCGCACAACCATTCAATTGCTTTTCTTACATATAATATTACCGTCACTCTGCCCCCTTGTGGTTGGATCTGGTATGTCTCTCCTATGTTACTATACATATAATATTACCGTCACTCTGCCCCCTTGTGGTTGGATCTGGTATGTCTCTCCTATGTTACTATACATATAATATTACCGTCACTCTGCCCCCTTGTGGTTGGATCTGGTATGTCTCTCCTATGTTACTATATATATAATATTACCGTCACTCTGCCCCCTTGTGGTTGGATCTGGTATGACTCCCCCTATGTTACTATACATATAATATTACCGTCACTCTGCCCCCTTGTGGTTGGATCTGGTATGTCTCTCCTCTGTTACTATATATATATATATAATATTACCATCACTCTGCCCTCTTGTGGTTGGATCTGGTATGACTCCCCCTATGTTACTATACATATAATATTACCGTCACTCTGCCCCCTTGTGGTTGGATCTGGTATGTCTCTCCTCTGTTACTATATATATATAATATTACCGTCACTCTGCCCCCTTGTGGTTGGATCTGGTATGTCTCTCCTCTGTTACTATATATATATAATATTACCGTCACTCTGCCCCCTTGTGGTTGGATCTGGTATGTCTCTCCTATGTTACTATATATATAATATTACCGTCACTCTGCCCCCTTGTGGTTGGATCTGGTATGTCTCTCCTATGTTACTATATATATATAATATTACCGTCACTCTGCCCCCTTGTGGTTGGATCTGGTATGTCTCTCCTATGTTACTATATATATATAATATTACCGTCACTCTGCCCCCTTGTGGTTGGATCTGGTATGTCTCTCCTCTGTTACTATATATATAATATTACCGTCACTCTGCCCTCTTGTGGTTGGATCTGGTATGTCTCTCCTATGTTACTATATATATAATATTACCGTCACTCTGCCCCCTTGTGGTTGGATCTGGTATGTCTCTCCTATGTTACTATATATATAATATTACCATCACTCTGCCCCCTTGTGGTTGGATCTGTTATGACTTCCCCTTTTACTATACACATAATATTACCGTCTCTCTGCTGCCACGTTGTCGTTGATCCTGGTATGACTCCACTGTGTTAGTATACATAAAATATTACCATCACTCTGCTGGCTCAGATTTGCTGGTCCTGGTATGACTGCCCCGGTGTTACTATACACATATTATTACATCTTTGAATGACTGACTTCTGGGTATCGTTTGCCAGCAGCTCCTGTTGGCCGGACCGTTATGACATCACTCCTGCACATGTACGGTAGTGCAGTTGGCTTCGGCATTGTACAGGGGTGGACAGGCAGATAGGTAACTTTAATCCACGAGAGACAAAGCATATCTGTTCTGCATTAAATATCTTGCCTCCTTGCCCATATTAATTTCCATAAAGTTCCACCATGTTCTTTAACCTTCTAGGTTATGGCACCCACATGCTTAGAGCACCAGCGCCGTCTGAGAAGGGCAGGAGAAAACACCTTGGATATTTTCCTGAGGGCATTAGGTGGTGAGATACCTACTTGGACAATCTTCTTTGGGTGCTAATTATGGAACTTGAATTAAAAAAAGTACTAAATAATAGTAAGCGATGCAGGAGCACTGCTTGCTTTCATGAAATCAAACACCAACACAAGTCATTTTCATGGCTCAGTCTCCTTCTCCGGAGAGAGAGGACTTATCAGCAAAACACCTCCAGCCTCTCAAGAGGTGTCGGCAGTCAGCCTCTTTCCTTCTCAATGTGGCCCAGTCTGTGGCTTTGGCAGGAGAAGAAGTCCGTGTCTGTGCTGCAGGGGAGAATTCTATACTGGCGCAGGTTAGGGAGAAGATCAATGCTATTCTGGAATAGACATGGGCGCCGTCAATAAATTTGTTTCTTTCTGTTCCGTTACGGTTCGTATTAAAATTAATTCATACTTCATATTTCGTGTCCGAAATTCCGTTTCAATTCGTGCGAAATACAAATTGCCGTTAGGTTCGTTAACGTGTACCAACGTTCATTACGATGAATTTAACGGCAAAAATATACCTCAATATGACAGTCGATGCTGATGGAAGTTTGGTTTTTATCCGAAATACGAAATTCCGTTGAAGAATTTCCTTATCCGAAATACGAATTTTCGTTAGATGAGGGGCTCCCACCATCCCTGTACTGTGCTGAACTTCCTCCTTCGGATTCGTAAACAAAAGTTCGTATTTCGTACAGAATTCGGACGCACGGCAATTCGTATTTCGGATCCTCCCGAACATACGAATTTAGGGAAATTCGTACGAATTTGAGATTCGTACGAATCGAATCGCACATGTCTATTCTGGAACCATGTAGCCAATGTAAAGCCTGCCATCTACTGGATAAGGATGCACACAGGAGGTTTTGGGAGGTGTACTGTAGTTCTGACAGACTGAGCTGGTTGGTGACCTGGAAGGGACAAGCTGCAAAACCCACAGGCACTGGGGCAAAGCGAAGACGGGGTCCCGGGCTGAGTCTTTCTGAGCCCTTCTACACACAGTCAGAGATTCTGTCGGAATGTTTTCTATTGGACCGTTTTGTCGTATATTCCGACTGTGTGTGGTCTCCATCGGACTGTTTCCATCGGAGTATCCGACAGACCAATTTTTCCAACTTGCCGGTAAAATTTTCCGACAAAATGCTCCTATCGGACATACTCCGATCATGTGTAGCCTACTCCGATGGACAAAGTGCCACGCATGCTCAGATCAAATTCCTACATCAAAGCTATTGACTACTAGCCTGAATGTAGTCCCGTCGTAACGAAATAACGTCATCATGTTATGTACAATCGGATTTTCCGACAACTTTGTCCGACCGTGTGTATGCAACATCACTTCCGGACCTCTTCCGGAATTAATCCGTCGGAATTACTCCGTCGGATTTTGGTTGTCGGAATCTCCGACCGTGTGTACGGGGGATGAGAGGACTGTCTGCACATTTGACTGCTGGCAGACTGATCTATGCTGCACCTGAGAAGGAGAAAGGCATTCTGGGACAAAGATATTGGTGGAGCCCATTGTCTGATCAATGGGAAAGGACACTGTGCAGGCACAGGCTGGGTGTGTTTCATCCGGTACACAGAATGACACAAGAAATTTGTGAGAGACCGCTGTCCAAATACACCTAAAGCCCCCCACACACTATCAGATTTTCTGCATCTCCATACCTCCTACATCTCCATACCTTCTACATCTCCATACCTCCTACATCTCCATACCTCCTACATCTCCATACCTTCTACATCTCCATACCTCCTACATCTCCATACCTCCTACATCTCCATACCTTCTACATCTCCATACCTCCTACATCTCCATACCTCCCACATCTCCATACCTCCTACATCTCCATACCTCCTACATCTCCATACCTCCTACATCTCCATACCTTCTACATCTCCATACCTCCTACATCTCCATACCTCCTACATCTCCATACCTTCTACATCTCCATACCTCCTACATCTCCATACCTCCTACATCTCCATACCTTCTACATCTCCATACCTCCTACATCTCCATACCTCCTACATCTCCATACCTTCTACATCTCCATACCTCCTACATCTCCATACCTCCCACATCTCCATACCTCCTACATCTCCATACCTCCTACATCTCCATACCTCCTACATCTCCATACCTTCTACATCTCCATACCTTCGGAACCCTCCATACCTCCTACATCTCCATACCTTCTACATCTCCATACCTCCTACATCTCCATACCTCCTACATCTCCATACCTCCTACATCTCCATACCTTCTACATCTCCATACCTCCTACATCTCCATACCTTCTACATCTCCATACCTCCTACATCTCCATACCTCCTACATCTCCATACCTTCTACATCTCCATACCTCCTACATCTCCATACCTCCTACATCTCCATACCTCCTACATCTCCATACCTCCTACATCTCCATACCTTCTACATCTCCATACCTCCTACATCTCCATACCTCCTACATCTCCATACCTTCTACATCTCCATACCTCCTACATCTCCATACCTCCTACATCTCCATACCTTCTACATCTCCATACCTCCTACATCTCCATACCTCCTACATCTCCATACCTCCTACATCTCCATACCTTCTACATCTCCATACCTTCTACATCTCCATACCTTCTACATCTCCATACCTCCTACATCTCCATACCTCCTACATCTCCATACCTCCTACATCTCCATACCTTCGGAACCCTCCATACCTCCTACATCTCCATACCTTCTACATCTCCATACCTCCTACATCTCCATACCTCCTACATCTCCATACCTTCTACATCTCCATACCTCCTACATCTCCATACCTCCTACATCTCCATACCTTCTACATCTCCATACCTCCTACATCTCCATACCTCCCACATCTCCATACCTCCTACATCTCCATACCTCCTACATCTCCATACCTCCTACATCTCCATACCTTCTACATCTCCATACCTCCTACATCTCCATACCTCCTACATCTCCATACCTTCTACATCTCCATACCTCCTACATCTCCATACCTCCTACATCTCCATACCTTCTACATCTCCATACCTCCTACATCTCCATACCTCCTACATCTCCATACCTTCTACATCTCCATACCTCCTACATCTCCATACCTCCCACATCTCCATACCTCCTACATCTCCATACCTCCTACATCTCCATACCTCCTACATCTCCATACCTTCTACATCTCCATACCTTCGGAACCCTCCATACCTCCTACATCTCCATACCTTCTACATCTCCATACCTCCTACATCTCCATACCTTCTACATCTCCATACGTTCTACATCTCCATACCTCCTACATCTCCATACCTCCTACATCTCCATACCTTCGGAACCCTCCATACCTCCTACATCTCCATACCTTCTACATCTCCATACCTTCTACATCTCCATACCCCCTACATCTCCATACCTCCTACATCTCCATACCTTCGGAACCCTCCATACCTCCTACATCTCCATACCTTCTACATCTCCATACCTTCTACATCTCCATACCTCCTACATCTCCATACCTCCTACATCTCCATACCTTCGGGACCCTCCATACCTCCTACATCTCCATACCTTCTACATCTCCATACCTTCTACATCTCCATACCTCCTACATCTCCATACCTCCTACATCTCCATACCTTCGGAACCCTCCATACCTCCTACATCTCCATACCTTCTACATCTCCATACCTCCTACATCTCCATACCTTCTACATCTCCATACCTCCTACATCTCCATACCTCCTACATCTCCATACCTTCGGAACCCTCCATACCTCCTACATCTCCATACCTTCTACATCTCCATACCTTCTACATCTCCATACCTCCTACATCTCCATACCTCCTACATCTCCATACCTTCGGAACCCTCCATACCTCCTACATCTCCATACCTTCTACATCTCCATACCTCCTACATCTCCATACCTTCTACATCTCCATACCTCCTACATCTCCATACCTCCTACATCTCCATACCTTCGGAACCCTCCATACCTCCTACATCTCCATACCTCCTACATCTCCATACCTCCTACATCTCCATACCTCCTACATCTCCATACCTCCTACATCTCCATACCTTCTACATCTCCATACCTCCTACATCTCCATACCTCCTACATCTCCATACCTCCTACATCTCCATACCTTCTACATCTCCATACCTTCTACATCTCCATACCTCCTACATCTCCATACCTCCTACATCTCCATACCTTCTACATCTCCATACCTTCTACATCTCCATACCTCCTACATCTCCATACCTCCTACATCTCCATACCTTCGGAACCCTCCATACCTCCTACATCTCCATACCTTCTACATCTCCATACCTTCTACATCTCCATACCTTCTACATCTCCATACCTCCTACATCTCCATACCTCCTACATCTCCATACCTCCTACATCTCCATACCTTCTACATCTCCATACCTCCTACATCTCCATACCTCCTACATCTCCATACCTTCTACATCTCCATACCTTCTACATCTCCATACCTCCTACATCTCCATACCTTCTACATCTCCATACCTCCTACATCTCCATACCTCCTACATCTCCATACCTTCTACATCTCCATACCTTCTACATCTCCATACCTCCTACATCTCCATACCTCCTACATCTCCATACCTTCTACATCTCCATACCTCCTACATCTCCATACCTCCTACATCTCCATACCTCCTACATCTCCATACCTTCTACATCTCCATACCTTCTACATCTCCATACCTCCTACATCTCCATACCTTCTACATCTCCATACCTCCTACATCTCCATACCTCCTACATCTCCATACCTCCTACATCTCCATACCTTCTACATCTCCATACCTTCTACATCTCCATACCTCCTACATCTCCATACCTCCTACATCTCCATACCTCCCACATCTCCATACCTCCTACATCTCCATACCTTCTACATCTCCATACCACCTACATCTCCATACCTTCTACATCTCCATACCTCCTACATCTCCATACCTTCTACATCTCCATACCTTCGGGACCCTCCATACCTCCTACATCTCCATACCTTCGGAACCCTCCATACCTCCTACACCTCCATACCTTCGGAACCCTCCATACCTCCTACATCTCCATACCTCCTACATCTCCATACCTCCTACATCTCCATACCTCCCACATCTCCATACCTCCTACATCTCCATACCTTCTACATCTCCATACCTCCTACATCTCCATACCTTCGGGACCCTCCATACCTCCTACATCTCCATACCTTCGGAACCCTCCATACCTCCTACACCTCCATACCTTCAGAACCCTCCATACCTTCTACATCTCCATACCTCCTACATCTCCATACCTCCTACATCTCCATACCTCCCACATCTCCATACCTCCTACATCTCCATACCTTCTACATCTCCATACCACCTACATCTCCATACCTTCTACATCTCCATACCTCCTACATCTCCATACCTTCTACATCTCCATACCTTCGGGACCCTCCATACCTCCTACATCTCCATACCTTCGGAACCCTCCATACCTCCTACACCTCCATACCTTCGGAACCCTCCATACCTCCTACATCTCCATACCTCCTACATCTCCATACCTTCTGTCGCAGACACTGGCTGAAGGGACCTTTTCTGCCCACATTCTCCCTGTTATTTGTTGTTCCTAGATTCTTATTTTTGTTACATTTTTGAGAGACGGTTTTCTTGAATTCGCCCAAAGACTATTCTTAGTTTGTTTAATTCTGACCAATAGATGATCATTGAAAGAGCTGGCTACATTGGCCTCCGGATCTGGACAGTCTGGTCACTTGGGCTGCTCTAAATGCTGTGTTAATTAACATGTTAATTACATAGTTGTCAGCAAAGTTGTTGCTAGAGGGGAGGGGGAGTAGCCATGAGTCAGCCCCACCTCGTTATCTAACCCTTTCTGTTAAAAAGTGTATAAAAAGGCCATATACTGCCCAATAAAGCATTCAAGATTCCTACAAGCTATTAACAGCTAGCCTTGTATTCAATGCAGCTATAATATCTGATGTCTCTCATGATCAGATTGGAGGAAGCGGTATTACTGACGGAAGCATTTAGCGGAGTGTGGGATAAATGTAAAGTAATGCATTTGGGTGGCAAAAATCAGAATGCAATCTATAGACTGGGGGGAGGGGAACCTCTGGGGGGATGTAGGGTGGAGGAGGACCTGGGGGTCCTAGTAGATGATGGGCTCAGCAATGCCAAGCTGCTGCTAACAAAGCAAACAGAATATTGGCATTAAAAAGGGATCAACTCCAGAGATAAAAGAAAAATTCTCCCCTCTACAAGACTCTGGTCCAGCCGCACCTGGAGTATACTGTCCAGTTCTGGGCACCAGTCCTCAGGAAGGATGTACTGGAAATGGAGCGACTACAAAGAAGGGCAACAAAGCTAATAAAGGGTCTGGAGGATATTAGATATGAGGAAAGGTTGTGAGCTCTGAACTTATTCTCTCTGGAGAAGAGACGCCTGAGAGGGGATATGATTTCATTATATAAATCCCGGACTGGTGACCCCACAATATATAAATACCGGACTGGTGACCCCACAGTATATAAATACCGGACTGGTGACCCCACAATATATAAATACCGGACTGGTGGAGAAGGATCTGGGGGGGGTGAATGGTGGAGAAGGATCTGGGGGAGTGAATGGTGGAGAAGGATCTGGGGGAGTGAATGGTGGAGAAGGATCTGGAGGAGTGAATGGTGGAGAAGGATCTCGGGGAGTGAATGGTGGAGAAGGATCTGGGGTGTGAATGGTGGAGAAGGATCTGGAGGAGTGAATGGTGGAGAAGGATCTGGGGGAGTGAATGGTGGAGAAGGATCTGGGGGAGTGAATGGTGGAGAAGGATCTGGGGGAATGAATGGTGGAGAAGGATCTGGGCGAGTGAATGGTGGAGAAGGATCTGGAGGAGTGAATGGTGGAGAAGGATCTCGGGGAGTGAATGGTGGAGAAGGATCTGGGGTGTGAATGGTGGAGAAGGATCTGGGGGAGTGAATGGTGGAGAAGGATCTGGGGGAGTGAATGGTGGAGAAGGATCTGGGGGAGTGAATGGTGGAGAAGGATCTGGGGGAATGAATGGTGGAGAAGGATCTGGGGGGAGTGAATGGTGGAGAAGGATCTGGGGGGGGGGGTGAATGGTGGAGAAGGATCTGGGGGGAATGAATTGTGGAGAAGGATCTGGGGGGAGTGAATGGTGGAGAAGGATCTGGGGGGAGTGAATGGTGGAGAAGGATCTGGGGGGAGTGAATGGTGGAGAAGGATCTGGGGGGAGTGAATGGTGGAGAAGGATCTGGGGGGAGTGAATGGTGGAGAAGGATCTGGGGGAGTGAATGGTGGAGAAGGATCTGGGGGAGTGAATGGTGGAGAAGGACCTGGGGGGAGTGAATGGTGGAGAAGGATCTGGGGGAGTGAATGGTGGAGAAGGATCTGGGGGAGTGAATGGTGGAGAAGGATCTGGAGGAGTGAATGGTGGAGAAGGATCTGGGGGAGTGAATGGTGGAGAAGGATCTGGGGTGTGAATGGTGGAGAAGGATCTGGGGGAGTGAATGGTGGAGAAGGATCTGGGGGAGTGAATGGTGGAGAAGGATCTGGGGGAGTGAATGGTGGAGAAGGATCTGGGGGAGTGAATGGTGGAGAAGGATCTGGGGTGTGAATGATGGAGAAGGATCTGGGGGAGTGAATGGTGGAGAAGGATCTGGGGGAGTGAATGGTGGAGAAGGATCTGGGGGGAGTGAATGGTGGAGAAGGATCTGGGGGGGGGTGAATGGTGGAGAAGGATCTGGGGGAGTGAATGGTGGAGAAGGATCTGAGGGGAGTGAATGGTGAAGAAGGATCTGGGGGGGGGTGAATGGTGGAGAAGGATCGGGGGGGGGGGGGGGGGGGG
Organism: Lithobates pipiens; assembly: GCF_037356315.1. Taxonomy (NCBI): domain Eukaryota; kingdom Metazoa; phylum Chordata; class Amphibia; order Anura; family Ranidae; genus Lithobates; species Lithobates pipiens. The sequence continues at coordinate 350,785,308 of NW_027507784.1, read as the reverse complement.
TGAATGGTGGAGAAGGATCTGGGGGGGGGGGGTGAATGGTGGAGAAGGATCGGGGGGGGGGGGTGAATGGTGGAGAAGGATCTGGGGGGAGTGAATGGTGGAGAAGGATCCGGGGGGAGTGAATGGTGGAGAAGGATCTGGGGGGGGGGGGTGAATGGTGGAGAAGGATCTGGGGGGAATGAATTGTGGAGAAGGATCTGGGGGGAGTGAATGGTGGAGAAGGATCTGGGGGAATGAATGGTGGAGAAGGATCTGTGGGAGTGAATGGTGGAGAAGGATCTGGGGGGAGTGAATGGTGAAGGATCTGGGGGGAGTGAATGGTGGAGAAGGATCTGGGGGGAGTGAACGGTGGAGAAGGATCTGGGGGGGGGGGTGAATGGTGGAGAAGGATCGGGGGGGTGAATGGTGGAGAAGGATCTGGGGGGAGTGAATGGTGGAGAAGGATCTGGGGGGAGTGAATGGTGGAGAAGGATCTGGGGGGGGGGGGGGTGAATGGTGGAGAAGGATCTGGGGGGAATGAATTGTGGAGAAGGATCTGGGGGAGTGAATGGTGGAGAAGGATCTGGGGGGAGTGAATGGTGGAGAAGGATCTGTGGGAGTGAATGGTGGAGAAGGATCTGGGGGGAGTGAATGGTGGAGAAGGATCTGGGGGGAGTGAATGGTGGAGAAGGATCTGGGGGGAGTGAATGGTGGAGAAGGATCTGGGGGAGTGAATGGTGAAGGAGAATCGGGGGGAGTGAATGGTGGAGAAGGATCTGGGGGAGTGAATGGTGGAGAAGGATCTGGGGGAGTCAATGGTGAAGAGGGATCTGGGGGAGTGAATGGTGGAGAAGGATCTGGGGGGAGTCAATGGTGGAGAAGGATCTGGGGGAGTGAATGGTGGAGAAGGATCTGGGGGAGTGAATGGTGGAGAAGGATCTGGGGGAGTGAATGGTGGAGAAGGATCTGGGGGGAGTGAATGGTGGAGAAGGATCTGGGGGGGTGAATGGTGGAGAAGGATCTGAAGGGAGTGAATGGTGGAGAAGGATCTGGGGGAGTGAATGGTGGAGAAGGATCTGGGGGGAGTCAATGGTGGAGAAGGATCTGGGGGAGTGAATGGTGGAGAAGGATCTGGGGGAGTGAATGGTGGAGAAGGATCTGGAGGAGTGAATGGTGGAGAAGGATCTGGGGGAGTGAATGGTGGAGAAGGATCTGGGGTGTGAATGGTGGAGAAGGATCTGGGGGAGTGAATGGTGGAGAAGGATCTGGGGGAGTGAATGGTGGAGAAGGATCTGGGGGGAGTGAATGGTGGAGAAGGATCTGGGGGGGTGAATGGTGGAGAAGGATCTGAAGGGAGTGAATGGTGGAGAAGGATCTGGGGGAGTGAATGGTGGAGAAGGATCTGGGGGAGTGAATGGTGGAGAAGGATCTGGGGGTGTGAATGGTGGAGAAGGATCTGGGGGAGTGAATGGTGGAGAAGGATCTGGGGGAGTGAATGGTGGAGATGGATCTGGGGGAGTGAATGGTGGAGAAGGATCTGGGGGAGTGAATGGTGGAGAAGGATCTGGGGGAGTCCATGGTGGAGAAGGATCTGGGGGAGTGAACGGTGGAGAAGGATTCGGGGGAGTGAATGGTGGAGAGTGAATGGTGGAGAAGGATCTGGGGGGAGTCAATGGTTGAGAAGGATCTGGGGGAATGAATGGTGGAGAAGGATCTGGGGGAGTGAATGGTGGAGAAGGATCTGGAGGAGTGAATGGTGGAGAAGGATCTGGGGGAGTGAATGGTGGAGAAGGATCTGGGGGTGTGAATGGTGGAGAAGGATCTGGGGGAGTGAATGGTGGAGATGGATCTGGGGGTGTGAATGGTGGAGAAGGATCTGGGGGAGTAAATGGTGGAGAAGGATCTGGGGGAGTGAATGGTGGAGATGGATCTGGGGGAGTGAATGGTGGAGAGGGATCTGGGGGAGTGAATGGTGGAGAAGGATCTGGGGGTGTGAATGGTGGAGAAGGATCTGGGGGAGTAAATGGTGGAGAAGGATCTGGGGGAGTGAATGGTGGAGATGGATCTGGGGGAGTGAATGGTGGAGAAGGATCTGGGGGAGTGAATGGTGGAGATGGATCTGGGGGAGTGAATGGTGGAGAGGGATCTGGGGGAGTGAATGGTGGAGAAGGATCTGGGGGGAGTGAATGGTGGAGAAGGATCTGGGGGTGTGAATGGTGGAGAAGGATCTGGGGGAGTGAATGGTGGAGAAGGATCTGGGGGTGTGAATGGTGGAGAAGGATCTGGGGGAGTGAATGGTGGAGAAGGATCTGGGGGTGTGAATGGTGGAGAAGGATCTGGGGGAGTGAATGGTGGAGAAGGATCTGGGGGTGTGAATGGTGGAGAAGGATCTGGGGGAGTAAATGGTGGAGAAGGATCTGGGGGAGTGAATGGTGGAGATGGATCTGGGGGAGTGAATGGTGGAGAAGGATCTGGGGGGAGTGAATGGTGGAGAAGGATCTGGGGGAGTGAATGGTGGAGAAGGATCTGGGGGGGTGAATGGTGGAGAAGGATCTGGGGGAATGAATGGTGGAGAAGGATCTGGGGGGAGTGAATGGTGGAGAAGGATCTGGGGGAGTGAATGGTGGAGAAGGATCTGGGGGAGTGAATGGTGGAGGAGGAGGATCTGGGGGAGTGAATGGTGGAGATGGATCTGGGGGAGTGAATGGTGGAGAAGGATCTGGGGGGAGTGAATGGTGGAGAAGGATCTGGGGGAGTGAATGGTGGAGAAGGATCTGGGGGGGGGGGTGAATGGTGGAGAAGGATCTGGGGGGGTGAATGGCGGAGAAGGATCTGGGGGAGTGAATGGTGGAGGAGGAGGATCTGGGGGAGTGAATGGTGGAGATGGATCTGGGGGAGTGAATGGTGGAGAAGGATCTGGGGGGAGTGAATGGTGGAGAAGGATCTGGGGGAGTGAATGGTGGAGAAGGATCTGGGGGTGTGAATGGTGGAGAAGGATCTGGGGGAGTGAATGGTGGAGAAGGATATGGGGGTGTGAATGGTGGAGAAGGATCTGGGGGAGTGAATGGTGGAGAAGGATCTGGGGGAGTGAATGGTGGAGATGGATCTGGGGGAGTCAATGGTGGAGAAGGATCTGGGGGAGTGAATGGTGGAGAAGGATCTGGGGGAGTCAATGGTGGAGAAGGATCTGGGGGAGTGAATGGTGGAGATGGATCTGGGGGAGTGAATGGTGGAGAAGGATCTGGGGGGGTGAATGGTGGAGAGGGATCTGGGGGAGTGAATGGTGGAGAAGGATCTGGGGGAGTGAATGGTGGAGAGGGATCTGAGGGGAGTGAATGGTGGAGAAGGATCTGGGGGGAGTGAATGGTGGAGAAGGATCTGAGGGGAGTGAATGGTGGAGAAGGATCTGGGGGGAGTGAATGGTGGAGAAGGATCTGGGGGAGTCAATAGTGGAGAGGGATCTGGGGGAGTCAATGGTGGAGAGGGATCTGGGGGAGTCAATGGTGAAGAGGGATCTGGGGGGAGTCAATGGTGAAGAGGGATCTGGGGGAGTCAATGGTGAAGAGGGATCTGGGGGAGTCAATGGTGGAGAAGGATCTGGGGGGGGGAGTGAATGGTGGAGAAGGATCTGGGGGTGTGAATGGTGGAGAAGGATCTGGGGGAGTGAATGGTGGAGGAGGATCTGGGGGAGTGAATGGTGGAGAAGGATCTGGGGGAGTGAATGGTGGAGAAGGATCTGGGGGAGTGAATGGTGGAGGAGGAGGATCTGGGGGAGTGAATGGTGGAGATGGATCTGGGGGAGTGAATGGTGGAGAAGGATCTGGGGGGAGTGAATGGTGGAGAAGGATCTGGGGGAGTGAATGGTGGAGAAGGATCTGGGGGGGGGTGAATGGTGGAGAAGGATCTGGGGGGGTGAATGGCGGAGAAGGATCTGGGGGAGTGAATGGTGGAGGAGGAGGATCTGGGGGAGTGAATGGTGGAGATGGATCTGGGGGAGTGAATGGTGGAGAAGGATCTGGGGGGAGTGAATGGTGGAGAAGGATCTGGGGGAGTGAATGGTGGAGAAGGATCTGGGGGTGTGAATGGTGGAGAAGGATCTGGGGGAGTGAATGGTGGAGAAGGATATGGGGGTGTGAATGGTGGAGAAGGATCTGGGGGAGTGAATGGTGGAGAAGGATCTGGGGGAGTCAATGGTGGAGAAGGATCTGGGGGAGTGAATGGTGGAGAAGGATCTGGGGGAGTCAATGGTGGAGAAGGATCTGGGGGAGTGAATGGTGGAGATGGATCTGGGGGAGTGAATGGTGGAGAAGGATCTGGGGGGAGTGAATGGTGGAGAAGGATCTGGGGGAGTCAATGGTGGAGAAGGATCTGGGGGGAGTGAATGGTGGAGAAGGATCTGGGGGAGTGAATGGTGGAGAAGGATCTGGGGGGAGTGAATGGTGGAGAAGGATCTGAGGGGAGTGAATGGTGGAGAAGGATCTGGGGGGAGTGAATGGTGGAGAAGGATCTGAGGGGAGTGAATGGTGGAGAAGGATCTGGGGGGAGTCAATGGTGGAGAAGGATCTGGGGGAGTCAATGGTGGAGAGGGATCTGGGGGAGTCAATGGTGTAGAGGGATCTGGGGGAGTCAATGGTGAAGAGGGATCTGGGGGAGTCAATGGTGAAGAGGGATCTGGGGGAGTCAATGGTGGAGAAGGATCTGGGGGGGGGGAGTGAATGGTGGAGAAGGATCTGGGGGGGTGAATGGTGGAGAGGGATCTGGGGGAGTGAATGGTGAAGAGGGATCTGGGGGAGTCAATGGTGGAGAAGGATCTGGGGGAGTGAATGGTGGAGAAGGATCTGGGGGGAGTGAATGGTGGAGAAGGATCTGGGGGAGTGAATGGTGGAGAAGGATCTGGGGGAGTGAATGGTGGAGAAGGATCTGGGGTGTGAATGGTGGAGAAGGATCTGGGGGAGTGAATGGTGGAGAGGGATCTGGGGGAGTGAATGGTGAAGAGGGATCTGGGGGAGTGAATGGTGGAGAAGGATCTGGGGGGGGGGGTGAATGGTGGAGAGGGATCTGGGGGAGTGAATGGTGAAGAGGGATCTGGGGGAGTGAATGGTGAAGAGGGATCTGGGGGAGTGAATGGTGGAGAAGGATCTGGGGGGGGGGGTGAATGGTGGAGAGGGATCTGGGGGAGTGAATGGTGGAGAGGGATCTGGGGGGAGTGAATGGTGAAGAGGGATCTGGGGGGGGTCAATGGTGGAGAGGGATTATGCTTTACTGGGGTTTTTCGCCTTCCTCTGGATCATCTGTGGGTACAGGATTGTGTATATGGGATTGTATGATATTTTTTTCCCTTTTATAGGTTGAAATAGATGGACTTGTGTCTTTTGTAATGATATCATCACCCGGAGAGCCCCCCACCATTACAAAGACTCTGTCTGCAAGTGCAGGACCCCCTAGGAACACCAATGTGTTTCAATGTCTAGAAAATGCTCTCCTTTCATCATTGCTTCTGTTAAAGTAAATAACTTGATTGGAATTGTATCACAAAGGTGGCGTGTAACTGGTTTCCCTAGTCCTGCACAGCCAGGTGACAAGCATTTTCCACTTCCATCCAGACACAAGGACCAGTCGCGGAGCATGGTTTTTGTTGTTTATTAGGGGTAATGCCTTGGATGGGGAGTAGGAATTATGGGATGCCCAGCCTAAAAGCAACAGTAACCAGGGACAACTTCCTCCCTATGTACACAATCCAGAACTCTCCTCCTTCCTGGACACTGACAGTCCCCTAGACACAGATCCCAGCCCTACTGTCTTCAGGAATGCCCAGCCCACCTGGCTGCTCCGAAGATCTCCCAGGGTAAGAAATAGGAAGGGTTCAGCACAACGCCGTCCCCCTGAATACTTGCTACATGTGGCACTAGGGATGAGCCGAACACCCCCTGGTTCGGTTCGCACCAGAACTTTCGAACGACCCCCGCGTTCGGTACGAACGTTAGAACCCCATTGAAGTCTATGGGACTCGAACGTTCGAAATGGAAAGTGCTAATTTTAACGGCTGATATGCAAGATACTGTCCTAAAAAGGGTTTGGGGACCTGCCTCCTGCCTCAGGGGACATGGGTCACTGCAAAAAAAAGTTTTAAAAACAGCCGTTTTGGCGGGAGTACTGATTTTAATGACAATTAAAGTGAAAAAAAAAAAAGTGAAATATTCCTTTAAATATGGTGCCTGGGGGGTGTCTGTAGTATGCCTGTGAAGTGCCACATGTTTCCCGTGTTTAGAACAGTCCCTGCACAAAATGACATTAAACGGAAATAACACCATTTAAAACTGCTTGCGGTTTTAATGTTATATCTGGTTCCTGCAATATGGATGAAAATCATTGAGAAAAATGGCATGGGTAGCCCTCCCTGCCCATTACCAGCCTATTTGGGTCTTGTACGCATATTAAGGGGAACCCCGTACCCATATTAAAAAAAGGAAATGCGTGTGGCCCCCAGGCCCTATATACTCAGAACAGCAGTATACAGGCGGTGCAAACAAGACAGGGACTGTGTAGGTTTGTTGTGTTAAGTTGAATCTGTTTGTAATTTTCAACTGGTACATTTTTAAAGTGTAGCTCCAGTCAAAAAAAACGATTTTTAAGCTTTTTGGAAAACATAGGGAAGGGTTATCACCCCTGTATAATTTGTTTTGTCGTCCATCTTTTTTCATCTCACTTGCTGTTGTCTCCTTCCGTTTGCAAGTAGGAGATGTTTGTAAGTTGGATGTTTGAAAGTAGGGCCCTGCCCTATATGCTCTGCAGAAATGGCGGAACAAGGTGTTGGTTTTGCCACAACATTGTAAGCCCTGAAAGTGACTCTTGGTGGGCGCTGGAGTGCCCTGCTGTGAACGATTATATCAAGAATTGTAATTACATGCCATTGTTGAACAGTGGTAGAAAAATTGACCTTTGGTGGTTGTGGTGCTGGTGCCACAACACTACAAGTCCTCACCGTTACTCTGGGTGGGCACAGGAAGGGGCCCTCCTGTGAAATATTATATCAAGAATTGTAGTTACATGTCCCTGTTAAACAGGGGCAGAAAAATTGGGCCTTAGGCACTGGTGCTGGTGCCACCACACTGCAACCTCTCCCATATATTCTAGTTTTATTGCAGGAATTAGCCCTGCTGCAAAGCATTGCATCAAAAATTGTAATTAAACGCCCCTGTTAAACAGGGGCAGAAAAATTGGGCTGCTGGCATCACCCAGAACCAAAAATGTTCTTCCAACATGTCAGCGGAGGAGGAAGAGGATAGACAATCAACATAACAGGACAGTCACTCAGCATCAGCATAGGCAGTCTTGAAGGGATGTGGTATTTCAAAAAAAATTATTCGGTTACATCAGCTTCAGGTGCTTGGTAGCTGTGGGTGATCCAAGACTGATTCATCTTGATGAAGGTCAGTCGATCAACTGATTCGGTGGACAGGCGCACCCTGTGATCGGTAACAAAGCCACCAGCAGCACTGAAGGTGCGTTCCGAAAGAACGCTGGATGCAGGACAGGCCAGTAGCTCAATTGCATACTGTGCAAGCTCTGGCCAGTGATCCATCCTCAAGACCCAGTAAGCCAGAGGATTTTCGGTGGGAAAGGTGTCCAAGTCTGACCTTGCCCCTAGGTATTCCTGCACCATGTAAATCAGACGCTGGGGATGGTTGCTGGAACCGATCATACCTTGGGGCTGCGGACTAAAAAATTGTCTGAAAGCATCAGTCAGACGGCCACCTTCTCCACCGCTCCTTCTGACTGATGCCTCAGCAACACGTTGTCCAGGACCAGGAGTTTGTAACCTCCCAGTCTCTGGGAACGCGTTGCACAGAGCTTTCTGCAAGGCCTCCCGGAGATGTCTCATCCTCTGCTCCCTCTGCGATGGCAAGATAAGGTCGGCAACCTTACCCTTGTACCGTGGATCAAGGAGAGTGGCCAGCCAGTAATGGTCCCTCTCCTTGATCCGAAGAATACGAGGATCCTTCCGCAGGCTTTGCAGGATCAGGGAGGCCATGCAGCGTAGGTTAGCTGAGGCATTCGGTCCGGAGTCCTCTGGGTCACTAAGGACAACATGATCCGCAGCTACCTCCTCCCAGCCACGTACAAGTCCACGTGTTTCTTGGGACTGTAAATCATCCCTATAAGACTGCTGCTGCTGATGCTGATGCTGAGTGCCAGCCTCCACCTCCATGCTGACACAATCATCCTCCTCCTCCTCTTCCTCCTCCTCACCCTCTTCCTGTGTGATGGGTGGCACAGCAGGAACACTGTCTGGATAAAGGGGGCCTTGAGAGGCAAGGAATCCTCCTCTTCCTGCCTCTGTTCTGCCTCAAGTGCCCTGTCCATTATTCCATGCAGCGTATGCTCCAAGAGGTGGACAAGAGGTACAGTGTCACTGATGCATGCACTGTCACTGCTCACCATCCTTGTGGCCTCCTCAAACGGTGACAGGACAGTGCATGTATCCCTGATCATGCCCCACTGGCGTGGTGAGAAAAAACCGAGCTCCCCTGACCCTGTCCTGGTGCCGTAGTCGCACAGGTACTCATTGATGGCCCTCTGCTGCGTGTGCAGCCGCTGCAGCATGGCCAATTTGAGTTCCATCTGGTGGGCATGTCACATATAAGGCGGTTCTTGGGCAGGTTCAACTCCTTTTGGAGCTCAGCCAGCCGAGCACAGGCATTAAATGATCGGCGGAAATGCACACAGACTTTCCTGGCCTGCTTCAGGACATCATGTAAGCCGGGGTACCTGCCCAAGAACCGCTGCACCTCCAGGTTAAGGACGTGAGCTACACAGGGCACATGGGTCAGTTGTCCCTGTCGGAGGGCGGAGAGGAGGTTGGTGCCATTGTCGCAAACCACCATTCCTGGCTTAAGCTGGCGTGGCGTCAACCACCTCTCGGCCTGCCCCTGCAGAGCTGACAAAACATCCACCCCAGTGTGGCTCCTGTCCCCCAAACAAACCATCGCAAGCACGGCATGGCATCGTTTTGCCTGCGTACTTGCGTAGCCCCTGGAACGCCTACGGAGCACCGCTGGTTCTGAGGACAGAGCACTGGAAGAGGCCATGGAGGAAGAAGAAGAGGAGGGGGTGGAGGAGAGAGGTGTGTCACAACCAATAGTAGCATTTTGGAGGCGTGGTGGCGGAACAACCTCCAACACTACTGCACCTTGTCCTGCATCCTTCCCAGCAGCCAGAAGAGTGACCCAATGGGCCGTGAAAGACAGGTAACGTCCCTGTCCATGCCTGCTGGACCATGAGTCAGTGGTAATATGCACCTTACCGCTGACCGCCCTGTCCAGCGAGGCAAGGACATTGCCTTCCACATGCCGGTAGAGAGCCGGAATCGCCTTCCATGAGAAAAAGTGGCATTTGGGGACCTGCCACTGAGGAACCGCACATTGTACAAACTCACGGAAGGGGGCCGAGTCTACCAACTGAAAAGGCAGCAGTTGAAGTGCTAGCAATTTAGCCAAGCTAGCATTCAACCGCTGGGCATGTGGATGGCTGGGAGTAAACTTCTTCCGCCGGTCCAGCAGCTGGGGCAGGGACATTTGCCTGCTATAATCGGACGTGGGTGTACCACTAGCAGAGTTCCCGGAAGCACTTGGCTGTGACACACCTAATTCTACACCTTCATTCCTCTCAGTGCAGGTTTCAGAGAGGACTGAAGGTCTAGTGGGGTTGGAGATGCCAGCTGATGAGGAGCAAGGAGAGGTCCGCTTTGTTCTTTGGTGTGGGTCTTTGAGGTACGCTTGCCAACGAGCTGCATGGCAGGTCAACATATGTCTGGTCAAGCATGTGGTGCCCAAGCGGCTGATGTTTTGGCCACGTGAGATACGCTTGAGACATATGTTGCAAATAGAAGCGGTGCGATCTGATGCACTCGTCTCAAAAAAGGCCCACACCAAAGAACTTTTAGAATAACGCGCAGAGGAAGCGCTCTGCGCAGGCGGAGCTCTGCGGTGTGATTCAGTCGGTGTGCTGCCCCTAAGCTGGCCCCCGGAGGGCATCCTGACTCGTTGGACATGTGCCTCCTCCTCCTCCTCCCTCCTTCCAGGCACCCTCGTGGAGTCAGTGCCCTCATCATCCCCTCCCTCTTCATCGCTGTAGCAAACCTGGCAGTATGCTGCAGCTTGTGGAACATGACTGCCAGATTGCTGTCCTTCTTGAGCATCCCCTCTCTCTGCACTCACGCTACTGCCTTCCTCTAGCTGAGTGTCATCATCAGAGCCCACCAAACACTGGGCATCCTCCTGGAGCATGTACCCAACACTAAAGTGGGGAGTTAATAACCAGGAGTTGTGCTTTTGACTGCTTCTGCTTGCAAGTGTTGTTTTTGGGGGTGTTTTTATCTAATTTTTCCCCTCCTTTATTTGCTAGCAGTTTTTAAAAGACCTTTTTTCTGTCACTTTTTAAACAGCATTTTTTTTTTTTTTTCTCTCTTTCTTCCTGCTAATTGAGGGGAGGGGTTAATTGTTCACAGGTGTATAAAGGTAGGTATAAAAACTCCCCAAAGAGCTTGCTCCCTGTTGGTGGTTTGCATGTGGATTTTGTGATCTCAAGTGGAATTTTGAACTAAAGTGGGGAGTTAATAACCAGGAGTTGAAAACAGGAGTTAAGACAGGAGTCTCTAACCTGTAAGTAACATCTTAAACTTCATTTAAGTAATTGTATTGTAACTGGGAAATGAGTGCTAGCAGGGTTGAAGGTTTTGCTCAGTGCACAGTGTGCCACATGTATGCAAAACTGGTGCAAGAGCTCCAGGATGCATACCGCTGTGACAGATGTGAGCAGGTTGCCCTTCTAGAAGCTCGCATTAGAGATCTGGAGGAGCAAGTTGCAACACTGGGTGGAAAGGACAACCTTGAAAGGGGTCCTCTGCTCGCTGAGCAGGTGGTCAGTAGGGTTGATGTGGAGGGTGGAGGGGCAAGTCAGGATTATCACGTAGGAAGATGGGTTAATGTAGTTAGAGGGAGTGGAAGGGGCTCGCAGAAAAGGAAGGCCAGTCCTGTGTTTGTGCATCAAAACAAATTTGCCGAGTTGGGTGAAAATGTGGAGGTGACAAACACAGAGGTGGCAGCCCTAGATGTCACTGCTCCCCCTAACAGCCGGGAGAGCAGCCCATCTAGTAGAGGAGGTGAAGGGAGTGCAGAAAGGCCTAGACAGTTGGTGGTTATAGGGGATTCTATAATCAGAAGGACTGATAGAATAATTTGTCGCCAGGATCGCCTCAACCGAATAGTTTGCTGTCTCCCTGGTGCTAGGGTTCGGCATGTGGTGGACCGGGTGGATAAATTACTGGGAGGGGCTGGGTATGACCCAGCAGTCTTGGTCCACGTTGGAACCAATGACCGTATACATGGAAGGTGGAGGCTCCTCAAGAATCAATTTAGAGAACTAGGCTGCAAGTTGAAGGGAAGGACCTCCAAGGTGATATTCTCTGAAATATTGCCTGTGCCATGCGCAACACAGGAAAGGCAGGGGGTGATTAGAGAGCTGAATGCATGGCTAAAGACCTGGTGTAGGGAGGAGGGATTTGGGTTTCTAGAGCACTGGGCTGACTTTTCATTGGGGTGCAACCTATATGCTAATGATGGTTTGCACTTGAATGGAAGGGGGTCTGCTGTGCTGGGGAAGAGGTTTATGGGAAGGCTGGAGGAGTATTTAAACTGGGTTTGAGGGGGGAGGGTGAACCAGAAGTACATTGGGCAGACAGGTCAGTTAGGGGTCAGACATTAATGGAGGGTGGAATGGGGATAGATGGGGGGTGGGATATGGCAGGTGTCAAGAAATTTCCCATGTTGCAAACAGCCATTGAAAACTATAGTGCAATTTGTACTACTAAAAATAATATGAAAAACACCAGAGCAAAATGTAATAATGCATTAAAGTGTTTATTCACCAATGCCAGAAGTCTGCCAAGCAAAATAGGTGAGTTGGAAGCTGTGGTGCATCAGGAGAGCTATGATGTAATCGGTATTGCTGAAACTTGGCTTCAATCCTCACATGACTGGGCTATTAATATTCCTGGCTATGCACTCTTTCGGAGAGACAGGGTAAAAAGGAAAGGTGGCGGGGTCTGTCTCTATGTGAGAAGTGATCTCAAAGCAAGTGTGAAAGAGGACCTGGTGGATGGAGAGTGTGATGAGTCCGAAGCATTATGGGTGGAACTGCATTTAGATGGGGGTAGTTCAAAGTTAATCGTTGGAGTTTGTTATAGACCACCCAATGTGAATGAGGAGGTGGAGACTCAGCTCCTTGCACAGATGGAAAGGGCTGCAAGGGCTGGGACAGTGATAATAATGGGGGATTTTAACTACCCAGAAATTGACTGGAGTAATGGCACTGCTGGGACAGTTAAAGGGCAAAAAATGATAAACCTATTACAGGACAATTTTATGGTCCAGTTTATTGAGGCCCCAACTAGGAATGAAGCTCTGTTGGACCTGGTAATCTCAAACCATGCAGAGCTTATTACTAATGTCCAGATAAAGGAACACCTGGGTAGCAGTGATCATAACATGATTTCCTTTGATGTTAGCGCTAAACAAGAAATACATACGGGTAAGATAAAAACACTTAACTTCAAGAGAGCTAATTTTCCAAGGATGAGGGATACTCTCCAGGACTTAGACTGGGAGAGAATATTCGCTTCAATGGGCACAGAACAGAAATGGGAATTCTTCAAAAAGACTGTTGGGGACCTCACTGCAAAGTATATTCCCATGGGCAATAAGTTTAAAAGGCTAAAAACAAAACCTATGTGGCTCACGGCCAAAGTTAAAAAAGCTATAAACTGTAAGAGAAGAGCTTTTAAAAAATATAAAAATGAAGGATCACTAGTGTCATTTAAATGTTACAAAGAAATTAACAGTATATGTAAAAAGGAAATCAAGGATGCAAAAATTCAAAACGAACGACAGATTGCAAAAGATAGTAGGACAAACCCCAAAAAATTCTTCAAATATATTAATAGTAAAAAGGTCAAGTCTGAGCATGTAGGCCCTTTACAAAACAATCTAGAGTTGGTGACTGGGGACAAAGAGAAGGCTAATTTATTAAACACTTTCTTCAGCTCTGTGTACACAAAAGAGCATGGGGGAGCTCATGTCCATAATGGGGGTGGTAGTGACACAGCCCCAAATGATCCACAATGGCTCAAAAGGGATATGGTCCAGAAATACTTAGACAGAATAAAGGTGGATAAAGCACCTGGACCTGATGGCATCCACCCACGGATCCTAAAAGAATTGAGCTCTGTAATTTCAAAGCCATTGTATCTAATTTTTAGGGACTCATTAATGACGGGAATAGTCCCACTGGATTGGCGCAGGGCGAACGTGGTGCCTATATTTAAAAAGGGATCAAAGTCTTTACCAAGTAACTATAGACCTGTTAGCTTAACTTCTATAGCTGGGAAGATACTGGAGCGTTTAATAAAAGACCACATCGACGAGTTCTTGCTGAACAATAACACTTTAAGCAACAGACAGCATGGATTCATGAAAGACAGAAGTTGTCAGACAAATCTGATTTCTTTTTATGAGGTGGTAAGTAAAACCTTGGACAGAGGGGTGGCGGTGGACGTGGTATACTTGGATTTTGCAAAAGCATTCGATACAGTTCCGCACACACGGCTCATGTGTAAGGTAAAGTCTACAGGTTTGGAAATATCAGTTTGTAAATGGATAGAAAATTGGCTAGAAGACAGAATTCAAAGAGTCGTGGTTAATGACTCTTACTCTGAATGGTCTAAGGTTATCAGTGGTGTACCCCAAGGTTCAGTGTTGGGACCCTTACTTTTTAACATCTTTATAAATGACATTGGGTCTGGCATCAAAAGTAATATTTCTGTCTTTGCAGATGACACCAAGATATGCAGTGGAATAACGTCTTTACAGGATGTCTCCAATTTACAAGCCGACCTCAATACACTGTCTAATTGGGCGACTATGTGGCAGATGAGGTTTAATGTTGATAAATGTAAAGTTATGCACTTGGGGCCTAAGAATATGCATGCATCATACATGCTAGGGGGAGTACAACTGGGGGAATCCATAGTGGAGAAGGATCTGGGGGTTTTGGTAGACCATAAGCTCAATAACAACATGCAATGCCAAGCTGCTGTTTGCAAAGCGAGCAAAGTCCTTTCTTGTATTAAGAGAGGTATGGACTCCAGAGAAAGAGATATCATTTTGCCCCTGTTCAAATCATTAGTAAGACCTCACCTGGAATATGCCGTTCAGTTTTGGGCACCAGTTCTCAAAAAGGATGTCGGGGAACTGGAGAAAGTGCAGAGAAGGGCAACCAAACTGATAAGAGGCATGGAGGAACTCAGCTATGAGGAGAGATTAGAGGAACTAAATTTATTCACTCTTGAGAAGAGGAGATTAAGGGGGGATATGATTAACATGTTCAAATATATTAGGGGTCCATATAGTGAACTTGGTGTTGAGTTGTTCTCTGTACGGTCAACCCAGAGGACACGGGGGCACTCTTTACGTCTAGAGGAAAAGAGATTTCAGCTTCAAGTACGGAAAGGTTTCTTCACAGTTAGAGCAGTGAAAATGTGGAATAGACTCCCACCAGAGGTGGTTCTGGCCAGTTCAGTAGATTGCTTTAAGAAAGGCTTGGATACTTTCCTGATGGTACATAATATAACTAGGTACTAACATAGGTAAAGTTGATCCAGGGAAAATCCGATCGCCTATTGGGGGATCAGGAAGGAATTTTTTTTCCCCTGCTGTAGTAAATTGGAGCATGCTCTGCTGGGTTTTTTTTTCGCCTTCCTCTGGATCAATTGTGGGCATAAAATTGGGTATCTGGATTGTACGATTATTTTTCATTTTATTTATTTGTTTTTAAGGTTGAACTGGATGGACTTGTGTCTTTTTTCAACCTGGCTAACTATGTAACTATGTAACTATATGTAACACTGTGCTCAAAGAGTTCAGGAGACTCCTCAGGAGGACGTGGTGGGTCTAGGGAAGGAGTCACTGATGATGACATTGAGAGGAGGGAAGACGATGTGTTGGCAGCTGCTTTGCTACTACCCTGAGACTGGGTGAGAGAGGATGAGGAGGATGAAGAGGGCTTGGTCATCCACTCTACCAAGTCGTTGGCATGTTGCGGTTCAACATGTCCAGCTGCAGAAAAGAAGGACAAGCATGTCCCATGGCCACGTGCTGATGACAATGCACCGCGTCCACGACCAGCACTGTTGTCTCTAGACACAGAGCCTGCTTGCCCTCTTTTATCGGCTCGCGCCTGTCTGCCTCTCCTTGCTGGCCTTCCAGACATGGTAATGGCGTGAAGGGAGTTGGGTAAAACAGTAGTTGGGTAGTTTATATTGTGCTGGAGGCACACACAACTTCCAATAACTCCTGCAGCTGGCAATTGGGCTCAAATAGAGAAGAGCTATGTAGGTGGATATAGCGGTATGTACTGGGTACAGAGCACGCAGACAGCACGCACTATCTCCTAACACTACTGACTGCAAGCTCTATTATTAAAGCTAGATCACTAGCTATATAGGTGAGGTGAATATAGTGGTGTATACTGCGGTCAGGGCACAGACAGTAACCACTACACAAGAGCAAGATAGGAAATCAGCCAAAAACGATTGGTGTGTAACTGTGTTGAAGGTACACAGAACACCCACTGCTTCAGATGCTAACACACTACACGAGGCCACCTCAAAGGCGGCCTTATATAGTGTGGGGCGTGCACTACACAGCCTGAGCTATGATTGGCCACAGGCATCCTGCCTGTGGCCAATCATGGCTCTCCTCGCTGCTGGCGCTGCGATTGGCCAAGCATGCGGGGTCACAGTGCATGCTTGGCCAATCACGAGCCAGCAATGCACTGCGCCATCGCAGTGCATTGTGGGCCGTGCGCGCCACACGAATTTTGACGCGAACGGACCAAGAGTTCGGATTTCGCCGAACGGACGAACAGCCAATGTTCGAGGTCGAACGTACGTTCGACTCGATCACGAAGCTCATCCCTATGTGGCAGTCTCTACCTTTTCTGAATCCCTGGGGCTGCAGATGTACTTGCTCTGTCTTCATTGCTCCTCCTGCTTCTTAGGCAAGATTCCTTTCAAACTGCACTGCTGTTAGGATCTTCCCAAACCGCGCCTGAGGCAAAGCCCCCCCAGACATAGAGGCCCCTCTCCAAGGCCACCGGAAGTCTCATTAGCACTTCATCTTCCACCCAACTCCCCTGCTGGCACGGCTCACCCATATTTAAGGGCTGGCTCAGCCACCCTGCCAGGTCCTCTGCCTGGGGATTGGATAAGCTCCCTCAAGTATGTAGATCAACCCTCCTAGCCTCTGCTTACTAACTTCTAGAAATTTCTCCAAACTTTCAGAACCAGGGGGAAGGCACCGGAGATTTGCCTCTGTGAGTCACCCAGCCTGACCTGCAGTAAACCTTTACCCAATTTTAGACTCACAAGTTAACCGTGAGTCATAGAATAGATTTGCCAGCACTAACACTAGTAGCACACTAGAGTGTGAGCTGCCTTTCCCGAGCCATTGAGCTCTCTTTCTTCTCAATAGCGTAAATTAACCAGGATTAAAGTCCCAGCTGCTCCTGGATGTGTTTTCTTTGTCAGAGACTTATGTATGTCTTGCTTAGGAATGGACAGGTGGCCAAAGACTCACCCCCTGTAATTCTACTCTAGAAATTGCTGCCATCTTTGCAGACTATCGGTAATTGTGATGTGAGATAGAAGTTTGCCATAAAATGAGGATTTCTGCTATCGGCAGCTTAATAGAAGAATGTACCATGACAGATACTGCCTTCTCCACTGGGGGCTCTACAGGCCACCTTATGGGGATCCTCCTAAACCCAATAAACACATTGCCACCCCATGTGCTTTTTCCTAATGCCCCACCTGCACTCAAACATAGGGGCTCTAACCCCTACCAGCTGGCCTTGCTGTTTATGCCAAGTCTGACGTTTAGTCAGGCTAATGGCGCGTACACGCGGTCGGACTTTCCGACAACAAATGTTCGATGTGAGCTTGTTGTCGGAAAATCCAACCGTGTGTATGCTCCATCGGACATTTGCTGTCGGAATTTCCAACAAGAAATGTCAGCGGGCTGCTTCCCAAAACTTGTTGCTGGAAATTCCGATCGCGTGTACACAATTCCGAAGCACAAAGTGCCGCACATGCTCAGAATCAAGCAGAAGAGCCACACTGGCTACTGAACTTCATTTTTCTCGGCTCGTCGTACATCTTGTACGTCGCCGCGTTCTTGACATTTGGAATTTCCGTGTTTATGCAAGACAAGTTTGAGCCAACATCCGTCGGAACAAAATACGCGGTTTTGTCGTCGGAATGTCTGATCGTCTATACGCCGCATTAATGTTACATAAAATATAAACCCGCAAAAAAGATGGAACATTGATCTGAGTTTATGGCGATTTTTAAAGCAAAAAACACAATATAACTTTGTCTGCGGTAATAGGAGAGTAGATATAAACCTTTCACTGCTTAGAAGCTTTTTTCCAAATTCAGAGATAGATTATGTTTTAATGTCAGCCAGGGCACCATCGAGGAATCTTATTGGCTAGTGGGAGGTCCTGTGGGACTTTGCCAAAACTGTCATTAGAGTGAAAGGAAGGAACCCTTGAGGGATTGGATATACTGAAACTAAAAGCTGTTACTAGTAAGATATGATCTATCCCATATAACATTTATCTAATGCATTTCACCATTGTCTCATCATGAAGCGACTTACATTCTGCTACCATCCAGGGCTTTGCCTCTATTGACAAGACCTCTGCTGACTTTGCTGATGACATGAAATCCGGCACTCATGATAAAATCAGTAGAAGTCGGCTATTCTTACCTTGCCAAGCACTGGAATCTGGACCTAAAATGAACACAACAAAGGACAGGAAAGGGCAAAGCCTACTGACAATTCCATACTGTATATATTTTATATTTGATCGGTTTGTTATTCGTATATTGGAAAATATATACTTGTATATTTCCTATGAAAATCCCTCCTGGACAGACAGCGGCATTCTGATAATACAGAGATAGAAGTAAGAGTTGGCTCTCTTGTGACTAAGCCCTTGTACACACAGTCGGACATTCCGACGGAAAATGTTGTTGGATAATCCGACCGTGTGTGGACTCCATCGTACTGTTTCCATCGGAATATCCGCCGGACAAAGTTTTAAAGCTGGGCTATAACACTTTCCGACAACATGATCCGATCGGACTTTGTCCGATTGTGTGTAGAGAATTTCGATCGGACAAAGTGCCGCGCATGCTCAGATCAAATTCCTAGACCAAAGCTATTGGCTACTAGCCTGAACGTAGTCCCGTCGTAACAAAATAACTTTGTCACGTTACATATGATCGGATTTTCCGACAACTTTGTCCGACCGTGTGTATGCAACACAAGTTTCGGACAAAATCTGTCGGACAAAATCAAGGGCTAAGTGTATCTGAATTATTTTTGTACGGAGGTACATTGTACCCCTTTATGATATTACAGATGTAACAATAAAGTTAGGGATGCACAGGTTAGGCCTGTTATCCCCAATCACACCTTTCCTCTTATTGGCCACTTATTGAATATCCTGACTCTACAATAAAACCCCCTCCTGTGTTCTCTGTCTCTAATACATTTCAGCACAACCTTAAACCCGTCCTGCTGCTTGACAGTTCCGTACTCTTGTATCATCTGTGGTGTCCTAATGAAAGATTGATAGAAAATTTGCCAGAAATGAGGCAATTTTGCATCAGCAAGAACAAGGACAGCCTCAGCAAACTTCTTTCCAATTTCTATCTGCCGGGCAAAGCCGGCCCAGTAACGCTCAATGAAAAAGCGTGTCGCTAATACAACAACCAGAAAAAAAGCTTTACTTTACTGCAATGAATCCAATTGGGTGTAAGCCAAGCTAATTGCTAGAGAATAAAAATCAAATTCACAGCCAAATATCTACTGCAAAATATCATTGTCACTGAGGATGTCCATAGAAATATGGACTCTTCCATAACTCCACATTTAGCTTTGGGTAAAGCATGTTAATTAAAAGAGGCCAAAGCTTTTATAGTCATATTTCTCTTATGGGTCACGGGAGTACTTACCCGGGCTCTTCTGTCATCCAGAATTAGCAGACAGTGGGCTAAATCCGTCAGCTGACGTCACAGAGCTTTCCAGGCTCTGGAAGGATCCCGACCATATTGTCATAATCCATATGGAAATGAGGAGGTAGTTACGGCGCTCTCCTATGCTAGTAGAATAAATCGCTTGCTATTTGTAAATGAAAATCGCATGACATAGAAATCGCATAAGGGTTGAATTACCACTTCAATTTTTTTGGTGTTGCTAAATCGCAGTGTAAATAACATATATTGGTGCAAAAGTTTTTTTATAAACCAAATACAAAACTTATATAGCAGTGAGAAAACATACAAGAAGAAATAAAAAAAACATTAAACAACTACTGTGCAAAAAGTGCTAAGGTGCTACTGTGTGAATTGGTGCATCCAGTACCTGATTAGCTGATGAGCCCAGATGTCGTCCAATGACGGAACGCGTAGGGCGTGGCCTAGCTTACATGCACTCTCTCTCATAAGGCGGCGGTAGTGGTGTTTTTACTCCTTGTGAATATACGAACGTATATCTACATATATGTGAGTAGCCACTTGCTTGTTTACAATAAAGGCATTGATTTACAATACAGTTTTGCACTATGGAAGTCTCTGTATCTCTTTTTTATATGAGCAAATGAGGAACAATTGAACAGCATACCGGACCAGCTTTACATAGCGACACAGGAGCTCACACTGTGGAGGCGAGTTAACCCCTGCAGGGGCAGGGGAGCTGGTGAGTGCGGTAATTTGCTTCATGCATAGATAATGCATCGGTTGTTTTCCAATATACACCAAGGCACTTTGACGGTTTATGAAAAATTCTTGGAAGAATAAAACTTTTTATGAAAAATTCTTGGAAGAATAAAACTTTTTTCAGAGGGACTGCACTCTCCTTGAGGATTGTTTTTCTAAACAAAACGTTTCCTTTAAAAAAAATTTTTTTTAGAATTTACATTTTTTTAATTCATTAATTTTTCAATTGTTTTGTTTTTTTGATGCATTTTTAAAAAAAGAGTCTTGTTTATGCACAGTAAACGTAAGCTAATCAGGTACTGGATGCACCAATTCACACAGTAGCACCTTAGCACTTTTTGCACAGTAGTTGTTTAATGTTTTTTTTTATTTCTTCTTGTATGTTTTCTCACTGCTATATAAAGTTTTGTATTTGGTTTATAAAAAAACTTTTGCACCAATATATGTTATTTACACTGCGATTTAGCAACACCCAAAAAATTGAAGTGGTAATTCAACCCTTATGCGACTTCTATGTCATGCGATTTTCATTTACAAATAGCAAGCGATTTATTCTACTAGCATAGGAGAGTGCGGTAACTACCTCCTCATTTCCATATAGTTTTTCCCTACCCATTCATTTGGGAGTTTTTTGGTAGTGGCAGCCTCCCTTTTAAGCATTTTATTTTATTTTATTATTTTTTGGCTTCTTGTTATTTTTGGCTTCTTGTGATTCCCAACTATTGTCTCCATAGCGCAAACCCTACCCTTCTTTTTCTCACATATTGTCATAATCCACCCAGATGCCTGATGGGCAGCTAGCTCAGAAAGCCAGAGCCGGCTGTGCCTGGAGGTGCTGAGCAGACAGCGGTGACTGATTGCTCAGTTCTCTGACCAATGGCGCATCATGGAGGTATGTGTGTTGGTTTGTTCATTTCCCATACTTCTCCATTAAAGGATGTTTGTGTTTTCAATGTTGCCCATTGAAGCTGCATGAAAAGGACATTCTCCCCACCAGCCAGCATTTCATTCTTTTTTTTTTTTTGCATTGATACGCGTCTCCCATGACAGTGTCCAGATTCTCATACTATTTTGGACAATAGCTTGAAAGTCTTGGGCACTTATGAGTGTTTACAGGGAGCAAAGTAATGAGTGCTTCATACACTAGGAAACCCAAACTTTGTGCAATTCCCATCACAGAGGAAAATGTCTGAAAAACAAAGTGCTGATCATTCCCTAATCTACGCGTTTCACCATATTGCTTCATTGTATGAGTCAGGGAGAAGGATACAGTAATACGAGAAAAGATGGGCAGAGGTCTGACCCCTCATTATCTGCACATATATGGCTACTCTTCCTGCAGATTGCTTGTTTCATTCATATCATTGATATCATTCATTACTATAACATGACATGTGGATCCGGAGCGAAGAAACGATTCACAGACAATAGAAACAGAACAATTGCTACCAACAACCCCACGGGGTGACTTGACATCAATCCGATGAGTGTGAGGCTTCGATTATGTAATATCTGATATTAAACGGCTTCTATGTCCGCTAATTTACTCTGCAGCGTTCTATTCTGCTTATTTGATCATTAATGACGCTCTAATTGTTGTAGACTGGAACATTAGATTATAATTGCGGTACAAATCTACAGATGACTGACTTAGAAAAAGTGGTTTTAATATGTGCATTTGTCTGGAAAATGAATCCTATCAGATATCGGTATGAGATACCTGCAGGGCGCGGGGTCACTGTACATGCCGGAGATTCCGATCAATACTCACCACTTACAACATTAGATATGTCCATCCCCCTCCTTTCTGCTTAATGCGAATAGGAGGCCAATTCTGCATTTTATTGATTAAGACAAAATAAATAGAAAATAATACATTCTGCACTTTTCATCCACATTATTCAAGGGCAAAGGCCTAATGGATTCTATTTTCATGAGTAATCTCAGAATGATTCTGAACCTTCTCATAGAACGTAACATGAAAAAACGCTTTCTCACATCTCACGGGGCGTGATTTTTTTTTTAAAGCAACGTGAACAACATTTATGTAGAACTTAGGAAACAATGTTTCTTTTATATAATTTAGCTGTAAATTGAACTTCAACAGATAATATAATGGCAATGTTCAGACATTTATCTCCACTTTCTAACCTTGCTGATATCATAGAAGTCTTCTAATGCCGCGTACACGCGGCCGGACTTTTCCAGGGACTAGGTCCGACAGACTTTCCACGGAGTTCTGACGGACTTTCCGAATGAACGGACTTGGCCACACACAATCACACCAAAGTCCGACGGATTCGAACGTGATGACGTAAGACTGGACTAGAATAAGGAAGTTCATAGCCAGTAGCCAATAGCTGCCCTCGCGTCGGTTTTTGTCCGTCAGACCAGCACACACACGAGCGGATTTCTCGGTAGGAACTGGGTCCGGCGGAGTTCTGGCGGAAAAATTTGAAACATGTTCCATTTCTAAAGTCTGTCAGATTTTTGCAAATCAAAAGTCCGCTGCAGCCCACACACGTTCGAATGGTCTGCCGGAATCATTCCGTCTGACTTTTGATGTTGAAAAGTCCGGTCGTGTGTACGCGGCATTACTTTAAACCACAAACTTCCAACGCCGCTCAGAAGAAGGATGGCGAGAATTGGATTTCTTCATGTGTTCTTCTTCTTATGGGCCATAAATGGTCCAATTCCCTGCCCATAGTTCATCTTGATTGGACGGGTGGGGAAGGGCTTCCTCAGGGGGAAAGAAGAAGAACACTTCTATCCATCGCAATTACTCAATATCTTCATAAAGATTGTCAGGAAATTGCTGTGCAGTGGGAGCCAATGGGGAAGGAAAAGAGACCTTAAAGCCAGCAAGTGTTGTGTTTAGTTCCAGGCTATATATATAGGGTGTTGGGTCCCAATGGGCATAAGAACACCCATGGTTTGCACCGTGGTATCTGCCAGTCTGAGTGGCATGCTATTGGTGGACGCAGGATTTCTGTCAGGGGCGGACTGACAACTCATGGAGCCCCCGGGCAATAGGAGATTATGGGGCCCTCAGGCAATAGGAGATTATGGGGCCCTCAGGCAATAGATTTTGGGGCCACACAGTATACACACACACACACATACAGTATACAAACACACACATAATATATGCACACAGTATACACAAACACACACTGAAAAGGTACTGGAGAGGCGGGGCAGCTATAATCTTGGGATTTTTTAAAAAAAACACAGATTTTTACATACTGTCTGTTTTTTTTGAGGCTGGCAACCCTGATGGGGCCCCTTAGTGGCATGGGGCCCTCGGGCAGTGCCTGAATGGTCAGTCCGCCCCTGATTTCTGGTGATTATCTTTTGGCTTTAACCTACGTTTTGCCTCAGGTAGTTATTCCCTGGTGATTGAGGCTTCAAGTAATCCCTGGAGAAGAGAATTTTCCACAAGCTAGAATATGCTAATGTAGCCTCATCCCCATAGGAACCACTTGGGAATGTTAGGTTCTGTGTTCTGCCTCTTAACCCAAAGAACAGTCTCGGCCCCTCCGGCACACCCGGCACACCCGGCACACCGGCACACCCGGCACACCCGGCACACCCGGTAATAAATGGACACAAACTGTAGTAAACCAGAAGTACTTTTACTGAAAATACTTTTACATCAAATAGTAATACTTCAGATGGGTAGTTAAATATGGCAAACTTTGGCATTAAAGAGGAAGTAAACCCTCCTACACAAATAAAAATAAAAACCCACCCTGCAAGATAAAGGCACAATGAGCTAGTATGTATAGCATACTAGCTCATTATGAATTCCTTACCCAAAAACGAATCCCCCGCAGCCATCCTCTTCTCCCCCTCAGGACTCTGACATGTTGCCCAGGGTTCGCTTTCGGGTATCACGTCTCCGTCGCTGTGATTGGCCGGAGCTGCGATGACGTCACTCCCGTGCATGTGCGCGGGTGAGCCGCCGCGAACAACACAGTACAACTGAAGCAACGGCGCGTACAGCCATTGCTTCAGTTTGCTTAAAGCGGGAGTCCACCGGGAGTTCCGCCATTTTTTTGTTTTTAAAAGCCAGCAGCTACAAATACTGCAGCTGCTGACTTTTAAAATAGTGACACTTACCCGCCCAGCGCGCCCGCGATGTCGGCACCCGAAGCCGATCTCTCGATCGTCTCTCGGGTGCTGCCGCCGCCATCTTGGGTATGGGAATCAGGAAGTGGAGCCTTGCGGCTTCATTTCCCGGTTCCCTACTGCGCATGCGCGAGTCGCGCTGCGCAATAAGGATGGTCCCCGCTGTCTCTGGGATCCGTGTGTTTCCCAGCAGGCAGCGGGGGACCTGCGGAAAGGGGCATAAATATCCGCAGATTCTGCGGATATCTATGCCGGAAGTGGGTGCAGATACCTGTACTGTACAGGTACCTGCACCCCCCTCCCCCCTGAAAGGTGCCAATTGTGGCGCCGGAGGGGGGGGGAGGGTTCCAATGAGCGGAAGGTCCACTTTAGGGTGGAGCTCTGCTTTAAGTGCGCATGTGCCGCATGATGTCAGCACATGCAAATACAGGGATAACGCCTAAACCGTGCAGGTGTAGGAGATATTCAGTGCAGCTACAGGTAAGCCGAATTATAGTTTACAACCACTTTAAACGGTATAACATCAAACGGCACATGCAAATATACCTAGGACACAGCGCCAACTAAATCATGACCTATGTGCTCAGCAGGGACGTGCGGTGAGGTGAGCGGCTGGTGAAGCACTGGCTGGTATCAGAGCCAGATACACACAGGTTACATGCGCCGCCATCGTTAGAGCGAGAGCAATAATTCTAGCACTAGACCTCCTCTGTAACTCTAAACATGTAACCTGTAAAAAATTGTACATTTTTATGGAGATTTTTAAGTACTGAAGTTTGGCGCTATTTCACAAGTGTGCGCAATTGTAAAGCGTGACATGTCCGGTATCTATTTACTCAACGTAACATCATCTTTCACATTATACAAAAAAATTGAGCTATCGTTAGTGATTTTTAAAAAAAATTTTATTCATGAAATGTTTTTTCACCCAAAAAAAAATGTGTTTGAAAAATTGCTGTGCAAATACAGTGCGACATAAAACGTTGCAACGACCACCATTTTATTCCCTAGGGTGTCTGCTAAAACAATATATATAATATTTGGGGGTTCTGAGTAATTTTCTAGCAAAAGACTGATGATTGTTACATGTAGGAGAGAAGTTTCAGGATTGGCCTGGGGAGCAAGGGGTTAATTACCATAAGTAATATACAAATCCTTTTTATATATTGTTTGTTTTTAAGGTAATTTGCTCTTTTCAAAAACTGTAATCAAGCAGGTGGCTTCATGGACAAATTTCTGAAGCTGGAAGATATAACTTCTGTAGCACGGCCCCCCTAAGGCAGGGATCTCCAAACTATGGTCCTCCAGCTGTTGCGGAACTACATGTCCCATGAGACCTTGTAAAACTCTGACATTCACAGACATGACTGGGCATGATGGGAATTGTAGTTCCTGAACAACTGGAGGGCCGTAGTTTTGAGACCTCTACCCTAAGGGACTGCTTGTATTTGCCTGCTCATCTGCACTGCCATGAACTGATGAACATTCCAACCCACCTGACACTCTGGGTTCAGACATCTTTGACCACCTTAAAGCAAAACAATCAGACAACTCTGTGCATTTACAGTATCTCACAAAAGTCAGTACACTCCTCCCATTTTTGTAGATATTTCCTTCTCTCTTTTCATGTGACAACACTGAAGAAATTACACTTGTCTACAATGTAAAGTAGTGAGTGTACAGCTTGTATAACAGTGTAAATTTCCTGTCCCCTCAAAATAACTCAACACACAGCCATTCATGTCTAAACCGCTGACAACAAAAGTCAGTACACCCCTAAGTGAAAATCTCCCAATCGGGGCCCAAAGTGTCAATATTTTGTGGGGCCGCCATTATTTTCCAGCACTGCCTTCACCCTCTTGGGCATGGAGGTCAGCAGAGCTTCACAGGTTGTCACTGGAGTCCTCTTCCCCTCCCCCATGATGACATCACAGAGCTGGTGGATGTTGGAGACCTTCCCCTCCTCCACCTTCCGTCTGAGGGTGTCCCACAGATGATCAATAGGGTTTAGGTCTGGAGACATGCTTGGCCAGTCCATCACCTTTACCCTCAGCTTCTTTAGCAAGGCAGTGGTGGTGTTGGAGGTGTGTTTGGGGGGGTTATCATGTTGGAATACTGCCCTGCGGTCCAGTCTCTGAAGGGAGGGGATCATGCTCTGCTTCAGTATGTCACAGTACATGTTGGCATTCATGGTCCCCTCAATGATCTGTAGCCCCCCCCATGCCGGCAGCACTCATGCAGCCCCAGACCATGACACTCCCACCACCATGCCTGACTGTAGACAAGACACACTTGTCTTTGTCCTCCTCACCTGGTTGCCCCCACACACGCCTGACACCATCTGACACCAAATACCTTTATCTTGGTCTCATCAGAGCACAGGACATGGTTCCAGTAATCCATGTCCTTAGTCTGCTTGTCTTCAGCAATCTGCTTGTGGTCTTTCTTGTGCATCATCTTTAGAAGAGGCTTCCTTCTGGGACGACAGCCATGCAGACCAATTTGATGCAGTGTGCGGCGTATGGTCTGAGCACTGACAGGCTGACCCCCTCCACCCCTACAACCTCTGCAGCAATGCTGGCAACACTCATACGTCTATTTCCCAAAGACAACCTCTGGATATGACGCTAAGCACGTGACCTCAACTTCTTTGGTGGACCATGGCGAGGCCTGTTCTGAGGGGAACCTGTCCTGTTATACCGCTGTATGGTCTTGGCCACCGTGCTGCAGCTCAGTTTCAGGGTCTTGGCAATCTTCTTATAGCCTAGGCCATCTTTATGTAGCGCAGTGTTTCTCAAATAGTGGGGCGCGAGGCTCCGTAAAAGGGGGCCCGTTTGACACTGGAGATTGTCATCATGTAAGCAGGAGCAGGAGAGTCGTCATGGCAACCCTTCCTATCTCAGAGCCCTCCACGTGACAAACAGCCGCTCGGACAAGCGGCATTACACGCAGTGCGGTGCGTTCCAAGCAGGGCTCGAGTCCGTTCCCATTAGCAGCCCGAGTAGCCCGCCGCTCGTGCGTAGCCCGCCGCTCCTCTGCCGCCCGAGTGACTGGTTGCTAGGCTAGGGCCGCTCCGCGTCTAGCAACCGGTCACATGACATCGGCCGTACACGTGGGCACGCACTGGAGTCAGTGGGCAGTGCGCATACGGCCTCCAGCGCAGCCAGCGGCAGACACACGCCGCTGGGATCCGGACTGTCTCCTCCCTTCCCTCTACCCAGTGCTCTCCCGAGAAGTAAACCAGGTTAGTCACTAGCACTCTGCATTATTCCACCAATACTCTGCATTACTCAATACTCTGCAATACCCCGCCAATACTCTGCATTACTCCACCAATACTCTGCATTACTCAATACTCTGCAATACCCCGCCAATACTCTGCATTACTCCACCAATACTCTGCATTACTCAATACTCTGCAATACCCCGCCAATACTCTGCATTACTCCACCAATACTCTGCATTACTCAATACTCTGCAATACCCCGCCAATACTCTGCATTACTTCACCAATACTCTGCATTACTCAATACTCTGCAATACCCCGCCAATACTCTGCATTACCCCGCCAATACTCTGCATTACCCCGCCAATACTCTGCATTACCCCGCCAATACTCTGCATTACTCCGCCAATACTCTGCATTACTCCGCCAATACTCTGCATTACCCCGCCAATACTCTGAATTACTCCGCCAATACTCTGCATTACTCCACCAATACTCCGCCAATACTCTGCATTACTCCACCAATACTCCGCCAATACTCTGCATTACTCCACCAATACTCCGCCAATACTCTGCATTACTCCACCAATACTCTGCATTACTCAATACTCTGCAATACCCCGCCAATACTCTGCATTACTCCACCAATACTCTGCATTACTCAATACTCTGCAATACCCCGCCAATACTCTGCATTACTCCACCAATACTCTGCATTACTCAATACTCTGCAATACCCCGCCAATACTCTGCATTACTTCACCAATACTCTGCATTACTCAATACTCTGCAATACCCCGCCAATACTCTGCATTACCCCGCCAATACTCTGCATTACCCCGCCAATACTCTGCATTACCCCGCCAATACTCTGCATTACTCCGCCAATACTCTGCATTACTCCGCCAATACTCTGCATTACCCCGCCAATACTCTGAATTACTCCGCCAATACTCTGCATTACTCCACCAATACTCCGCCAATACTCTGCATTACTCCACCAATACTCCGCCAATACTCTGCATTACTCCACCAATACTCCGCCAATACTCTGCATTACTCAACCAATACTCCGCCAATACTCTGCATTACTCCACCAATACTCCGCCAATACTCTGCATTACTCCACCAATACTCTGCCAATACTCTGCATTACTCCGCCAATACTCCGCCAATACTCTGCATTACTCCACCAATACTCCGCCAATACTCTGCATTACTCCACCAATACTCCGCCAATACTCTGCATTACTCCACCAATACTCCGCCAATACTCTGCATTACTCCACCAATACTCTGCAATACCTTTCTTTTTTTTATTCTCATATACGTTAATAAGGATACAGTGTTATGTAGAGGTGTACTTAACAATTTTATAGACAAATGATACTATTTACAGTCGCGCGGGGGGCGCGAAATATTTTCTTCTTCCTAGGGGGGGCATGACAGAAAATAATTGAGAAACACTGATGTAGCGCAACAATTCTTATCTTCAGATCCTCAGAGAGTTCTTTGCCATGAGGTGCCATGTTGTACTTCCTGTGACCAGTATGAGAGAGTGAGAGCGATAACACCACATTTAACACACCTGCTCCCCATTCACACCTGAGACCTTGTAACACTAACGAGTCACATGACACCGGGGAGGGAAAATAGCTATCTGGGCCCAATTAGGAGATTTTCACTTAGGGGGTGTACTGATTTTTGTTGCCAGCGGTTTAGACATTAATGGCTGTGTGTTGAGTTATTTTGAGGGGACAGGAAATTTACACTGTTATACAAGCTGTACACTCACTACTTTACATTGTAGACAAGTGTCATTTCTTCAGTGTTGTCACATGAAAAGATATAATGAAATAGCTACAAAAATGTGGGGGGTGTACTTACTTTTGTGAGATACTGTATGTTCTGATAATGTTTACTAGAACAGTTCAAAGAAGATATTGTCACAAAGAGGAGGTAATAGATCTGTTGAGTTTTAGGCAACATCGCCAACTCAGCAAAGGAATTCCTCCGAATAACACAAGTCAAGAAATTTGCAGTTAAAAAACTCTAATATATACACATGTACAGAGGAGTTCTGCTCGCACCTGATAGGATAAACAAAGTTAAGTTGTTATACTGACAAATTTCTAAAACGGAAACCTTGGCCAGCCTATAAACCCTTAACCCGAATAAGAAGTCAGACTTGATGGTTATGGTATAAGGACCCTTGTAGCAATAATGACAGCAATGTCCCCATTGCAGATCTGATGGTCTTCACCGGCATGTAGGAGCTCATTTATTGTATCCAACAAGGTGTAATAGCAAGCAATGAGGTTTCTTGAAATGGTAGAAGCTAAAGGTGTCTATGCACAGTGTTCACGATAGATTGAGTAAAGTATTCCTGAGGTAAAGAGGTCTGTGCAAAGTTTCTCAGTGAAATTGCAAGAAAATGATTTGTAAACTTGGGCAATTGCCCTCTCACCAATGACTAGGCCGATGTAATGCCCTCCGGACAGCAGCTCCTGTAGGCATGCAGCAGATCCATCATAGAAGATCTCTCGATGTGAAGCCCAGAACACAGGTTGGCAGGCGACCAAAGTGGTGTTGGATGGATGTCTGATGAACAGCGCAGCAGCGCTAGGCCCCTCTCATCCGGGCTGGAATGTGGTACACCGTGTGGTAGGCCGTGACCTCTCTCTCCATGCACGGAGAGGTCCGTCTTGTGTCAGGCCCAAGAGGAAGAGAACGCTGGGTGGAGCTGTGGTTTCTTTTATAGTTCCTTCCGGCAATCTCTCCGATGGTAGCAAAGATCCCTGGGATATGTAGTCCAGGTACAGAGTCATGCAAAGTAATTATCAGTCTGAGGAAATACTCATCCCACAATCCCTTTAGTTTGACTCACAAACATGATGTCAGTTGATAACACTGGGCACTAGAGGGACAGGATCGCTGCACTTTATAATTGTAGTCCACATCGCTACGTCTCCAACCAGTCATTTCACAGTAAATAGATACATGATTATCTTATAACATATAGAATAATAATATATGATTGTTCAGCAGCAGCAGATTCTCATTCTCCGTCTTAACTGTGTGAGTGAAAACATGGGATTGTGGGTAAATCTTAGGCCGCGTACACACGCGGGGACTGTTCGCCCAACTTTGTCCGCTGAACAGTGTTTCGGCGGACAGTCCGCCCGTGTGTGGGCTTTCAGCGGACAGTTTCAGCGAACAGTCTGCTGAACAAAGTTTTTCGGAAATTCCGAAAAACTGTCCGCTGAAACTTGGTTTCAGCGAACAGTCCCCTCGTGTGTAGGCTTGTTCGTCAAACTAAGTTCCGCGCATGCTCAGAAAGGATTTACACGCCGAAAGTTATAATGCAGTGTATAGGACGTCGTATTTTCCGTCCCGTCGTACGTGCCGTTCACGTCATCGCGCACAGTTTCAGCAAACTGTTCGTTCGTCGTGTGTGGCCATGTCCGTCCATGCTAATTTTGAGCGGACTGTTCGCTGAAACTGTTTGACGGACAAAGTTGAGCGAACAGTCCCCGCATGTGTACGCGGCCTTATACACATAAACACTTGTATTTCCTTGTAGATAAGAGGGCTGGGATGGAGCCTCACCGGCCTCCCCTGACTGCAGGTCCCCGGTGCTCCGGCATGGAGGGGGAACAGAAGTGATTTGTTGCAGGTCAGTCATTGTCCCTAAAATCCTGAAATCACAGGCCCTGAATGTATATGCGTGGTACAATGTGCAACAATAAACAAAATAAACGTTTTTCTTTAAAGTTAGAGTTCCTCCTTAATAAGTAGCAGTGTCTGTCACTGAGTCTTTGGTGTGGCATAAGAAGATGTATGGGAGTCCTTACAGTGGAGTATATCTTCAGCCGGTACCAAGAGATAAATGTCACGTACCTGCTGGAGACTGATGCCGCGTACAGACGATCGGACTATCTGGCGGACTTGGTCCGCACGTGTGTGGGCTCCAGCGGACTTAGAAAAAGTTTTGACTCAAAATTGTCCGCCGGACTCGGCAGTCCAGCAGACAATACGCCCGTCTGTGTGCTAGTCCGCCGGACTTTTGAAATGAATGGACTTTCCCGCACACGGAGAAAAGTCCGTTCATTTTGAACGCGGCTCCAGGTAGACGGGACTAGCGAAGGTGGTCAATGTCGCCGCCTCCATCGGCGAGATTGACACGGCGCTAACCCCGTCACCTGGTAAGGACTTAAAGGGGAAGCCCCAAAGTCCATATCAGACCTTTATCCAAGCACGCAGCCCGGCCAGTCAGGAAAGGGGGTGGGGACGAGCGAGCGGCCCCCCTCTCCTGAGCCGTACAAGGCCGCGTGCCCTCAACATGGGGGGTGCCCCAAAGCACCTTGTCCCCATGTTGATGAGAACAAGGGCCTCTCCCCGACAACCCTGGCAGTTGGTTGTTGGGGTCTGCGGGCGGGGGGCTTATCAGAATCCAGGAGCCCCCTTTAATAAGGGGGCCCCCAGACACCGGCCCCCCACCTTATGTGAATGAGTATGGGGTACAATGTACCCCTACCCATTCACTTGGTGAAAAAAATTGAAATAAAACACAACACAAGGTTTTCAAATAATTTATTGCACACCTCCGGGAGTCTTCTTTCATCTTGGGGGGGTCTTCTCGCCAGACTCCTCCGCTATCTTCTGCTAGCTCTTTTACTAGCGGAGGAGCCCGGCTTTCTTCTTCGTCGCCTCCACCGTCCGGGGGTCTGCTTCCGACTTCGGGGGTCTTGTCTCCCTCTTCGGGGGTCTTGTCCCCCTCTTCGGTACTTCTTGCCAGGCCTCTGTTTTCTTCCAATAGCTCTATTACTAGCGGTGGCCCAGTCTTCAGTCGCCGCCGCCTCTTCTTCTGATTTCGGGGGTCTTGTCCGTCTCTTCGGTTCTTCTTGCCGGGCCTCTGCTGCTTCTTCCAGCTCTTTTACTAGCGGTGGCCGGTCTTCTGTCGCCTTCTCTTCTCTTCTTGTTCCTTGAGATGTTGACTCGACGCTGTCTCTGGCCGTAATGACAGGGACGCGTTGTGCGGCAACTTATATAGGGACAGTGGGCGAGGTCACCGGGTGATGTCTCCGCCCCTTATGATGTCACAGTCCCAGAGGATGCTGGGGCTGTGACATCATTGTCACAGAAGACCAGTCCACCGCTAGTAAAAGAGCTATAGGAAGAAAGCGGAGGCCCGGCAAGAAGAACCAAAGAGGGGGACATGACCCCCGAAGTCGGAAGCAGACCCCCTGGACGGCGGAGGCGACAAAGAAGAAAGCCGGGCTCCTCCGCTAGTAAAAGAGCTAGCAGAAGATAGCGGAGGAGTCCGGTGAGAAGACCCCCCAAGATGGCAGAAGACCCCAGGAGCTGTGCAATAAATTATTTTAAAACCTTGTGTTGTGTTTTATTTACATTTTTTTTCATCAGGTGAATGGGTAGGGGTACTTTGTACCCCATACTCATTCACATGGGGTGGGGGGCCGGTATCTGGGGGCAGGTAACAGGTACTAGCTGAAAGACCACTCACCCAGGCTCATGTGTCAGTGTTCTGTTTAAACACACTATTGGCGCCCAGACATGTGCGTATGTGCACGCATTGGCGTGCATCTGTGAGCGCATTTACGGCGATACACACTGGTGTGCTTGTGTGCAGGTGCACATCTGTTAGCCAAACTTCCCTTACAGTAAATGTGTCTGCATGCAGTGTCTCTTTAAAAGGGGTTTACACAAGATGGGCTTCTGCTGCGTAGCAATGCTGGGGACACCAAGGCCCAAAGGAGACATCCAGAGGTGAAGCTTTTCAGCAGGAAGAGGTCACTGCTATGTTCTTCTTCAACTCAGAGGCCAAAGGGGTCAGCTCCTTCTCCCTAACCACCCCGTGGTCTCCTCTCCTCTGGGCTCCTCTGTTCCTCCCCCTTCTTCCATGGCTCTTTCCCTGGGCATGCTGGGGGCTGCTGTCCACTAATCAGGCACTGTAATGGGGCCACTCCTCTTCGGGACTACATGTCCCAAGATCCCCTGCTGCTGTTCTCTGATTGGTCCCCCCCCCCTTATCAATAAGGAAATAGGGGAAACAGCAGAGTGGGTAACAGTTCTGATCCATCCCTCTCTCTTGTGTGTGCAGTGTGGGGAAAAGAGGAAGGGTCGAAAACCCCCCGGCAGCTGCGGTTCTGTCTGTGTGCCTGTCAGCGCCACTGCATGTGTGTCTGTTGGCAGCAATGTTGGCTGGATGAGCGGAAAACTGGCACCCACTATGAGAGCGGCCTGCAGGCTGCCACTGAGCGACCAGTAGTAGCTGGCAGTGGATGCTCCCGCACCCTCTCACAGCGTCTCTCTCTCTCTGTAGCACATGCTGCAGCTTGGCCACAGTACAGTCTGACACCGAGTCACTGCTTGCAGATCCAGGCCGTGGTCCCCAGAGAGTGATTCTGTCCCACACAGGCTTTTTATTACTTCTTCCAGCATTATCTTCTGTTCACCAGCCGGCTCAGATTTGTAGTCCACAGCAGTCCGACTGAATGTAAAACTTGGCTCTTTGGACTACATATCCCAAGATGCTTGGCTTCACTTAGGTCTCCTTCACTCTGCATTCAGGATGTGATGACATAGAGTCCGGGGCAGAGCACTAGGAGAGAACAGTCCTACTGTAGAAATGCTGCAGAGTGTCTCCAGACATCATAAGCTCAATAATAACATACAATGCCAAGCTGCAGTTTCCAAAGCGAGGAAAGTCCTTTTCTGTATAAGAGAGGTCTGGACTCCAGAGAGAGAGATATCATTTTGCCCCTGTTCAAATCATTAGTAAGAACTCATCAGTTTTGGGCTCCAGTTCTCAGAAAGGATATCGGGGAACTGGAGAAAGTGCAGAGAAGGGCAACCAAACTGATAAGAGGCATGGAGGAGCTCAGATATGAGGAGAGATTAGAGGAACTGAATTTATTCTCTTGATAAGAGGAGATTAAGGGGGGATATGATCACCATGTATAATATATAAGGGGTCCATATAGTGAACTTGGTGTTGAGTCATCACAGAGGACAAGGGGGACTCTTTACATCTAGAGGAAAAGAGATTTCATCTCCAAATACGGAAAGGTTTCTTCACAGTAAGAGCTGTGAAAATGTGGAATAGACTCCCTGCAGAGGTGGATCTGGTCCAATCAGTGGATTGCTATAAGAAAGGTCGGGATTCTTTCCTAAGTGTACAGAATATAACGGGGTGACATTTATAGGTGATCCGGGGAAAATCCGATTGCCTCTCGGGGGATCAGGAAGGAATTTTTTCCCCTGCTTTAGCAAATTGGATCATGGCTCTACGGGGGTTTTTTGCCTTCCTCTGGATCAACTGTGGGTATAGAATTGTGTATAGGGGATTGTATGATATTATTATATATATATTTTTTTGTGGTTGAACTTGATGGACTTGTGTCTTTTTTCAACCTGACTAACTATGTAACATGGCTGCACAATATTCACAGAAAATGTCCCAGGGCCCATTTGGTGAACTCTACATCTAAATGACACAATGGCGATATTTCCAGCACACCATGTTTTTATTGAGACACATCGCATGCCTGATGAACTGGTCCTGCGTGATTCCGAAATGTCCTCTCCTGCTTATGATGTCATCATACCTCACTAAAAAAAAATGTGGCTTCAACTTCGGATGAAAAGATCCGTGGTGTGCCACAAATGATCTCCATTATGTCATGTATGATCCAGTCTCCTGCTGGTGGTCACTGTAGCACCCATACTCCTCGAGCCTTTGCCAGGAACATGTGCGATGGGAATCTGGATTGCTACATCTAAATGAGACACAACCGGGCGGGTTATTGTTTGGTGATCTATTATGATACCAATAGAAAGAAACAAATGAAGCCAACCCTAATGCCACGCAAACACGATCGGAATTCTTGTCGGAAAAAGCTCTGATGGTTTTCCCGTCGGAATCCCGACGGAATTTTGCTCGAACTGTCTTGACTACACACGGTCACACCAAATTCCGATGATCAATAACTCCGCAACGTACAACATGCTCGACGGCACTATAAAAGGGAAGTTTAGACGCCTGACATATCTAATAGTGTATGATACCCGGGGGTTCTACTATCAATCCTAGAGACCCTGCGACTTGCCTCTACAGATTTGTCTACCCGTCGCCCTCTCCCCCTTCCCCCCCCTCCCCCAATCCCGGTCTCTACTTATTGCTTTACCTTCTCTCTTTTCTGACTATCTCTACTCTTTGTTCTCTGGTGATTCCCGATCACTTATTTTATACTGCACAGTGGTGATATATGGCTGCGGTAACTTTTATATGTACAGACGATGATTGCCAAAGCGGCTACTTTTGATATGCATCTGTGAATTACCCCGGGCCCTCAGGCAACCATTGATATTCGATATAAGATGGATTTTGTCTTCCACCTGTGCTGCACACCTGGTTTCACCACTTTCTGTTACCTATCTGATATGGAAACCAGATTCTTTTCTTTCTGTTATATGTGCCGATAAAATCAATAAAACGGGGGGCGTGGCCTGGACGCTGAGGAGAATGGCAGCCTAACTTGTGAGCTCCTGCTGTAACGGAGGGAAAACAGCAGATACCGGAGGTAAACTCGAATCCACGGTCTACGAACCGACATGGGAACATCCTCCCGTAGATCCTCTACGTCCCGATCCCGGTCTCCTCGAGATTTGTCTCACGAAACGAGTCAAAACATCCCTGAGATGGTCCGCTCTCAGGCCAGCAATATGGCGTCCACACGAGGCCCGCCATTACCTCAAATCACCTCACAATCCTCACGGTCTCCCTCAGCTACTGGTGAGATTGTACTCGAACCGCAACACCACCCCAGTCTTACCGATCTTCGATCGGTCGCGGATGATATTAAGCAAACATTAACGGCGGCTATTTCGGAGCTCCGCATAGATATTCAAACGATTGCGAACAGAGTACAAGATGTTGAACACAGAACGGCACAACATTCCACGGTACTTCGTCGGTCCTGCCAGGTTATAGATACTCATACCCTGCAACTTAGAGATCTGAATCGCCACATGGAGGACCTTGATAACCGCGGTAGACAACATAATCTTCGTCTCCGCGGACTCCCTGAATCGGTCGAAGCCGATCGCTTGAGACCTGAGGTAACGGGCCTGTTCAACGCTATCCTGGATCGGGACCCCCTCACCCCTATAGGATTGGAGCGCATTCATCGCGCCCTACGTCCACGAGGCAAGGAGACGGACCCCCCCAGGGATGTGGTCTGTTGTGTGATAGACTATCAGCTCAAGGAAGATATTCTCAGACAAGCGCGGGTGAAACACCCGCTGATGTACAACGATACAGAAGTTCGTTTGTTTCAAGACCTATCCTCCATAACGCTTCAACGTCGCAAGGAACTCCGCCCGCTTCTGGAGGTTTTGCGCGCCAAGGGCATACAGTACAGATGGAAGTATCCGTTCGCATTATCTGCTTCTGCGCAAGGCCGTTCGGCTTTGTTGAGAGTTCCGGAAGACCTCCGACGCTTCTGTGCCACCCTAGAGATTCCCTTCACGGATGTACCGGATTGGTACGCGGAATTTCGTCCACAATCCGGGAGACGTCACCAGCAAGAATACGAACCGATGGAAGTTCAAGAACATCGCAACCGCAGACAACGTTCGCCTTCACCTGATCAACCTCACGGCTTCCGCACCGATCCTACTCACAACTCCAGTCCGATGAAAGCGCCGACCACGAGAAGAGCTCGTCGAGATCGTTGATCAGAAATGCAGGGGTATTAACCCTTTCTTGGAGTTGCTAAATGGGATTCTTCTGTTGATATACTGACACCTCTTTCCCATCGTATTTCTTTTTTCTTTTTATTGACTCGAGGGTTTTTTTTTGTTTTTTTTTTTTCGGGCCACATTAAGTCTCGGGGACTTATTACTAGCAAACTTGCTCCCCTTTTTTCCCCTTTTTTCTCTTTTTTTTTTTTTTTTTTTTTTTTTTTTTTTGTGTGAATCTCAAGCTGTTCAGAGATTGTTATTCTGTAGTCTATTCTGGGATTTTTATTAATGTACTCATTATAAACCTTTATGTTGGGATGAAAATTTTTCTTTCTTAAAGCATGATATTCCTTTCATAGGTGTAATTCACATGGACCCAATGCAACGTCTCATGGGCATTTTCCTTAGCTAGAGAATACACATAACTTACCAATCAGGCGATGTATGTTACCCCAGACCTGTCTTGGGTATTCAGTGAGCTGCTCAATTTCGTGGGGGACCATTTGTTTTCTTTCCATCCCCTTCACTAATATGCGCTGTGGTCCCTGTGGATTACCCCTCCCCCCAGTTTTTAACTGTTACCGAAACTGAGGGAAACTATGATTACTGTTTTTATGATTTATGTTGTGCTCAGAAGCCCCTCTTTACATTGGGTCCTCTACTGCCAGGAAACAAAGAGATCTATTTAATTTTTTGAGGAGCACCCAGATGCTTACTGGATACCCGGGGTAAGGGGTGACTTAATAAGCACAAATGAATCCATCTGTGTCCTATTTTAGATTACTGACATCATGGTTAGCATCTACCATTTTAAGAGTCTTGTGTTACGACACCTCCTCTATTTCCCATTAGGATGTGGTCATTTTCACGCTCTCCCCTTATTCTTAATGGGGGGGGTCACAAACATGCAATTTAAGCTCTGTACTGTGTCTGATGGCTCTCATCCCGGGTATTATTAATACCTTATTACACCAATCACAATTCAGACGCCTTTTTTTTTGTTTTTTATTTTTATTTTTTTTTTTTTTTGCCCGGTTTATCATTTCCCCTACAACTCTGTTATTACAATCTCCATAGGGGTATTGCTAATGATAGATCCTTGACTTGTCCTCGAGACTATTCTAGTTCAATTTGGGAAAGAGCTAGTTTTGCTTTATTGCCACAAGATACCTGTTTAGTCTGACAACAATACTTTAATTTGAAATTGAAGTTTATTATCGGTTTAGTTCTGATGTTGTGTAACCCTTCTTCCATGTTTTACTCCATTTCATGGGTTTTTATTTCTATCTCTCAATACCTCTTCGCCTTGACAATGTTTTATGCATGATTGTGTCAATTAGAGTTTCCAGTTAAACTTTACTAGGCCTCAGGCCTGCACCCTTTATCCTCAATCCTGTTTTGCCTCTCATACTCGTGTCTGCAGACGAAGTGTCTTTTATATTGAATAGATCCATTAACCGATATACACTCCTTTTTTTTTCTTTTTCGGGTGTTTCCTCTAAATGTTTTGACAAGATTCTAGACTGTTGTTAGGCAGCTTACATTTTTCACACCTCCATTTTAAGCATTCATACCCTTCCCTCCGTTCAGCTGTCAGCATTTCTTAATCTTGTATTTACTCTCCTCAATAACCCAGACGACGTTTCACACAGAGATATTCTGCTCAGCCATACCACTTTTACTTCCATTAGTTCTTGGAATATCTCACACCTGTTTAGGTTTAGTCCTTTGCATTATATTTGTTGCATCGGACACAGCGAGCTGGTTCTCGCTACAAACCTCAGAGAAATTGATTTCTTCACTAGTCTCGACTACGCTTCTATATAATCTACGGGTGTAAGATCCTTCGAGACTAGCACTCCCCCCCCCTCTTTTTGACCCTTTACCCCCCGGATTCCTTTGTCCCCTTTTTCTCCTAGTGTTTTTCTTTCACAACGTAGTATAAACTCCTTTGGCTAGTCTTTTTGTCGACCCCTGTCATTATATTTCTAGGGTGTTCTATCGCGTCTCTCGCACATCTGAAGATAGAATGGTCTCCCCTTCACACAAGACACATTCCAAGGCGCTCTCGCTGAGACTGGTCTCCATTAATGTCAAAGGTCTTAACTTACCGGAAAAGAGATCCCAGTTCCTGCGAGAATGCCATACTTTGAAAGCGAATATAATATTTGCACAGGAAACACATTTTCTGACAGACAAAACTCCTAAGCTGTCGGATAAAAATTTTCCCACGGTTTTTCATTCGACGAATAGCCACTCCAAAACAAAAGGTGTGTCGACCCTTATCTCTAAAAATACACCCTTTCAACTAATAGATTCACTAAGCGACACTGAAGGGAGATACTTATTTCTTAAAGGGACCATTCACTCCAAACCAATCACAATTGCTAATATATACTCTCCCAACACAAAACAAGTTACTTTTTTTCGTTCTATCTGTGATCTTTTGTCTTCCTTCTCATCGGGCATCCTCATTCTCGGGGGGGATTTCAACGTCCCCCTGAATCCTATCTTAGATTCCTCCTCTGGTTCCTCAGCCTTGCCATACAAAGCTTTGAAACAAATAAAATTGCAACTCCAAAACATCCTGCTACATGATTCCTGGAGAACGCTGAATCCACAGGGAAAAGATTATACATATTTCTCCCCTACTCATCAAAAATACTCCCGAATTGATTATTTTTTTATCTCACAACCTGACCTACCCCTCTTGACTAAGGCCACAATAGAACCTATGACATTTTCTGACCATCATCCAATATCCATTCTTCTGGAATTTCCCGAAACTATAACCAAATCTAAAACGTGGAGACTTAATTCTGCCTTGCTCAAAGACCCAATCAACGTGGCAAACATAAAAACTTGTCTTACAGACTATTTCAGACTTAATGAAATCCCTGACACCTCCACACTATTCCAATGGGAAGCTCATAAAGCTGTAATCCGAGGGGAATTTATCAAATTATCCTCTCTTCTTAAAAGAGAACGCCAGGCCAAAATAGCAACACTTATGTGCCAAATTCGCGTGTTGGAAGCCACGCACAAACAAACACTTGCAATACAGACCTATCAATCCCTGACACAAATCAGGGAACAATTATTAGAAGAACTTAACCTGAAGATCAGGAGACAATATGTCCTAAGAAATAAACTCTTTTATGAAAAGGGTAATAAAGTTGGCTCTCTTCTGGCTAGAGCAGTGCAAAGTAAGAAACTCAACTCAACTGTACATCATATTACTGATAACCAGGGTAAAGCTTACAATTCAAATGAAGATATAGCCCAAAAATTCGAAGAATATTACCAAACGCTTTATAACATTCCCTCTAGGCCCACTAAGACCAGTAGTTTGGAGGTGAGACAGCATAAGATTAACGAATTTCTCTCCAAATTTGGCCCTAAGCGTATTTCTCAGGAAAATGCCCAAAAGCTGAATACTCCCTTATCCGAAGAAGAATTCGATAAAGCAATCAAAGAGATGAAAGTAGGGAAGGCACCTGGCCCAGACGGTCTTCCTTTGACATATTACAAAACATTTACAGACATACTTAGACCCCGCTTTCTCCTAGCATATAAATCCTTCGCCTCTACTTCCCATGCCCCCCCTCATATGCTTGAAGCACACATTACAGTAATACCGAAAGAGGACAAAGATCCTTCCCTGGTCACGAATTACCGCCCCATTTCACTCATTAATGTGGATGTCAAGATTTATGCTAAAATTCTAGCGAATCGCTTGTTGCCGCTTCTCCCGTCTTTGATCTCTTTAGATCAAGTGGGATTTATCCCAGGACGGGAAGGTAGGGATAACACTATTAAAGCGCTTAACATCCACCATTGGTTGACCTCAACCAAAAAACAAGGATTCTTTCTTTCCCTGGACGCCGAGAAGGCGTTTGACAGGGTGGCCTGGGATTACATGGACTCGACCCTCAAAGCAATAGGATTGCCGGACTTATTTATCTCATATATTCGGGCTCTGTACTCCCAACCGACCGCCAGAGTGCGGGTCAATGGCCACCTGTCAAACGCCTTCCGGCTCCACAATGGTACGAGACAGGGTTGTCCCCTCTCACCTTTACTTTTTGTCCTCACTCTCGAACCTCTTCTCAATAAACTAAAATTGAATCCAGATATTAATGGCGTTTCAATCAATACCCGCATTTATAAATTAGCAGCTTTTGCGGATGACATTCTTCTTTTCTTAACCAACCCGCATATCTCCATCCCCAATCTTCTTTCCGACTTGGAGATGTTCCAATCCATCTCCAATCTTAAAATAAATTACTCCAAATCCATTGCCCTGAATGTAACTCTCCCCGCAGAGATGGTAACGCAATGTAAAGCAAATTTCCCCTTTAATTGGGCTGATCACTCAATCACTTATTTGGGAATTAAAATACCGACGTCCCTCTCCAACCTCTTTAAGGAAAACTTTCTCCCAACTTTGCAAAAAACCAAATCAGACCTTAAGAACTGGAGAGCTCTACAAGTGTCCTGGTTCGGTAGAGCTGCACTCCTTAAAATGACTATTCTTCCACGCTTCCTTTACTTATTACAAACGATACCGATCAATATTCCCTCGTCCTTTTTCCATTCTTTCCGTCAAATATGTTCCGCTTTTATATGGCAAAATAAAAGGCCAAGAATAAGTTTTACACGCCTTACCCTTCCAAAAATCAAAGGTGGAATTGCCCTTCCTGACCTACGTCGATACTATTGGGCCACACATCTTGCCAGGATTGTGGACTGGAATGTTCACCAAAATGTAAAAGATTGGGTACCACTAGAACACTTTGTCTCTACACAAAATCTTCGATCACTGCCCTGGATAAATCCACGCCATATACCGATACAGCACAAGAAACATCCGCTGATTGGGCCCACACTGTCTGTTATTCACAAGGCATTGAAAACAATATATCCGCACCCATGGCTGAGTCCTCTTACCCCACTGAGAAACAATCCCGATTTTCCACCAGGCAAGAGTCCCATTTATCTGGCCAACTCCTGGCCCCACACAGATCTTACTGCTAGGCAATTCTTCGACAGGAGAAAGAATTTCAGATCATTGGCTGATTTGAATACCACGGCTTCCCATATCCACATCTCTGACTGGACGTATAGACAATTACATCACTTCTTGACTAGA
The DNA here is from genome assembly GCF_037356315.1 of Lithobates pipiens. Lineage (NCBI taxonomy): Eukaryota > Metazoa > Chordata > Amphibia > Anura > Ranidae > Lithobates > Lithobates pipiens. The sequence continues at coordinate 350,743,155 of NW_027507784.1, read as the reverse complement.
CGACATAATATAGACTATTGGACAAGAGATTTGAACACCCTAGAAAGTCTTTGTACACAACACGAACCACAAAGACATCTCATCTCCATCCTGTACACATATCTCTTCATGGGAGATTCAGCGTTCTCCAGCAAGCCTTACTCCTCATGGGAGCAAGATCTAGCTATCAAACTTTCTGACTCAGAGTGGGAAACCATTTGTACTTATATTCTCAAAGGATCCCTTAATGTAGCGGTTCAGGAAGGAGGATACAAAATTCTCTCCAAATGGTATAGAACCCCTTCCCTGCTTCACAAATTCTCAGACAATAATTCCAACTTATGCTGGCGCTGTGGCAAGGCGGAAGGGACCATGCTTCACATTTGGTGGTCATGTCCCGCCCTTCAGAATTACTGGAGATCTGTCCATGACACCATAATTGCTGTAACATCCCAAACCAATAATTTTTCCCCTGCTTCCTACCTACTTCACTACACCAAAATCCCCAGGACACGCTACTTTAAATCACTCAATATGATTATGATTAACACGGCGCAACAATGCATCCCATGTCATTGGCGATCCTCTACAGTACCAACCATAGCGGAATGGTTCCGTAGATTAAATAACACCGAAACCATTGAAGAATTAATTAGCATATCCAATGACACAGTCACAAAATTTTCAGAAATATGGCAGGACTGGCGCCGTTTCAAACTTACTGACGCTTACTCCTCACAATTGGGTTAAATAATTCTCATATACTAGATTATACCCTTCTCAGTGTCACCCCTATCCTCTAAATTTAATCTTTTCCACCCTTCCTTTCCCCCATAATATGTATTTCTGATTGATCTGTTTTCCCATTCGATAGCTCAGAATATCTTAGTGTTCCCTCCTTTCTAGTTAATGCACCCTTAAGGTTGGTTCTAGATTCAACTATATCAGTAACTAAGATCTTTAATGTGACTCTTTCCACGGTTGGAAATTGGTTAAATTCTGGAGTAAGCTGTTGATCTATTAACTATTTATCTACGCATTCATGCCTTATTGTGCCATGTATATTCTGATGCTATACTTACTCCATTGTTTGTATTTCTCTGTATGACTTCTTTACCTCAATAAAAAAATTTTGTGGAAAAAAAAAAAAAAAAAAAAATCAATAAAACTATATTTGTAAAAAAAAAAAGGGAAGTTTAATGTTTTCGAGCATGCGCCGGAAATTTTGCGTGTCGGAATTGCATGCACACGATCAAAAAATCCGATAGAAAGGTTTTCCGTTGGAAAAATTAAGAACAGGCTGTCAATCTAAAGACAGTCAGAAATGCCGACAGAAAAAGACCGATGGGCATGCACACGGTCGGATAATCTGATGATAAGTTCCCATCGGATTGTTTCCATTGGAAATTCCGGCCATGTGTACACGGCATAACTCTAGACACAATGTGACAAAACATGGCACGCAGTGGTGTAGTGGTTAGCACTCTCACCTAGCAGCAATAGGGTTGCTGGTTCAAATCCCAACCACGACACTACCTGCCTGGAGTTTGCATGTTCTCCCTGTGCCTGTGTGGGTTTCCTCCGGGTGCTCCGGTTTCCTCCCACACTCCAAAGACATGGAGGTAGGTTAATTGGCTTCTGTCCAAAAATTGGCCCTAATATATGAATGAGGACCTTGGATTGTGGGCTCCTTGAGGGTGTAGGGACCGATGTGAGTGCAATGTACAGGGATAGGGACAATTGTAGACACTCACTCAGGTTGAACTGGATGGACTGGTGTCTTTATTCAACCTTACTAACTATGGCATTATCGCAATGTCTACAGGTCCTTCAGCCTCCCTGAAGAAACTAACAATATAAAGAAACTCTCAATGTGAAAATACATAAAATTGCAGCTCAATATGTGATATTTCCTCCTCCTTTCATTTTACCTCCCACCATACACCCAGTACATTCCTTACCATGAACTCACCATACATTGTTCACCTTGGAATTCTAGGTGTTCCCACCCACTTCTGTGCATTTTTCTGCTCCTCTATAATTTAACCTCATAAAAAAAAAACTCAGCATGGATGGTGGAAACCCTCATAAATGGTGTGCAGACCAGGGAGCTCCAGCCAGAGATCTTCCTTATAATGCAGCTGATAGATAGACGAAAGACATCAAAAGGATAACTCTACACGGGGTGCCCCTTTATCCTGCAATACATTTTATGTACTTGAACTACACAAAAAAGGGATAACATGCTGAAAAAAAAGAAAATTGGAATCTCAAGCAAAAGACATTCGTCCTGATTTCATTAGCGGTTGAATATGTAAGCGTAGGAATGGCTGGTACCTGGAAAGCTGTGAAGTGTTAATCTTATTACATTAAGCATTTTAGATGAGTAAAAGGATGATTATAAAATGACCCGCTTCTTCGTGCCACTGATCTTTTTCACCCCTCGTTGGCACACTTCATATCTCAAAGTCATTAATGTCATCTGCTAGGAACAATTAATGTGAATGTAGAATAATTACATTGGGGATCTTGGGACTCGGAGAATTTCATGCATTATTATTCTAGTTACGTTTTCTGAGTGCAATTCGAAATTCTTTCCTTTTCCTAGTAAAAGGCAGTGTGAGTGAAGCGTTTGTGGGGCAATTTATGGACTGGTGGATGCACAGAACCCATCCTTGGTGGTCTGCGAGGTCCTCCTTCCCTTGTGAATGTGGATATCGGAAGGGCTCAGATGTTTAGGTGAGATCAGCATTTTCCAAACCATGAATCAATTCAAAGCCATCCAAAGACTCTGAAGGGAAGACCTGAAAAACGGAAAATTGTATACTCGCCTTTCCGTAATGTTCCTTTCCTGACGCATCTTCATGGCAGCACACACCGGGGATGAGACTCCGCCCCCACAACCTGACAGGATTGGATTATCTATAAATCTGAAGGGGAGACCCCCGCTGCATTCTCTGATAATATCATCACAAAAGAAACAGGGAGGGTGACTGTGTGCTGCCATGAAGATGCGCCAGGAAAGGAAAATTACGGAAAAGTAAGTATAACATTTTCCATTTTCCTGACGCCTTCATGGCAGCACACACTGGGAAATAACTCGCCAGTCAGGTGGGTGCAAGTAAAATAATATTTATTCCTTATAATGCTGAAGAATTGGCTCTAATGACTGATCTGCCGAAGTCTGCCATGGACAAATGAGCAGAATCCACCTTGTAGTGTGAAATAAAGGTATTCCTGGAGGACCATGTTGCTGCTCTGCATATTGTCTCTGGTGAGACTCTGCAATATGCTGCCCAGGAGGAAGCCACTGCCCTAGTTGAATGAGCCCCGATGTCTTCGGGAATCGCCATATGCTGGGTGGAGTAAGTTTTCCTAATGGTTCTGACTAACCAGGATGCAATAGGGCGTGAGTAGGCGGCCTGCCCACGCCTGGTTCCACGGGGAATGATCAAAAGTCCCTAAGTAACCCTAAGTCCGTCTTCCTAAAGGAAGTGGTAGCAGATAAGTAGTTTATGATGGTTGTTTTGACATCTAGTGGATGAGCATTACCCCGATTGTCCGTGAAAGATGGGGGTATGATATCCTGGTTGTAATGGAAGGAAGTTGCCACTTTGGGTATGAAGTGTTCTGAAGGCCTTAGGATTACTTTGTTGGGAAAGAAAACTAGGTGGGGTTCCGAAACCATTAATGCTTGGATCTCCGACACTCTCCTAGCTGATGTAATTGCAATGAGAAAACACAGTTTTAAAGTCAAGCCCCATAGAGAGATCATTTCAAATGGAATAAACGGAGGAGAAGAGAGAGCATGGAGAACTACTGAAAGGTCCCATGATGGAAAGACTGGCCTCCTGGGGGGCCTAATCTTTAGAAAATTGGATTACCAGTGGGTGGAATGCCCATTTAGTATCTGTTTTTGTTGACAGAGCTGATACTTGAACCTTTAGGGTACTTAAAGGGGTTGTAAAGGTAAATGTTTTTTCACCTTAATGCATTCTATGCATTAAGGTGAACAAAACATCTGACACTGCCTGCGCCACAAGCCCCCCCCCCCCCCCCGTTTTACTTTACTTTACTTTACCTGACCCCTCGAAAATCCCCCGCTCGTCCCCTGACGTCCTTTCCACCGTTCAGCCTGGCCGCTGATTGGCTGGAGTGGATGGATGGAAAGCAGTGCAGCCATTGGCTCGCGCTGCTGTCAATCACATCCACTGACGCGGAGCGTTGGGGGCGGGGCCATGTGATACAGCGAGCGGCTATAGCCGCCGGCTGTATCACGGGAGCGCGCCTGCAGATGCTTCTCACCATGCGAGGGAGCTCGAATGAACGTGAGAAGCACCTGCGGGAGGAAGCAGAGACAGCCACCGAGGGACCCCAGAAGAGAAGGTTCGGGGCACTCTGTGCAAAACGAGATGCACAGTGGAGGGAAGTATAACATGTTTGTTATTTAAAAAAAAAAAAATAATCACTTTACAACCCCTTTAAGCTTAGACCCTTGTTGACCCTTGACTAGAGAAATTCCAGGACTTGAAAAGGCTCTGGAGAAAGGGCATTCCATCCTTTCTATTGTGCAATGAAGCAGAATCTTTCCCAAATCTTTGAATAGATGTTATTGGTAGTGACTTTCCTGGCTTGCAACAGGGTTGATATGACTTCATGAGAACATCCTTGTGATCTCAGTCTAGCCCTCTCAATTTCCAGGCCATCAGGTGCAATTTCTCTGGTGCAGGGTGTAAGAATTGACCTTGAGACAGAAGATCCGGAGTTACCGGGAGAGGAACTGGAGGTTGAAGGCTGAGTGTCGTGAACCACGGCCTCCTCGGACACAGTGGAATAATCGCAATTACTGTCACCGAGGATCTCCGAAGCCTGGATAGGAACCTCACAATTAACGGAGTTGGAGGGAATATATACCCCAACTTGAAGTTCCATGGGCGAACAAGACAGTCCACTCCCTCCGCTGATGGGAATCAACTTCTCGACAGGAATCTGTGGCACTTGGTATTCATCAGAGTGGCTGCTAAATCTACTTCCGGCGTTTCCCAGATCTCCGTAAGGAGGGAGAAAGTCTGAGGGTTCAACGACCACTCGTTGTTGGATAGCATTTCTCGACTCAGGTAGTCGGCTAATATGTTCTGTGCCGCTGGGACATACACTGCTTTCAGACTTGCTAGATGTATCTGAGCCCATTCCAAGATGGGCCAAACTTCCTCCATCAAGGTGGCACTTCTGGTACCCCCTTGCTTCTGAACATAAGACACTGCTACTTGATTGTCCATTCGAATGAGCACATTCCTGTCTGTCAGAAACGGTGCGAATGCCCTTAAGGCATGAAAGGCTGCCCTGAGCTCTAAAATGTTTGAGAACCAAACTTTGAGCCTGAAAATGCCACCAGGCATCTGAGGTGACTACTTCCGGAACTGGAGGAACTATCAGTTTGTATTTCCCGAGATTGCTTGGGTGCGTCCACCACCATATCTATTGTTTCACCGATCTGGAGATGAAGATGGTCTGACGCATTGAGTCTCCATCCCACTGCTTGAGGAATGAGTTCTGTAAGGTTCTCATGTGCCACTGTGCCCATTGCACCATGGGTATGGTTGAGGGCATGGACCCTATTACACTTTGTCGATAACAGCTTCTACATTTTCAGAATCAGATGCCGGATCTTCTCTTGTGGGATCTGTATCTTGTTTGTTTTGGTGTTCAGATCTGCCCCTAAAAATATATTTTGTGTGGGTTGCAGACAGCTCTTTTCCCAATTGATTATCCATCCAAACTTCTGGAGGGTTGTAAGAAGGAACTCCCGATGGTGAATCAACGTCTCTTGATCCTTTGCTAAAAGTAGGATGTCGTCCAGATAATGGTGGACGCGTAAACCCTTTTCTCTGAGGAACGCCACCAACGGTAATAATACTTTTGTGAATGTTCTGGCTGAAGAGATGCCGAACGGGAGGCACCGAAATTGGAAATGATGTTGGTTTATGGCGAATGGGAGAAACCTTTGAAAGGCCGGATGAATTGGTATGTGCAGATAAGCGTCCAATAAATCTATTGAAAGCATCCAATCGCCCAGATTTATTGCCAGAAGTATGGATTGAAGGCTTTCCAGTTTGAAAGCCTCCACTTTGATATCTTTTTTGAGTTCTAATATAGGTCGCAAATTCCCTGTCTTCTTTTTTTACCAGAAACAAGGATGAGTGGAACCCTCTTCCCTTCTGGCATGATGGGACCTCCAAGATCGCTCCCTTTTGTCTCAATTCTGCCACATACTTTACTAGCAGATTCTTCTGGGGTACTGAGGATGGAACTCTGGTTGTCTGGAAATGATTTGGCAGAAGTCCGTTCTTGAATTTCCACCTGTGTCCGAATTGGATCGTGGATAATGTCCATAAATCTTTTATATGGTCTGACCAGATTTTGGTAAAGTTTCTTAGCCTTGCACCCACCTGAGCTTGGTGGGTGCGCAAAACTTCAAAATGACTTCTGCTGTTCCCCTGCCAGGGTGGCCTTAGATTTCTGTAACCTCAAGAAAGAAGGTTTTGTATTCTTCCTGTCCCTTCTAAATTCCCTACCAGGACGGTAGGACCTGGACTCTCTATATTTGTCAGGAAGATTACGCCTGTAAGCCGGTCCTTTTTGTGTTTTGGGTCTCCTATGGGAGGGGATCAGGCCTGACCTCCCTCCCGTTACCTTGGAGATGGCAGAGTCTAACTTGGCACCCAGGAGGTTTGCGCCATCATATGGAATTCTGCACCAATTTACTTTAGATGCTGTATCGGCCAACTATGGTTTGAGCCATAGCGCTCTTCTCGCTGTTACGGAAGCTAGCATAGCCCTGGCTGAAGATCTTATAATGTCTACTACAAAGTCCCCTGCTAGCTTGATTTCTTGCAGAGAGGAAATAATCTTTCCCATTTCGATGCCATCCTGTAGGTCTTTCTCTACTTTAGATGCCCATCCTGAGAAGGCTCTGGCTACTGCTGCTGTGGTAACCGCTGGTCTACAGGCTCCCCCAGCCGTGGAATATGCCTTCTTCAGTTCTAGGTCCATTTTCCGGTCGTGCACATCCCGAAAGGAAACCGCATCCTCGATTGGAAGTGTGACGTGTCGGGCGAGACGCATTAGTGAGGAATCGGTGATGGGAGCATTAATCAGGGGCTTCACTTTTGACTCCTTTAAAGGGTACATCTTGGCTAATCTGTTTGCAAGACTAGATCTTTTGTCAGACCTCTCCCATTCGTCTTTAATGAGATCCCCGTATTTTCTGAGGTTCCGCTGTATCGTCTTGCCAACCGATTGCTTCCTTAACAGACTTTGCAAAGGGTTTGTCACGTACCTTACAGCGGAGTCAGACTGCTGAGGGTGGCCTCTCGCACGCTTCCGGTCTCCACGCCCCTGGAGATGGGAACAGGGAGCGTGAGGACAACGAAAGGGTGCAGGTGCCTGCAGGTGGAAGTTGAAGACCTTGGAGACGCTGGGTCCTCACGGTAGAAGAGGTGTTGACTGGTCACGGAGGTAGGCAGCGGAAGTTCAGCAGGTGTGCAGGAAGCACTACGTGTCTGTAACAGGCAAGGTTGGCAACTGGCGGGCAATGCGGTACAATAACAAGAGGCAGGTGCGTAATCAAGGACGAGCAAGGGTCGGGTAACGTGCTAGCAAATGAGGTACAGAATCAGGAAGCAAGCCAAAGTCGAAAGTCCAAGCCGAGGTCAAAGGTAGTCCAGGAGATAGTAACACGGGGTATCCAAGGAGTGGGTATCAGGAACGGGTCACAGGAACAAGGTTCACAGGAACAAGGTCACAGGAGCAACGATCAGGTCTTTCAGGAGTAGCTGAAGACGATCCAGCACTGGTGTCAGGTCAGGATCCTGTTTATATAGAGGGAAGTGAGCCAGGATTGGTGGAAGTGGCCGTCCGTGCGTGAATACGTACATCCGTTCAGTTTGCGCGGGTGTCTCCACGTGTTCGGGTTGGCGTACGTCCACGTGTTCGGATTAGCATACGTCCGTTCGTCCTGGAACTCGTACGCCTCTGACGGGGACACCGCGCATGGCGCCTGGAACGAAGGGGAACTGCGGCTATACGGGGATGGGCATACGTACGGTGAGTTCCCTGACAGGGTTCCACCAGGGAAAAATCAAAGCCTATTGACATTTCGGAAGATGTACTGGGAGCAGCTCTATCTAATGCTGCTGTTGTTGTTTCCAGCAGCGCTCAAGTCCTGCGGGAACGCATGGGAACGGAGCTTCTGTACTTTTTCCACAACAGGAACTCAGTTCTCGTTAGCAGCCATGTCCTGCAAGACTTTGTAGTATGTGAGGTGTGTGGGAGGTGCTACACCAGCAGCCGCCGACACAGCTCACAATAGTAAGTGCCGCACACCTGACCATTCAGGCATTGCCAGTAGGGGGCCCCATGACAGCTTCTGCTTCGATCTACCTGTCAATCACAGCTAACTGATGGGTAGATCAGGTCCCTGCTGCTAAGAGATTGTATTTAGTCAGACCTCTCGTGATGCTCCTCCCCGCCGGCCCCTCCTGATTTTCTCCTCATCTTCCCCACCCCCAGTCTCCTGCATACTTGCTCTGTGTGTCCCGCTGAATCCCCCCCCTCCTCTATCTTCAGTGCCATATGATGAGAGACCCCAGAGGAGGAGCACAGCTATTCTGCCATATGATGAGAGACCCCAGAGGAGGAGCACAGCTATTCTGCCATATGATGAGAGACCCCAGAGGAGGAGCACAGCTATTCTGCCATATGATGAGAGACCCCAGAGGAGGAGCACAGCTATTCTGCCATATGATGAGAGACCCCAGAGGAGGAGCTCAGCTATTCTGCTCACAGGACATGCAGGGAGAGAGGTGAGCTGAGGGAGGAACATCAGTTTGGGGTGGTAAGCTGGGCACAATACCTGGCAAAGTTTAATGCCAGAAGGGAAGTTTATGTGGAAATATGTGAAGGGTTGGAATAGCAGCGAGTGTGTGTTGAGCCCCTGCAGAGTTTGCAGCCCCCCCCCCAAGCTAATATACATCTCCTAAGCAGGAACACATCACTATCTCCCCAACATTCTGTCCAGATAATGTGCACTTCATTTATGACCTTTCCGTTTAACCCTGTGTTATCCAAACTCTGTTCAATGAAAAGTGTAAACTCCCCACATAAACACTCTATATACAAAATAACATCCCCAATATAGATCAGAACATGATGGTCACATGACATGGAAGCACAATGAATGAATGGCGATTATTCTGAGAATTACAGGATTTATGTTTATTGAGGATTGTTTTTCTTTATGTACTAACAGTTAAGCTTCATACACACAATACGAAAATTGGATGAAAAATACCACTTTGGAAGTGTTCGTGTATATGAGCGAATCATTTTATTTATTTTTGGTGGGGGAGGGGATCTTGGGTGGGAGTTCTCACACTTTTTTCCCCAGGACTTGACCCCTGGGTGCCAGTATGGACTCCCCCACTGATTCTCTTATGAGGTCTGCAGCAATTCTTGCGTCTGCCTCTTTCTCTTTAGTAGCTTCATTGAAGAGTGACAGGCAAGTTTATGTGGCAGTGCCGGAGCGCCGTATACCCAGCAAGCGCTTGGATGTGGCGACTTTGATGGTGCGAAGAAGGAGATCTCCTGTGACTTGATGGACTGTGGCGCGAGTAGCCATGTCGTGAGTGACTCTGCCTTCTGTGCCGTGAAGGAGATCTTGACCGACTCCTGCGGGACCTCCTGCTTGACGTATGGCCAGATCTTCTTCCATGCCGGGAACTTGCGGCTCTTGATGTAGTCGGGCTGCCGAAAATAAGCGCAGCATTTAACGTCTGGCACTCTTTTTTTCTCCCCTTCAATACTTACCTTGTTCTGTAAAAAGCCTCTTACCTATCTTGCTGATGGTGGTCTGCGTGGAAGGTGGACTCCATAGAAAAGAAGGGGAAAGGACAATCTGAGAATAGGAAAAGAAAAAAAAAGTGAAGGAAAAAACAAACGGCCAGCCGTGGGACTACAAGACACAGCAATCCCAAGGTAAAGGGGAAAAAGAGAAAAAAGGAAATATAACATCCACTCTTAGCATGGATATTAAAAGATAGATACAAATATTTAAATAAGAGGATTTAAAAGAAAAAAAGAAGGGAGTCCACTGCAAAAGTAAAAGCTTCTTTAAAGCTTACTAAATGCCAGAAATCCAGAAGCCCCCTGAGACCACCAGAGCGGGGGTCCCCTCCATAGAAGCTCCTTTAGAGACTGTACAGGAGGGACTTCCAATTCAGGCCTTTGCAGTAGCATTTGCCAGAAAACATTTCCATACAGACAAAATGCATTCTTGTAAGATCCTGACTTGGGCATCTGGATATATACATAGTTACATAGTAGGTGAGGTTGAAAAAAGACACAAGTCCATCAAGTCCAACCGATGTGTGTGATTATATGTCAGTGTTACATTGTATATCATGTATGTTGTGGTCGTTCAGGTGATTATCTAATAGTTTCTTGAAACGATCGATGCTCCCCGCTGAGACCACCGCCTGTGGAAAGGAATTCCACATCCTTGCCGCTCTTACAGTAAAGAACCCTCTACATAGTTTAAGGCAGGGGTGTCCAAACTTTTTTCAAAGAGGGCCAGATTTGATGAAGTGAACATGCTCGAGGGCCGACCATTTTGCTTGACATTCTTTAAACCATTAAAATTCAGTCTAAGTGTGTTCATCCGAGCACTAATACACGGCCCAACAAGAATTCTCTTGCCTTTGTGCTGTGTGTGGTGAACAGATGAGCTCGGGTGTGTTATTTGGATATACTGTATTTAATCGGCTTATACCACACACCTTAACTTTAAAAAGGAAGTCTCAGGAAAAAAAATAAAAAATCTTACATTTTAAATAAAGACATGTGAAGCAAAATAAGGGTCAGTGCCCATCTGCAGCCCCCAGCGTATTGCCATGAATGCAGCCCCCAGCGTATTGCCATGAATGCAGCCCCCAGCGTATTGCCATGAATGCAGGCCCCAGCGTATTGTCATGAATGCAGCCCCCAACGTATTGTCATAAATGCAGCCCCCAGCGTATTGCCATAAATGCAGCCCCCAGCGTATTGTCATGAATGCAGCCTCCCCCGTATTGCCATGAATGCAGCCCCCAGCGTATTGCCATGAATGCAGCCCCCACCGTATTGCCATGAATGCAGCCTCCACCGTATTGCCATGAATGCAGCCCCCACATTGCCATGAATGCAGCCCCCACATTGCCAGGAATGCAGCCTCCACATTGCCAGGAATGCAGCCCCCGGCGTATTGCCATGAATGCAGCCCCCAGCGTATTGCCATAAATGCAGCCCCCAGCGTATTGTCATGAATGCAGCCTCCCCCGTATTGCCATGAATGCAGCCTCCCCCGTATTGCCATGAATGCAGCCCCCAACGTATTGCCATGAATGCAGCCTCCACCGTATTGCCATGAATGCAGCCTCCACCGTATTGCCATGAATGCAGCCTCCACCGTATTGCCATGAATGCAGCCCCCACATTGCCAGGAATGCAGCCCCCACATTGCCATGAATGCAGCCCCCATATTGCCATTAATGTAGCCCCCATATTGCTATGAATGCAGCCCACACATTTCCATGAATGCAGCCCCCATATTGCCATGAATGCAGCCCACACATTTCCATGAATGCAGACTCACCATTGCCATCAGTGCAGCCTGATTCATGTCCCTCTGCAGCGTTGGAGGAGACAGGGAAGGGGGCGGGACGAGCACCGACAGACATACAGGAGAAACTCCTGTTTCTATCGACGGCCTCTTTAATTGAAAGTCCCGCCTCCTGTGATGGACAAAACGGTTGTCCAATGGCAGCACAGGACGGGACTTCCTTTTACACAGGACGCCGTCCTGTATCCACGGCACTCGTCCTGCCCCCTCCATGGCAGCCAGCATATCTATCTTTTGTGGCCCCCGGCGATCGGGGATTCGTTGGGGGCCACAAAAGATAGATATGTGAACATGACCAGACGGGCCGTCCGAAACCGGAACGCGGGCCGCGATTGGCCCGCGGGCCGGACTTTGGACATTCCTGGTTTAAGGTAAAACCTCTTTTCTTCGAATTTTTGAGTGGCCACGAATCTTGTTATACTCCCTTTTGCAAAAATGTTTTATCCCTATTGTGGGGTCACCAGTCCGGTATTTATATATTGTGCGGTCACCAGTCCTGTATTTGTATATTGTGCCGTCACCAGTCCGGTATTTATATATTGTGGGGTCACCAGTCCTGTATTTGTATATTGTGCGGTCACCAGTCCGGTATTTGTATATTGTGGGGTCACCAGTCCGGTATTTATATATTGTGGGGTCACCAGTCCGGTATTTATATAATGAAATCATATCCCCTCTCAGGCGTCTCTTCTCCAGAGAGAATAAGTTCAGAGCTCACAACCTTTCCTCATAACTAATATCCTCCAGACCCTTTTTTAGCTTTGTTGCCCTTCTTTGTAGTCGCCCCATTTCCAGTACATCCTTCCTGAGGACTGGTGCCCAGAACTGGACTGTATACTCCAGGTGCGGCCGGACCAGAGTCTTGTAGAGGGGAGAATTATCCTTTTATCTCTGGAGTTGATCCCTTTTTAATGCCAATATTCTGTTTGCTTTGTTAGCAGCAGCTTGGCATTGCTGAGCCCATCATCTACTAGGACCCCCAGGTCCTTCTCCATCCTAGACCCCCCCAGAGGTTCTCCCCCCAGTCTATACATTTCATTCAGATTTTTGAAACACAAATTAATTATTTTAAATTTTTCTACATTGAACCTCATTTGCCATGTAGTTGCCCCTCCCCCCATTCTTTTGTTCAGATCTTCTTGGAAAGTTTCCACATCTTGCGGAGAAGTTATTGCCCTGCTTAGCTTAGTATCGTCTGCAAATACAGAGATGATACCCAAACCTGCAGGCATCATTGTGGTATAACCACTCAAAGTCCAGCAACATACCAGTACGTTGCTGCTCCTTGTTGGGCATATATTGTAATATTTTTTTTTTCATGCAGCCCGTGGGCTGAACGAAAAAAAGATATTGATCGGTGGGTAAGCCCACCATTAGAATACCTTCCTTCATCCACCCACTTCTAATGATGGGCATACATGAACCATTTATATATGCCAAAGCATGGGGGCATCTGCCCCAAAAGGTAGGAGCAAATCGCTCCTCCACCGCTGCTGCCCCCATGCTTCGACATATATGCTCTTTTTTTTACCTGTGGTGGTGAAATCACCTCCTACAGTGCTGGAGTCACGGCTTTATGTATCGTGGGAGCAAACGCTGTTGCTGTCAAGATAAATAATCCGTGCTGCAGCTGAATGGCGCACCTGAAAACAAAAAATGGTTAACACTAAAACACAGTAAACAGTAAAGTATAAAAAAAATTGCAGACCTGAAAAGTAAACATGATAAAACATAATAACAATAAAACATTGCAGAATAGAATACAGTTAAAAAGAGCAGAACAATAGAGAGAGAGAGAAGAATAAAACGACTACTATTTTGTGTTTTTTTTCCTTTTTCTTTTATTTTTTTTCCTTTTTTTTATAACGGTTCCAGCGGTTTGGGTCTCTCAAAATGGCATCTTGAGAGACCCTGTGTACGTGTGCCCAGTCTGTGCAGTGCTGTACTCTACGCTAATACTCCACTAGTGTATGGTAGCGTTCAAAACATTCATCAATGCAAAGACCAGGATTATCAGGACAGCAGGGACAATAATAACGGGTGTCACACCTATATCCGCGCTTTCTGCAGATACGACATCTTCTTTGGGGGGCTCGTTAGGTAGGGGTACTTGGGGGACATACGGAAAATGCCTCTCATGCAGCCGGCTTTCTACATTTGGATTGGGAAGGTGAGGTGGAGCACCGTCTGGATACAGAAGGGCTCTGACGATCTCTTTCTGGAATGTAAGGAAGGATCCAGTCCATCCTGAAGCTCTGTATAACACATGAGCGTTCAGCTAAGCCAAGTGAAATAAATAGACACTTTTTTTGTACCAGCGTCTGGGCCTTACGGGCAACTAGGTACGGCGCCAGCAACTGGTCATTGAGGTCCACCCCTCCCATATTTTGGTTATATTGGTGGACACAGAGGGGTTTCTCCACAACACCAGTCACCGTAGTCATTTGGACCGTCGTGTCTGCATGAAGGGAGGACAGAATGAAAACATTCTTATTATCCCTCCACTTCATAGCAAGCAAGGTATTACACCTCAACCAGCTCTCTCCCCCAACCTAAGACAAGAATCTACAAGCCGCTGGGGAAAGCCCCGGTGATTAGGTCGCACGGTGCCACATGCTCCAATCTGATGATCAAACAAGTAACTAAACAGTGGCACGCTCGTGTAATAATTGTCCACATACACGTGGTACCCCTTTCCGAATAAGGGTGACACCAAGTCAATACACAATCTTACCAGCACTCCCTGTGTAATCTGGGCAGTTCTCCGGCTCTACGTGACTATCTCTTCCCTCGTAAACCATAAAACATATATAGCCCGTGGCCCTGTCACAGAGCTTATACATCTGGCACGCTTGCTGCGAAGATACTGTTTGAAAGATAAGCGGCCAGAAAATTTCATCAGGGACTCAACGCAGACAACTTGATGGGAAGTAAACAAGGCTGCAAAACGTTGGTTGAAGTGGTTTACAAGGGGCCAAATTTTGTGGCGCTGATCATATCCAGGGTCACCCCAAGGACGACAGAGTTCATTGTCATTAAAATGCATGAACCGCAAGATCTGCTGGTCATGCAAGCAGAGAACACGGGCATATGGTAAATTGGGTCAGTGGACCAATATGATAGCAACTCACTTTTTTTAGTTATGACCATGAGGAGGGATAGGCTTAGAAAGGTCTTAAAATCGGAAGCCGTAATTGGTTCCCATCCTCAGGCAAGGGTCAAATGGGGATTAGCGATGATGAATTGACCAGCATACAAATTGCTGTGATCCACAATAGATCTATGTTCTGCAGGAAGGACACTATGGGCTCGATGGGCCTGTGTTTGTCTTCTTGGTGGCTGTGGGACACTACTCGTGCTTGCCACCGCACCAGCTTGAACACGATCCCTCTTGTGTTCCCGCTGGAGCAGACTCTGCGTGGCATTATGGACAGGACACTTGAGGCAGAGCTGTGGGAGGAAAGGAGGACTTTGCTCTTAAGGCCCGCTTTATGTAGACACAGAACACACAAGAGGAGGAGGAGGATTCTGGCATTTTTGGAGGCATTGAATCAGAGGAGGACATGCGGGAAACCTTAAGGAATGGGTTTCCATCCCCAGAACCCCCCACGGACGGGGCAGAGGATGAAATATCTTGAGGACAACTTAATGAGGAGTTTATGTAATGCCTTTCCAGACTCTGGTAGGTTAAAGTCTCATGGAAATGCTACTGTAGTGCCCTGGGGTTTAGTCAGGGAGCTCCTCACCAAATTCCTTGTCAGGAGTAGCTACTGTAGTTAATCACTAGGGATCCATTGACTTCTCCCTAAGTTTGGCTTGGTTGTACCTTCCTCTCCTGCCACCAGGTGGCCAGGCACTTGGAGGTATTAGATTGAGAAAGACAACTCAGGGTCAGGTTATGGGTATATGGGGTATCTCAGCCAATGGGCAGGGATTTTGTTGAATCCCTTGGCCTGCTGGGAGAGTCTATATATTTGGCTGAGGTCAAGTGATCCAGGGTTGTGTGTGCCACCTAGACTGCCATCTGGGTGGACTTGTGTCATCTGCCCTGGGCTTCTAGGCTGGAGATTGGGCCTATCCCAGGAGCATAAGGCTGCCAGGCTTTGTGTGGGCCTATCCAGAAGTGACAGGGCAGCGCAGGGTTTGGCGTCCAACTAAAAGTGACGGTTCTGCCGGCTGGAGAACCTGACATGGTCGAAGGTAGAAGGGAAGCTTTCGCTACTAAGGCACCAATCGCCTTTACCAGGGACCACAGTGAGTAACTGAAGTACCAAAGCAGCATTCTCACCAAACAGGCACAGTGGAGAATCAGGAATCTGGAAACTTCAGGAGGTGATCAAGTCAGGGACCCAACCAGCGGAGGTGATGCTTGTAGAACAGCCATGTATGTCAAGCCAGGGACCAAGCCAGTCAGCAGGGGTGAAGCTTGAAGGTATCCGAAGTGCCAAGCTAGGGACCTAGCAGAGAAGCATGGGTCGTGCTTGAGGGAGATACCACCGCAAAAGCCTTGAGGAGCTCACGGGATTCAGAGTCAGTGAATCAAAGGGTCCAGTGAGAGGCTAGGAGCTAAAGGGGCTGAAGAACTACAAGAAGTTGTAGTACAGCTGAGAGAACTGTTACTTTGAGTTAGGAACAGTTTAAGTACTGTTGCCATAGGAAACTGTAATCCTGCACATGCAGAAGTGGCGCCTTGCTGGGGTCTTTTCCTGTACAGCTGTCCTCCCGTTGAAGCCTCGGAGTCTTCCATTTTGAAATTGCAACTACATAAGGGTGCCCTGGTCCTAATTCTCTTTCCCTTGCAAAATAAAAAGAAAGGACTGTCAAAGAAATAAAACCTCTTTTACACTCAAGAAGTGTCTGGCACCCAATGATCTTTACCACTTTTGCACCCACTATGCCTCACAATCCACCACATATTGGAGGATGGCAGCTATCTTTAGCCTTGAAGGTTCCCATTAGACTGGAAGAGGTCAGAGACTCTGCTACACTCCTTTTGAGGCTTCTGTTGGTCAAGAGAGGAGCGATGGAGAAGAGGGCTGCCTCAGTGATGCATTTCAATTTTTTTTAGTCCTCCATGCCCAGGGCTGCCAGATTCCGCATCCCATCAGCAGCATCTGCATCATATGGTGGGAGATTATCTAGAGGCTAAAACAGACATGGAAAGCTTTGCAGTTGACATCCCACTGGGTCATGAGAATAGACCACTGGCCAGAACTTGCCCAGTATGCAATTGAGATGCTGAGCTGCCCTGCATCCAGCGTGCTTTCCGAACGGGCATTCAGTGCTGCCAAATGTTTTGTGACAGATCAGAGTGTGTTTGTCCACAGACTCTGTTGACTGGCTGACATTTATCAAAATGAATCATTCCTGGATTAGCAGCAGCTATCAAGCCCCTGATGCCGATGTCACTGATTAAGTGTTTTTGGGATATGGAATCTGTGCAAGACTGTCTAGGCTGCCTAGCTTTGTGGGTGTTGATTTCATCTGAAAGGAATTTTTTGGTGTAGGATTCATGGGCATAATTAACACCCAAGGACCAATTTTTCCACACCTGTTTGATAAGTGCATATTATTATTATTATTATTATTTTTTTTTTTTTTTTTTTTACAGAAAGGCCAATTCTTGCTTTCCTTAAAAGTACCTCTATAGGGTTACTGTGTGAAGGCACCACCGACACCCAAAGAACATTTTTTCTGCATCTGTTAGTTCCAAAGTCTGCAAAAGAGACACCAGAATTTATCCAGAAAATCTCTAATCTTGTTCCCAGTGCACTACATTGTGGCCTCATCATACAGACTGGCCCCGCAAGCCGTTGTTTATAAAAATAAAGAGCTTGCATGGAAAATGTCATTTTTTTATTTTCTTTAGAAATGTCATTATTGCTGCAGCAGCTTCTATGCACAGTGCAGACGATTCACCACTTTACATGCAGACTAAGGGGACCCCCAGGCACTATATTTAAAAGATTTTATTTTTATTGTTGCATTTTAAGCATCAATAAATCACTTCTCATTTAAAAATGATTTTTTTTAAACTTTTTTGCTTTGCTACATGTCCCCCGAGGCAGTACCCGGACCACCATACCCTTTGTATGCCCAATAACTTGTATATAAGCCTTCACAATGGGCACTTTTGATTTTTCCAATTCGGGTCCCATTGACTTTAATGGTTTGTTGTTTGGTTCTGAACCTTTGTGATATTCAAAAGTACTGGTGTGGATCAGGGGGCTGTTCAGCACATCTCTACTAACAATCTGAAGGGAGGGGGAGGTGGTACAAAAGGTAATGGCTGCCGGGGGGGGTGATCTGATGGGTATCTGTGAACAATGCTATAATAAACTCTGTGGAGGCCCCTTGGCATTGGACACCTTGGGGCTCCCTATTAAGGTTTCTGGAGGTTTCTCATGTGCGCCCTCTAGTGGGATAACATTAAACTTCGGCCGCTAGAAGGAGAGGACCATCACTGCTGTACATTACACAGACGAAGGTTGCACCAAATGATTTACAAACTGACAGCTGAAAGAAGATGAGCTTTTGGGGGATAAACTGTAACGTGACCTGAGATATCTCTGCTTTATGGACTTTTAGTTGTTTTTGGGAACCTTACATTAATCCAGGTTTTCTCTATAGACTTTAATGTAGTTTTCCTTTCTTTGAGTTGATTCATCTTTTTTATCTTTTGTAAACAATTTAGAAAAGTTTCATTGTCATTTTCTTTCAAGATCAAATCAATATTATTTTGAACCATTGCCGCAGGGCCCCTTAAACAACATGGTGCCCATAGGCCGGAGCCTACGCTGCCTATTTAGTAATCCGGCACTGTCTGTCACCATTACTCTAATCAGACGCGGTGGGAACGCTGACCTTCACCCTCCATTCTGCACACATCCTTACATTCCCTGTAGATACATTTTGAATTTTATTTGTAATGTTTGGCTTATCATCACTATGAGAAAACATAAATAAGATGGAAATGCGGGTCTCCGGGGACGGCTCCATGAGCGCTGATACCGACGCATTGATTACAACTCTGAGAAATGGTCAAAAAGCTTTTCATTTAGAGATGTGGACAATATTATTCATCGGACTTTTATGATATATTATGCATGAACTTTTAAAATTTAATGCGCCGTACATTTTCCTCCTTCTCCTCCAGAAGAAGGAAGGATTCTGCTTGTTTGGCAGAACATAGAGAGTTTGTCTGACAGAATTAAACTGAACTTGTCAGGAAAGTAACATCTTCTATCTGCCCATCAGACCCGAGATTTGCTGACTTGTTGGTGCACATGAACCGAGGGTTATGTGAGGATTTACTCCGAGTCCTATAGAATCCCCAATATACTCCGAGGCCTATAGAATCTCTGATCTACTCAGAGTCCTACAGAATCTCTGATCTACTCCGAGTCCTATAGAATCTCTGATCTACTCCGAGTCCTACAGAATCTCTGATCTACTCCGAGTCCTACAGAATCTCTGATCTACTCCGAGTCCTATAGAATCTCTGATCTACTCCGAGTCCTACAGAATTTCTGATCTACTCCGAGTCCTATAGAATCTCTGATCTACTCCGAGTCCTACAGAATCTCTGATCTACTCCGAGTCCTACAGAATCTCTGATCTACTCCATGTCCTACAGAATCTCTGATCTACTCCGAGTCCTATAGAATCCCCGATATACTCAGAGTCCTATAGAATCTCTGATCTACTCCGAGTCCTATAGAATCTCTGATCTACTCCGAGTCCTACAGAATCTCTGATCTACTCCGAGTCCTATAGAATCTCTGATCTACTCCGAGTCCTACAGAATCCCCAATATACTCCGAGTGCTATAGAATCCCCAATATACTCCGAGTCCTACAGAATCTCTGATCTACTCCGAGTCCTACAGAATCTCTGATCTACTCCGAGTCCTATAGAATCTCTGATCTACTCCAAGTCCTACAGAATCTCTGATCTACTCCGAGTCCTATAGAATCTCTGATCTACTCCGAGTCCTACAGAATCTCTGATATACTCCGAGTCCTATAGAATCCCCGATATACTCCGAGTCCTATAGAATCTCTGATCTACTCCGAGTCCTACAGAATCTCTGATCTACTCCGAGTCCTACAGAATCTCTGATCTACTCCGAGTCCTATAGAATCTCTGATCTACTCCGAGTCCTACAGAATCTCTGATCTACTCCGAGTCCTATAGAATCTCTGATCTACTCCGAGTCCTACAGAATCCCCAATATACTCCGAGTCCTATAGAATCCCCAATATACTCCGAGTCCTACAGAATCTCTGATCTACTCCGAGTCCTACAGAATCTCTGATCTACTCCGAGTCCTATAGAATCTCTGATCTACTCCGAGTCCTACAGAATCTCTGATCTACTCCGAGTCCTACAGAATCTCTGATATACTCCGAGTCCTATAGAATCCCCGATATACTCCGAGTCCTATAGAATCTCTGATCTACTCCGAGTCCTACAGAATCTCTGATCTACTCCGAGTCCTACAGAATCTCTGATCTACTCCGAGTCCTATAGAATCTCTGATCTACTCCGAGTCCTACAGAATCTCTGATATACTCCGAGTCCTACAGAATCTCTGATCTACTCCGTGTCCTACAGAATCTCTGATCTACTCCGAGTCCTATAGAATCTCTGATCTACCCCGAGTCCTATAGAATCTCTGATCTACTCCGAGTCCTATAGAATCTCTGATCTACTCCGAGTCTTATAGAATCTCTGATCTACTCCGAGTCCTACAGAATCTCTGATCTACTCCGAGTCCTATAGAATCTCGGATCTACTCCGAGTCCTATAGAATCTCTGATCTACTCCGAGTCCTATAGAATCTCTGATCTACTCCGAGTCCTACAGAATCTCTGATCTACTCCGAGTCCTATAGAATCTCTGATCTACTCCGAGTCTTATAGAATCTCTGATCTACTCCGAGTCCTACAGAATCTCTGATCTACTCCGAGTCCTATAGAATCTCGGATCTACTCCGAGTCCTATAGAATCTCTGATCTACTCCGAGTCCTATAGAATCTCTGATCTACTCCGAGTCCTACAGAATCTCTGATCTACTCCGAGTCCTATAGAATCTCTGATCTACTCCGAGTCCTACAGAATCTCTGATCTACTCTGAGTCCTATAGAATCTCTGATCTACTCCGAGTCCTATAGAATCTCTGATCTACTCCGAGTCCTACAGAATCTCTGATCTACTCCGAGTCCTACAGAATCTCTGATATACTCCGAGTCCTATAGAATCCCCAATATACTCCGAGTCCTATAGAATCTCTGATCTACTCCTAGTCCTATAAAATCTCTGATCTACTCCGAGTCCTATAAAATCTCTGATCTACTCCGAGTCCTATAGAATCTCTGATCTACTCCGAGTCCTATATATTCCCCGTGTGTATATTCACCCATGTGTACTCCCCTAGAAACAAAATTCCCCCATCAACAAAATACCCCCAGAAATACTCCCCCAGAATACAATTAGTGCCGGACCTGATACCCCCACATTCCCGCTGGTCATATGTTTCTAAACTCTCCGCTGGTGGTGATGGTGTTAGTATGTGAGGCATGGCACATGGCTGGACCCAGGAACATCCATTGCCTGATTCTAGCAAAATACCCCAAAAAAAGCAACCAATAAAAGCAATAAGAACATAAAATCATCTCCCGTGACTGGCGTGTGATCGGCGTCTGATACTTCCCATGTTACAAATCCCGCACGCTCTACAAGAGATGTCGCAATTCTTATCAAGTCTTTGGAGAGACATTCACTAAATTGGGGGAAGCGGACGGATTGTGATAAGTATATCTCGGTGCCAGGAAATAACAAATGAGCTCCACACAACTCAACCGGCGAAATTAATTTTGTATACCAAACAAAGTGTCCGGTGAGAATGGAGCTCTCCATTATCAGCTAATTTGGGTTCCTTATCTGATGGGGAAGCTTCATGGAAGAACACGCAGTCTTTGCTCCATCTATCTTCATGTCAGGCCCGGGCAGGCCAGACGCTTTCTTATACAGAAATTTATTGGTACTTTGGGACTGCCGGGAGTCCTTCTCCGGTTATCTCCCCTTTCCAAATGTAATTTCTGATGACGGTGACAAAACGGTGGATTTGAGGAGAGTATTGCGCAGCAGATTGCAGCAAATACAAATGGAAGTCTCACTTTTATTTCCAGACCTTCTGTAATCTTTGTTGGGTTCCCTATAACCCCGAGCTGGGCTGTAATTAGACATTTATTTCATTTACTGCGACACTGACTGGTGAGTGTGTGGAGAGCGGCACCAACCTCAAACATGCAAGTAAAAGCACAGAACTAGCAACTCTTAAAATCCTTCATTGGAGTGTTTTTCCTTCCAGAAGTCATTTTTTTGATTTCCTTGTAAAGTCTATTTCAGTAGTAAATGTGACTGAAGAATCAATTCCCTAAAACATAGCCCTCCCGTAATTACTGTCCGTGCTGGCCCATCCGTCCACTCCTCCCCCCACATACATAACAGAGGAGTGATAGGGAATACTATAGAGCAGGGATATGCAATTAGCGGACCTCCAGCTGTTGCAGAACTACAAGTCCCATGAGGCATAGCAGGACTCTAACAACCACAAGCATGACACCCAGAGGCATGATGGGACTTGTAGTTTTGCAACAGCTGGAGGTCCGCTAATTGCAGATCCCTGCTATAGAGTAATGAAATGGGTAATCAGCTGACTGATGAGACAGGAGTAACTGTAACCTGCAGTATAATAAGCGGGTACAAAGTTACAATGAATAATACAAAACAGTGTCAGGGTGGCAAAGAGCGCGCATACGCTGCAGAATAATACAAAAGAGTGCAGAACTTTACATTTATCAACATTAAACCTCATTTGCCACATAGTCCCCCAATTAGACAGAGCATTGAGGTCGGCTTGTAAATTGCAGACATCCTGTAAGGAGGTTATTCCACTGCATCTGCAAAGACGGAAATCCCAGACCCCATATCATTCATAAAGATATTAAAAAGTAAGGGTCCCAACACTGAACCTCGGGGTACACCACTGATAACCTCACACCATTCAGAGTAAGAATCATCAACCACGACTCTCTAAATTCTGTCTTTAGCCAGTTTTCTATCCATTTACAAACTGATATTTCCAAACCTGTAGACTTTACCTTACACATGAGTGTCTGTGTGTGAATCCGTGTCCAAGTATACCACGTCCACCGCCCCCCCTCTGCCCAAGTATACCACATCCACAGCCACCGCTCTGTCCAAGTATACCACGTCCACCGCCACCCCTCTGTCCAAGTATACCACATCCACCGCCACCCCTCTGTCCAAGTATACCATGTCCACCACCACCCCTCTGTCCAAGTATACCACGTCCACCGCCCCCCTCTGCCCAAGTATACCACATCCACAGCCACCGCTCTGTCCAAGTATACCACGTCCACCACCACCCCTCTGTCCAAGTATACCACGTCCACCGCCCCCCTCTGCCCAAGTATACCACATCCACAGCCACCGCTCTGTCCAAGTATACCACGTCCACCACCACCCCTCTGTCCAAGTATACCACGTCCACCACCACCCCTCTGTCCAAGTATACCACGTCCACCACCACCCCTCTGTCCAAGTATACCACGTCCACCGCCACCCCTCTGTCCAAGTATACCACGTCCACCACCACCCCTCTGTTCAAGTATACCACTTCCACCACCACCCCTCTGTTCAAGTATACCACTTCCACCACCACCCCTCTGTCCAAATGTACCACGTCCACCACCCCCCCTCTGCCCAAGTATACCACATCCACAGCCACCCCTCTGTCCAAGTATACCACGTCCACCGCCACCCCTCTGTCCAAGTATACCACGTCCACCACCACCCCTCTGTCCAAGTATACCACGTCCACCGCCACCCCTCTGTCCAAGTATACCACGTCCACCGCCACCCCTCTGTCCAAGTATACCATGTCCACCACCACCCCTCTGTCCAAGTATACCACGTCCACCACCACCACTCTGTCCAAGTATACCACGTCCACCGCCACCCCTCTGTCCAAGTATACCACGTCCACCGCCACCCCTCTGTCCAAGTATACCACGTCCACCACCACCCCTCTGTCCAAGTATACCACGTCCACCGCCACCCCTCTGTCCAAGTATACCACGTCCACCACCACCCCTCTGTTCAAGTATACCACTTCCACCACCACCCCTCTGTTCAAGTATACCACTTCCACCACCACCCCTCTGTCCAAATGTACCACGTCCACCACCCCCCCTCTGCCCAAGTATACCACATCCACAGCCACCCCTCTGTCCAAGTATACCACGTCCACCGCCACCCCTCTGTCCAAGTATACCACGTCCACCACCACCCCTCTGTCCAAGTATACCACGTCCACCGCCACCCCTCTGTCCAAGTATACCACGTCCACCGCCACCCCTCTGTCCAAGTATACCATGTCCACCACCACCCCTCTGTCCAAGTATACCACGTCCACCACCACCCCTCTGTCCAAGTATACCACGTCCACCGCCACCCCTCTGTCCAAGTATACCACGTCCACCGCCACCCCTCTGTCCAAGTATACCACGTCCACCACCACCCCTCTGTCCAAGTATACCTCGTCCACCACCACCCCTCTGTCCAAGTATACCACATCCACCGCCACCCCTCTGTCCAAGTATACCACGTCCACCGCCACCCCTCTGTCCAAGTATACCACGTCCACCGCCACCCCTCTGTCCAAGTATACCAAGTCCACCACCACCCCTCTGTCCAACTATACCACGTCCACCACCACCCCTCTGTCCAAGTATACCACGTCCACCGCCACCCCTCTGTCCAAGTATACCACGTCCACCACCACCCCTCTGTCCAAGTATACCACGTCCACCACCACCCCTCTGTTCAAGTATACCACTTCCACCACCACCCCTCTGTCCAAGTGTACCACGTCCACCACCCCCCCTCTGTCCAAATATACCATGTCCACCGCCACCCCTCTGTCCAAGTATACCACGTCCACCACCACCCCTCTGTTCAAGTATACCACATCCACCGCCACCCCTCTGTCCAAGTATACCACGTCCACCGCCACCCATCTGACCAAGTATACCACGTCCACCACCACTCCTCTGTCCAAGTATACCACATCCACAGCCACCCCTCTGTCCAAGTATATCACGTCAACAGCCACCCCTCTGTCCAAGTATATCACGTCCACCGCCACCCCTCTGTCCAAGTATACCACGTCCACCGCCACCCCTCTGTCCAAGTATACCACGTCCACCGCCACCCCTCTGTCCAAGTATACCATGTCCACCACCACCCCTCTGTCCAAGTATACCACGTCCACCACCACCCCTCTGTCCAAGTATACCACGTCCACCACCACCCCTCTGTCCAAGTATACCACGTCCACCGCCACCCCTCTGTCCAAGTATACCACGTCCACCACCACCCCTCTGTCCAAGTATACCTCGTCCACCACCACCCCTCTGTCCAAGTATACCACGTCCACCGCCACCCCTCTGTCCAAGTATACCACGTCCACCGCCACCCCTCTGTCCAAGTATACCACGTCCACCGCCACCCCTCTGTCCAAGTATACCACGTCCACCACCACCCCTCTGTCCAACTATACCACGTCCACCACCACCCCTCTGTCCAAGTATACCACGTCCACCGCCACCCCTCTGTCCAAGTATACCACGTCCACCGCCACCCCTCTGTCCAAGTATACCACGTCCACCACCACGCCTCTGTCCAAGTATACCACGTCCACCACCACCCCTCTGTTCAAGTATACCACTTCCACCACCACCCCTCTGTCCAAGTGTACCACGTCCACCTCCCCCCCTCTGTCCAAATATACCATGTCCACCGCCACCCCTCTGTCCAAGTATACCACGTCCACCACCACCCCTCTGTTCAAGTATACCACATCCACCGCCACCCCTCTGTCCAAGTATACCACGTCCACCGCCACCCATCTGACCAAGTATACCACGTCCACCACCACTCCTCTGTCCAAGTATACCACATCCACAGCCACCCCTCTGTCCAAGTATATCACGTCAACAGCCACCCCTCTGTCCAAGTATATCACGTCCACCGCCACCCCTCTGTCCAAGTATACCACGTCCACCGCCACCCCTCTGTTCAAGTATACCATGTCCACCACCACCCCTCTGTCCAAGTATACCAAATCCACCGCCACCCCTCTGTCCAAGTATACCTCGTCCACCGCCACCCCTCTGTCCAAGTATACCACGTCCACCACCACCTCTCTGTCCAAGTATACCACGTCCACAGCCACCCCTCTGTCCAAGTATACCACGTCCACCGCCACCCCTCTGTCCAAGTATACCACGTCCACTGCCACCCCTCTGTCCAAGTATACCACTTCAACCACCACCCCTCTGTCCAAGTATACCACGTCTACAGCCACCCCTCTGTCCAAGTATACCACTTCAACCACCACTCCTCTGTCCAAGTATACCACGTCCACAGCCACCCCTCTGTCCAAGTATACCCCGTCCACAGCCACCCCTCTGTCCAAGTATACCACATCCACAGCCACCCCTCTGTCCAAGTATACCACGTCCACCGACCACCCCTCTGTCCAAGTATACCACGTCCACCGCCACCCATCTGTCCAAGTATACCACATCCACCGCCACCCATCTGTCCAAGTATACCACATCCACAGCCACCCCTCTGTCCAAGTATATCACGTCAACAGCCACCCCTCTGTCCAAGTATATCACGTCAACAGCCACCCCTCTGTCCAAGTATACCACGTCCACCGCCACCCATCTGACCAAGTATACCACGTCCACCACCACTCCTCTGTCCAAGTATACCACATCCACAGCCACCCCTCTGTCCAAGTATATCACGTCAACAGCCACCCCTCTGTCCAAGTATATCACGTCCACCGCCACCCCTCTGTCCAAGTATACCACGTCCACCGCCACCCCTCTGTTCAAGTATACCATGTCCACCACCACCCCTCTGTCCAAGTATACCAAATCCACCGCCACCCCTCTGTCCAAGTATACCTCGTCCACCGCCACCCCTCTGTCCAAGTATACCACGTCCACCACCACCTCTCTGTCCAAGTATACCACGTCCACAGCCACCCCTCTGTCCAAGTATACCACGTCCACCGCCACCCCTCTGTCCAAGTATACCACGTCCACTGCCACCCCTCTGTCCAAGTATACCACTTCAACCACCACCCCTCTGTCCAAGTATACCACGTCTACAGCCACCCCTCTGTCCAAGTATACCACTTCAACCACCACTCCTCTGTCCAAGTATACCACGTCCACAGCCACCCCTCTGTCCAAGTATACCCCGTCCACAGCCACCCCTCTGTCCAAGTATACCACGTCCACCGACCACCCCTCTGTCCAAGTATACCACGTCCACCGCCACCCATCTGTCCAAGTATACCACATCCACCGCCACCCATCTGTCCAAGTAGGGGGCTACCCTGGACCTAACACTATCTGCCCTGACACTTTTTACTTTTACAACTGACACTGAATGCAGTGATCAGTAAATAAGTGATCACTGCAATCAGTGACACTGTGACTGGGAGGGGGAGGGGGGGATCGGGGGGCGATAAGGGGGGTGATCGGGGGGGAGGGGTTTGTGTGCCTTTGTGTGCCTACATGACAGTGTAGTGTTTGGTGCACTTATTTTTAGTTTTCACCTCGTAGTCCGGTCAATAAGACCGCCCCGAGGAGAATGACATCACTTCCTCCCTACCTGTGTATACAATACGCAGTGGGAGGAAGCTTCTCATTCGCCAGGAGCGATCGAGAGGGGGTGGCCAGAAACCAACGGCCATCCCCTCATCCCGGATCGCTCCTGAAGCGAAACGGACCGCCGCATCCAGTGGGAGGGGGTCCGATCGGACCCCCCACCCGCTGGAAGGCAAGAACGTACATGTACGTGCTTGTGCCTGTACATGCCATTGTGATGACGTACAATGGCATGCGGCGGTCGTTAAGTGGTTAACCGCTTGCTGACTGCCTCACGCCGATATACGTCAGCAGAAGGGCTCGTATAGGCAAACTAACATACCTGTACTTTGCCCTTTAAGAGACGGCCTGCGGCAAGCTCTGTTAGTCAGGTCGCGAGTTCTGTGGACTCGATCGCTGCAGGGATACCCGCGATCGTCTCACGGAGAGGAAGAACGGGGAGATGCTAATGTAAACAAGCATCTCCCCATTCTGCCTAGTGACAGTTTCACTGATCTCTGCTCCCTGTGATCGGGAGCAGAGATCAGTGACGTGTCACACGTAGCCACGCCCCCCCACAGTTAGAATTGCCCCCCAGGACATAATTAACCCCTACACTGCCCCCTCGTGGTTAACCCCTTCACTGCCAGTGTCATTTACACATGAGTCAGTGCATTTGTATAGCAAAAAGTGCTGTATAAATGACAATTTTCCCAAAAATGTGTCAAATGTCCGATGTGTCCACCATAATGTCGCAGTCACAATAAAAAGCATATATATATATAAAATTTATAAAAATGACATAAACTATCCCCTATTTTGTAAACGCTATAACTTTTGCGCTAACCTATAAATTTTTTGGGGGGATATTTATTATAGCAAAATGTAAAAAATAATGCTTTTATTTATAAAATTGTTGCTTTTTTTTGTTTATAGTGCAAAAAATAAAAAACGCAGGTGTGATCAAATATCCCAAAAAGAAAGCTCTATTTGTGGGAAAAAAAGGACACCACTTTGTTTGGGACATACGTCGCACGACCGCGCAATTGTCAGTTAAAGCGACGCAGTGCCGAATCGCAAAAAGTGCTCTGGTCTTTGGCCAGCAAAATGGTCCGGGGCTTAAGTGTTTAATCTTAAACTGCATTGAGGGTTCTTTGCTGTAAGAGCGGTTAGGATGTGGAATTCTCTTCCATAGGCCATGGTTTCAGTGGGGAGCATCGATAATTAAAAAAAACTATTAGATAAGCACCTGAACGAGCACATCATACATGATATACAATGTAATACTGACATAAAATCACACAGCGGTTGGACTTGTGTCTTTGTTTCAACTTCACCTACTATGTAACTATGTATAGAAGCTGCTGCAGTAATAATGACATTTATAAAACCAAAAAAATAAATACATTTTGGTGTCTCTTTCGCAGACTTTGGATAAAAGTAACGGGTGCTGAAAAATTGGTCTTTGGTTGTTGGTGGTGCCTTCACACCATAACACTATAGAGGTCCTCTTCATGAAAGGAAGAATTGCCCTTGCTGTCAAAAATGTGAATGATCTGCACCTGTCAAACAGGTGTGGAAAAATTGGTCCTTGGGTGTTAATTGTGCCCATGAAACCTACACCTAAAATTTTCTTCCAGATTAAATCTACAGCCACACAGCTAGGCCACCTAGACAGTCTTTCAGATGTTCCATATCCAGAAAGCACTTAATCGGCGACAGGCGGTTTGATAGCTGCTGCTAATCCAGGACTGATTCATTTAGATAAATGTCAGCTGGCTCACGGAGTCTGTGGACAGACGCGCTATTTCATCTGTCACAAAACCTCCAGCAGTACCGAATGCCCATTTGGAATGTACGCTGGATGAAGGGAAGCCCAGCAGCTCAATTGTATACTGGGCAAGTTCTGGTCAGTGGTCTATTCTCAGGACCCAGTGGATCATCAGCTGGAAAGCACTCTATGTCTGATTGCGCCCCCTAGATAATCTCCCACCATATGACGCAGACGCTGCTGATGGGATGGGGAAGCTGACAGCGCTGGGCACCGAGGACCAAAAAATTAGAAATTTATCACTGAGGTAGCCCTCTTCTCCACCGCTTCTCTCTTGTCCAACAGAAGCCTTAAAACTATGTTTTGCATGAGACTGTAGCCTACCAGAGTCTGGAAAGGCCTTACATAAACTCCAGAGATGTCCTCAAGAGATTTCATCTTCTGCCCTCTCTGTGGGGACGGGATGAGTTCTGAAACGTTTCCCTTGTAATGGTGGTAAAGGAGGATTGACAACCAGTAGTGATCCTTCTCCTTGATGCCCCGTATTCTCAGGTCCTTTCGCAGGCTTTGAAGAACAAGGGAGCCCATGCATGTAAGTTTGTGGAGGCATGAGAAGAAGACTCCTCAGGGTCACTGAGGAATATAGTATCTGGAACTGCCTCCTCCCAGCCATGTGCTACTCCCAAGGGTTCCAGGGATGGAAAACTATCTCTTAAGGGTTGACATTTGTGTTCCTCTGCTCCAGTGCTTCCAAACCTGCCCAGAATCCTCTCCATCTCCTCTTGTGTGTTCTGTGGTGTTACAAGAATGGTGTCTGCAGGGCCGTTGCTACCACTAGGCGAATTAGGCAATCGCCTAGGGCGCACTGCTGCCTAGGGCGCCTGGCTGGCTGGTTTCTCTAATCCCTGTCCCCCACCCAGTCTCCGTGTTATGTAGGTGTTCGGTGGAGGTGCGGTGCTGTATAATGTAGCAGATGCCGCCCGGCGCCCCTGCAGAATGTCAGATGTACTCAGGCAGGCGCTCCGTCCACCTGTAGTATCATTAGAGGCGCAGCGCAGCACTGGGGGACATGTCCTGAGTCTGCGACAGAACAGAAACAAAACTCCCCTGCTGCTGCGCACCACTATGATTACACCAGTGACCTGTGGTCTCTGGTCTCTTTCAGTCCTGCCAGCTCTGCCCATACATGATTCAGTCAGTGACTGAGATTTGTATCCGAGTCTAATCATGTGACCCCTGACCCCTGTGTCACTTGCAGAGGCCAGCTCTCCTCCCGTGTTCTATCACCTCTCCTTACAGCGGAAGGTGTCACTCACATGCAGACATACTACAGCCGATCGGAGTAGTCAGTGCCTGGTGAGTGGTGATATCTGGAGGCGGGTTTGTTCTGGACAGATTCATCGGATGCCGGTCTGCAGAGCAGAACCCCAGCGAGTGAACTTCAACTACACTGTATAGTGTGTATGTATGCATCTGTCCTCAGACTCCTCCCATGTGTGATGTCATGATTGGCCCAGCACATTGGCCTGAATGGAAGAGTCCTCTCCTCTCCCCCACACTCCTCACACCCATTCTCCCCCTCCTCTCCTCTCCCCCCACTCCTCATCCCTCTCCTCCTCCTTTCCTAACACCTCTTCTCCCCCTCCTCTCCTCATCCTTTCCCCTCTCCCACACACCTCCCCATCTCCCTCCTCCTCACACTCCTCATCCCTCTCCTCCTCCTCCTCTCCTAACACCTCTTCTCCCCCTCCTCTCCTCATCCTTTCCCCCCTCTCCACACACCTCCCCCATCTCCTCCTCCCTCCACTCCTCACCCCCCCCCCCCCCCCCCTCCTAACACCTCTTCTCCCCCTCCTCTCCTCATCCTTTTCCCCCCTCTCCACACACCTCCCCCCCCCCTTCCTCCTCCCTCACACTCCTCATCCCTCCCTCCTCCTCCTCTCCTAACACCTCTTCTCCCCCTCCTCTCCTCATCCTTTCCCCCCTCTCCACACACCTCCCCCTTTGTCCTCCTCCCTCACACTCCTCATCCCTCTTCTCTCCTTACACCTCTCCCCCCTCCTCCTTCCCCCACACCCCTCATCCCTCTCCTCCTCCCCCCTCTTCCTCTCCTAACACCCCTCCTCCTCCCCCCTCTCTCCCTCTCCCACACTCCTCATCCCTCTCTTTCTCCTCTCTCCCTCTTCTTCTCCTAACACCCCTCCTCCCCCACACTCCTCCTCCTCCCCCTCCTCCTAACACCTCTCCTCCCCCTCTCCTCCTCACCCACACTCCTCATCCCTCTCCTCCCCAACACCAACCCTTCTTCCCCCTCACTCCTCCACCCCGC
This sequence comes from Lithobates pipiens, assembly GCF_037356315.1. Classification (NCBI taxonomy): domain Eukaryota; kingdom Metazoa; phylum Chordata; class Amphibia; order Anura; family Ranidae; genus Lithobates; species Lithobates pipiens. The sequence goes on along the minus strand of NW_027507784.1, from coordinate 350,711,599 downwards.
TCTCCTCATCCATCTCTTCCTCCTCCCTCCCTCCCATTCCTCCTCCCTTTTCTCTCCCCCACACTCCTCATCCCTCTCCTCCTCCCCCACACTTCTCATTCCTCTCCTCCTCCTCCCTCTCACTCCTCCTCCCTCACCTCTCCCCCACACTCCTCATCCTCTCCTCCCCCCCCCCCCTCATCCTCTCCCCCCCTCGTCCTCTCCTTCCCCCCTCATCCTCTCCTTCTTCCCCCATCCTCTCCTAACATCCCTCATCCTCTCATAACACCTCTCCTGCCTCCACACTCCTCATCTCCCTCCTCCTCCTCCCCCACACTCCTCCTCTCCTTCTCCCCCACACTCCTCCTTCCTCTCCTCCCTCACCTCACCTCTCCCCCACACTCCTCATCCTTCTCTTGCTCCTCCCCCATCCTCTCCTCCTCCCCCTCTCCTAACACCCCTCCCCTCCTCCCCCACACTCCTCCTCCCTCTCCTAACACCTCTCCTCCCCCACACTCCTCACCCCTCTCCTTCTCCCTCCCAATCCTCTCCCCTTCCTCTCATAGTACCTCTCCTTCCCCTCCTTCTCCCCCACACTCCTCATCCCTCTCCTCCTCCTCCTCTTCCACCCCCACCCCCTCTCCTCTCCTCCCCTCTGCCCCCTCTCTTCCTCCTCCTCTCCTAATACCCCTCCCCCTCACTCCTCCTCCCTCTTCTAACACCTCTCCTCCCCCACACTTCTCATCCCTCTCCTCCTCCCTCCCAATCCCCCCCTCTCCTCCTCCTCCCCCTCCTAGCACCTCTTCTCCCCCACACTCCTCATCCCTCTCCTCCTCCCTCCCAATCCTCCCCCTCTCCTCCTTCTCCCCTTCCCCTCTCTTCCCCTTCCTCCCCTTCTCCTCCTACCTCCTCTCCTCCTCCCCCCTCTCCTCCTGTCTTCCCCCACTTCTCCTCCCCTCTGCCCCCTCTCTTCCTCCTCCTCCTCTTCTCTCCCCTCCTCCTCTCCTAAAACCCCTCACTCCTCCTCCCTCTCCTCCTCTTCCCTCCTCCTCCCCCACACTCCTCATCCCTCTCCTCCTCTCCCCACTCCTCCTCCATCTTCTCCCCCCCCCCCCTCTCTTCATCCTCCTCCCCCCTCTCCCATTTCCTCCTCTTACACTCCTTCCTCCCTCTCCTCCTCTCCTTCTCCTCCTCCCCCTGTCCACCCTGCCCCTCTCTTCCTCCTCCTCCCTCTCCTGAGAGAGCAACTACCAGGGATACCCACCAGTCGTACCTACCCACAGAATAGCCATCTGCAGCCGCCAGCCATAGCCACTGTAGGGCAAAGGGGTGGGGTTGGAGGTCGAGCCAGGGGGCGCCAAAATGAGGTTTCGCCTAGGGTGTCAAAATTCCTTGCACCAGCCCTAGTCGCTTGAGGTGTCTCTATCAGTTTTGCACATCGAGAGACTGAAATTCTTGCCCATTCTTCCTTGCAAAACAGCTGGAGCTCAGTGAGGTTGGATGGAGAGTGTTTGTGAACAGCAGTTTTCAGCTCTTTCCACAGATTCTCGATTGGATTCAGGTCTGGACTTTGACTTGGCCATTCTAACACCTGGATACGTTTATTTGTGAACCATTCCTTTGTAGATTTTGCTGTATGTTTGGGATCATTGTCTTGTTGGAAGATAAATCTCCGTCCCAGTTTCAGGTCTTTTGCAGACTCCAACAGGTTTTCATCCAGAATGGTCCTGTATTTGGCTGCATCCATCTTCCCCTCAATTTTAACCATCTTCCCTGTCCCTGCTGAAGAAAAGCAGGCCCAAACCATGATGCTGCCACCACCATGTGTGACAGTGGGGATGGTGTGTTGAGGGTGATGAGCTGTGTTGCTTTTACGCCAAACATATCGTTTTGTATTGTGGGCAAAAAGTTTGATTTTGGTTTCATGTGAGCAGAGCACCTTCTTCCACATGTTTGGTGTGTCTCCCAGGTGGCTTGTGGCAAACTTTAGACGAGACTTTTTATGGATATCTTTGAGAAATGGCTTTCTTCTTGCCACTCTTCCATAAAGGGCACATTTGTGCAGTGTACGACTGATTGTTGTCCTATGGACAGACTCTCCCACCTCAGCTGTAGTTCTCTGCAGTTCATCCAGAGTGATCATGGGCCTCTTGGCTGCATCTCTGATCAGTCTTCTCCTTGTCTGAGCTGAAAGTTTAGAGGGACGGCCAGGTCTTGGTAGATTTGCAGTGGTCTGATACTCCTTCCATTTCAAAATGATGGCTTGCACAGTGCTCCTTGGGATGTTTAAAGCTTGAGAAATCTTTTTGTATCCAAATCCGGCTTTAAACTTCTCCACAACAGTATTACGGACCTGCCTGGTGTGTTCCTTGGTCTTCATGATGCTCTCTGCGCTTTCAACAGAACCCTGAGACTATCACAGAGCAGGTGCATTTATACAGAGCCTTGATTACACACAGGTGGGTTCTATTTATCACCATCAGTCATTTAGGACAACATTGGATCATTCAGAGATCCTCGCTGAACTTCTGGAGTGAGTTTGCTGCACTGAAAGTAAAGGGGCCGAATTTTCAGTTTTTTATTTGCTAAAAAAGTTTCAAAAATCCAATAGATTTCGTTCCACTTCACAATTGTGTCCCACTTGTTGGTGATTCTTCACAAAAAATTACAATTTTATATCTTTATGTTTGAAGCCTGAAATGTGACAAAAGGTTGAAAAGTTCAAGGGGGCCGAATACTTTCGCAAGGCACTGTATATATATATATATGTGTGTGTGTGTGTGTCTATATGTGTGTGTTTCTATATGTGTGTGTGTGTCTATATATATATATATATATATATATATACATGTGAGTGTGTGTGTCTACATGTGTGTGTTTCTATATATGTGTGTGTCTATATAGGAATATACTATATATGTGTGGGTGTGTCAGTGGTGGTGGGGGGTGCAGACATTATTTTGGCATCCATCGTCATACCCGGCAGTCCTGTACTTCCAGCGGTCCTGATTGGGTATACATACATACATGTAGAGCAGAGAAGAGGGATTCCTTTTCATAGAATTGTGTGGAACTGAATATATAAAATGAGGAGAAATGACTTTTATTAATCTGCAGACAGGATTTGGAGGCGTCTATGAGGACCGTTGTTTCAGCGGCATAGAAGCGATATTTATTTTTGTCTCGATTTGCTCTTTGTATGGGAAGAATTATTTGCATTTCAACTAGAATCCTGAATAGCGCGCACCAGAGTACAGCTTTGTGCTACTAGTGCCAGACAGACGACAATAGAAATATGAAAAATAATATGTTACTTAAAGGTGATGGAAGAAAAGGCGAGCGGAAAGTCCTTTATGTGAAGACGGAGCTTATTCTTAATGGGCATAGTCATAGACATCGTCTAATGGCGCGTCGGTGATAACAGACTCTTCTCTCCTATCTCACTTCTGGATCAGTTGGATTGAATTTCCTGCATATTGCACATTTCCAGACTTCCATTCTCTCTTCTTTCATTGACACGACAAGGTCAGGCGTAGATATACTTATAATTCAAGGATTTAGAATGCAACAGACATCTACAGACTCAGAAAGACCGTATTACAAAAACCAAAGCCTGGCCGGCAATTGTCTTCATTTTTATGTTGCTGAAACCAAAGTCTGTGGGACCTTTTACTGCAATCATCTGAATACATCCAACCTATCCTCAGATACTATAATCAATATTGCAGGAATAGCATTGGTGATATTATTGATAATCTTTAATAATTAGTGACAATACTATTTTATCTGATGATGTTGGTAGAGTAATGCCGCGTACACACGACCAGTTTTTCTGACGGAGTTCCGCTGAAATGGACTTGCCTACAGATGATCACACCAAAGTCCGATCGTTTAGAACGCTGTGACGTACAACGCATACGACGGGAATAGAAAAGGGAAGTTCAATAGCGAGTAGCCAATAGCTTCCCTTGTGTCATTTTCGATCCATCGGAACAGCATACAGATGAACGGTTTTCCCCATAGGATTTGATTCCATTGAAAAGATTTAAACATGTTCTATTTCTAGGTCCGTCAGAATTTTCGGAAAAAAAAGTCCACTTGTCATGGTTTTCCAATAGAGTTTGTCTGCTTACCTGTCTCCGACCCTCACCTGACTGCTTTTATAATCCATCCTCTGGCATGGCTCCACCCTAGCTCCTATCAGACAACTCTATATTAACCTGTGCACTGCAGGCCAACCCTTCTGATCAACCTTTGTGTGTTTAGCTTCCTGTTACCTGCCGTGTGCTTTGCTGTTGTTCCGTTACCGACTTTGCCGTGTCCTTGACTATCCCTGTTTGCCTGTGATCCTAACCTTTTGGCGTGTCCCCGACTATTCCTGTCTGCTTGTGGCCCCGACCTTGGCTTTATCCCTCACTATCCCTATCCTCCTGTTGCCTACTGTGGGTGGGGGTCGCGACCTGGAGCCAGTTGCAGCCAAGTCCATCCTCACCACTAGAGGCGCTGGTGAACACCTGCTGGCTCTTATGCCGCGTACACACGACCGGACTTTTCGAGGGACTAGGTCCGACAGACTTTCGACGGAGTTCTGACGGAGTTCTGACAGAGTTCTGACGGACTTTCCGAATGAACGGACTTGGCCACACACAATCACACCAAAGTTCGACGGATTCGAATGTGATGACGTATGACTGGACTAGAATAAGGAAGTTCATAGCCAGTAGCCAATAGCTGCCCTAGTGTCGGTTTTTGTCCGTCGGACCAGCATACACACGAGTGGATTTCTCGGTAGGAACTGGGTCCGGCGGAGTTCTGGCGGAAAAATTTGAAACGTGTTCCATTTCTAAAGTCTGTCAGACTTTTGCAAATCAAAAGTTCGCTGCAGCCCCACACACAATCGAATGGTCTGCCGGAATCATTCCGTCTGACTTTTGATGTTGTAAAATCCGGTCGTGTGTACGCGGCATAAGACTCCACGCTCCAGGGAATCTTACGTTCTAACCCCAGTGGGATCTGTCTCCCGCCCGCAGCAGTCAGCCGTAGGGTCCACAACCTTGCGGTGCACTCCTGATCCCTACGGTGGGCATCTGTCACCTTGCCTCAAGGTGACCTGACACCACTGAAGCCCACACACGATCGGAATATCCGATGAAATTATTCCGTCTGACTTTTTCTGCCGGAAAGTCCGACCGTGTGTACACGGCATAAGGGAACATGTCCAATACAACCCAACATTCTTCACAGCCTATCTGGTCAATCCCCCCCAATGACACCCTAAAATAGCAGACCCCTATCTGAGCACACAGCCCGGCCAGTCAGGAAAGGGGGTGGGGACGAGCGACACGATGCTCTCTCCGTCTGTAATGGCAGGGACACATTGTTACATAGTTAGTAAGGTTGAATAAAGACACCAGTCCATCCAGTTCAACCTGAGTGAGTGTCAACAATTGTCCCTATCCCTGTACATTGCACTCTCATTGGTCCCTACCCTCAAGGAGCCACAATCCAAGGTCCCCATTCATATACTAGGGGACAATTTTGGATAGAAGCCAATTAACCTACCTGCATGTCTTTGGAGTGTGGGAGGAAACCGGAGTACCCAGAGGAAACCCACACAGGCACAGGGAGAACATGCAAACTCCAGGCAGGTAGTGTCGTGGTTGGGATTCAAACCAGCGACCTTTTTTACTGCTAGGCGAGAGTGATAACCACTACACCGCTGTGCCACCCTAATTGTGCGGTGACTTATATAGGTATAAGGGGCGGAGTCACCGGGGGATGTGACCCCACCCCTTATGATGTCACAGACCCAGCATCCCCCGGGACATCATAAGGGGCGGGGTCACCATGTGACATCATAAGTGACCCCACCCCTTATGCCTATATAAGTCACCACAAAACGCGGGTAGGGGGCCGGAATCTGGGGGCTCCCGGATTCTGATAAGACCCCCGCCCGCAAACCCCGCCAACCAATGGCCAGGGTTGTCGGGAAGAGGCCCATGTCCTCATCAACATGGGGACAAGGTGCTTTGTGGTGGGGGGGGGGGGGGCTGCAGGCACATGGCCTAGTACGGTTTAGGAGGGAGGGGGCGCTCGCTCGTCCCCAACCCCTTTCCTGACCGGCCGGGCTGCGTGCTTGGATAAGGGTCTGCCAAGGACTTTGATGGGACCCCTACACCATTTTTTTCGGCGTAGGGGTTCCCCGTTTAATCCATACCAGGAGCCGGGGCTGGCGAGGTGTCAATCTCTCCGATGGAGGCGGCGACATTCACTTCCCTCGCTAGACCAGTCTATAGAATATTTTTTAAAAAGTCAGTTACATTGCTGAGTAACTAATTACTTTTCCAATGTAGTAACCGAGTTACTAACACAATTACTTTTTGGGAGAAGTCATTTATAACTTAACTAATTACTTTTTTAAAGTAAGATGCCCAACACTGGATATGAGAGCCTACGACCACAAGGGGGAGGCAGAGGAGGGCGGGCTTTATGCAGCCGACTCCTCCTACAAATACAGGCTGATCTGCGGTCGCCCTTACACTTGTACTCGGAGTCAATCTGTGGATAGTATAGGAAAGGAGCAACAGGGAACATTGACCTGAGGTGTGCCGGGGTCACGTGGTCAGTGTGCTAAAAGGGGGCAAAAATAAACACAGTAGGATGAAATCTTAACAAACAAATTTATTACACACTGAATTAACGTTCAATCTGCCAAATTGACAAACGCTTGTCCCAGGCTCAAACAGTGGCTCTGGGACATACCCAGAGAAACAAGACGACCTCCACCTGCCCAAATTCTAAATGATAAGGCCGGGACCCCTTGGTGCAAATCCACGGAAGCCACTCCTATCCTGAATGAATGGCCAGAGTATGCTTAAGGGTCCAGACCCCGATTGGCCAAAAGGGGACGGCAATGAAGTATGCATTAAGCTGCGGAGAGGGGAGCACAAGGAAAAGGCAACAGAGGACCGTCCCTGGGTTTATCAGACGTAACACTGATGAGCTGATCTAACACCAAAGCCGGGCACCACGCCTTGCCAGTCTCCAAGAACCTGATGTCAGTGCCGCCTCCTGCTTGTGGCATCTTGCGAGCATGCAGGTGTAAACAGAAGAGGATGTTGATTGTCCAATGGGATCCATAATGGGAACGATCATAGCTTTTCAAACTCAGGTTTTTCGTTTGTAGCTTTTCATTCGTATCTTTTCGTTCGTAGCATTTCCTGTGTAGCTTTTCAGTTTGTGGCATTTCATGTTGTAGCATTTCATGTCATAAGCCTTTTTCATGTCTGTAGCCTTTCATTCACTGCTTTCCGTTAGCTAGTGCTCACATCTAGGATCTGTCACAGATCCATATGGGCTGAGGTTTCGTTTTTTATTGATTGTCATCTCACAATCTTCTCGCCCATATACCATACGCCATTATGGTTCCCATTGGGCTGACGCAGCAGCCTTGTTTGATTAGATCTTTATTTTTGAATGAAGGCTTATGTCACTGCTTGGAATGTTTTCCAGGCTTTCCGGTTGAGGTTTCCTAGTCCTGACAGTTTCAACTTCCAGTATCTATTTGTTTTTCTGTTTTTTGCCATTCCCAATTCAAATTGGCCCACGGCACTATGAGGTCGTATCTGGCTGGGACTCAGCATTTCTCCTTTGGAAGACCCCGACAGGCCTTTTCTTTATTTTCTGCGCACCCTATTAAAGCCATCCTCAAAGGGATCCTGAGGAGCACCCCCCCTGCTGTGCTCAGCAGACTTCCCATCACAGGTCATGCTCACAAGGTCTCCTTTTGGGTTGGTACCCAGCTTGGTGCTCAAGGCAGCAGTATATCTGGCCTTTATGGTTTTTGAGGCCAGGGGAGTTACGCTTTCTGGCCCAGGGTCTCGCATACTTTTGGCCAATCAACTATCGGCCTGACCCCTCCCCCACTGAGAACAGGCGACAGGCGGACGCTACCATCCGCTGCCTTTGCAGCATAACAGGGAGCGATGGGGCAGCAACAGAACCAAGAAACGTCACGGACGACAGCCCCCCCAACTGACAACCCCCGATCGGTTGCGATTGGGCTGCCCCCCCCAGCTGAGCCCTAAACCCCTATCTGCCTGCAGGTGAACATGAATATGTGTATGTAACATATGCACATGACACACACACAACCCTATACAATACTTGCACACAGGAACATGCACATATACACCCATGTAATTCCTGTGGACTCTGCCCTGATACCAGCTGCGGGGGTCTTGGACGAGGGGCGGGGCAGGGCAGGACCCCTCACAACACTGAAGTGACTACAAAACTGCTGGCGACAGCATGAGGTTAACCGGTATACGTTGACCTCCGAGAAGACCGCCGTTGGTTCACAGCTCAAATCATCAGCATCCACTTTTTAACCTACATTTGAGCAATCAATAAAATGTCAGGACCAGAATTATTTCATCCCTGGTGGCAGCTGCTTGGCACTAGCAGGAACATTGCCATTTAAACCTCAGACCATAGGTGTCTATTTTCCTACCACAAGCCCTGAAGGCCATTAAGGAAAGAAGAATGTCTTAGTGAACAATGGCTCTTAGGATGGAGTCACTGCCATTTCTGGAAGTTCATGTCACAGAAGGGAGAGATCATTGGGCATTTCTGTCGAATGTCAGCTAAAGCCCTGAAGCTGAAAGCGTGTATTGTGCAATGAGCCGACATACCCCCTGCAATCAGGCTGAGCCCGGACCGGTACCTAAGCGGGGCGCCAACCGCGACCACCGGGAGAGAGAACCGACGAGATCCTTGCAGCCAACCGCGCTGTTGCTCTGTTAGCCAAAAACTGGAAGTGACGAGACGTGACCCGGAAATGAAGTGTTGGCTCATACAAAGCCTACGACCACAAGGGAGGAGGCAAAGGAGGGCAGGCTTTATGCAACCTGACTCCTCCTAAAAATACAGGCTGACCTGCGGTCAGCCTTACACTTGTGTTACTTGCTGTAGCAGCTAACCAGCCAGGGAACGGGTGACATGGCAAAGGTGACAGTTACCTTAGTAGTGAAGGGGCGATATACTTGACTCTTTCACTAGCATCCAGTTCCCAACATGGGGAGACCGGCCCTAGAAACCCAACTTGGAGTCATGGGAGATAGATGTAGCGGGACCCCGGCAGAGAGAACAAGCATGGAGATATCGGGTTGTGGAAGAAGTGTGTTTCCTGTATCCAGTAGCAATAGTGGGACCAGTCACTGGGAGTGAGGAGACAGGATTGCTGAGTTGGGGGAGAGCAGCACAGGCTCCGTGGTCCAGGCTCAGAAATGTGAGAAGTATGGCCACGGATTACAAGGAGTTAACTGTGCAAGTCACTGCTTGCTTGTAAAGTCCGGAGACCTGCCTTAATGTTGATTGCACTGCTCCTGCCTGTGATTCAGACATTAGTGAGTGCAGTTCCACAATGTCCCCACTAGAGCGTCTAAAGCCCCGCTCATATGCCCATGCTTTGTATGAGAAATAACCTGTTAAAATGACAACTTTGTGATAAAATGTAATTCTTTATGTAATAAAAAAAAGGTACAAATACTGAGATCCTTAAAAATACTCATCATGCCTCTAATTATACCTTCCAAAGAAGGGTCATTATGAGAGTGTTTATACCGTACGGTCATTATAAGGCCTCGAGAAATACCATAGGTAGTCATGAATTCATATCTCAATACCGTAGTTCCTAGACCCTATACCCGACACATAGGCTGAAGAATATACACTGATTTGGGTTTCTACCAAATAAATGTAACAGAAGACATTGTGGTCTAAATCTATGAAGAAAGATTATTTATCTGATATGTTTTATAACAAAAAAGTAACAAATGCAAAAACACTGTAGTTATTAAATGACATGAAAGGAAAACGCAGTCCGCCTCCAATGTGAGTACAGCTTTGCATGACCAAGTCATTGTCAGTGCTGAGAACTGAAAGGTGGCCGGGTAATGGAATGGGCGAAACATGCCGGTACTGAGGCGGTTGATAACAATGGCTGTAATGAAATGCAAACATCAATGGACATTGCGGTAGTAACCCAGCCAAAAATATGCAAAATATGCAAAATATGCATGCGTTTTTATCTCTGGGAAACAGAAGTCTAAAAATGAGATTCAGAGTTTTTGTGGTGCCAGCACACTATAACCCAACACAAGTATTTCTGCAGCTTTGCTACCAGCCAAAAAAGTTCCATTATTTACAAATGGGAAACAGCTGCTTAGAAATGAGGTCTGGGGGTGTTGCTGGTGCGAAACCCCCGTAACCCTACAGAAATATTATTGACAGCACGGGATGTTATCTGCCAATTAAAAATTTGACTTTTTTGCATTGGTGAAACCGTTGTCGAAAAATGGGGTGTGCCAAATGAAAATGTTATGAGCTGGTAATGGTGACTCGGCATGACCTCCTGAAATGGCTACAAGCTCTTCTGGCCTGCCTCAAAAGATCTTGTAACCCAGGAAGAGCTGCACCCCCAGGTTGAGGACATGCACCAACTTTTCCTGCCAAAGAGTGTAGAGCAGGTTGGTACTCTTATCACACAAAACCATTCCCGGCACAAGATGTCACGAGATCATTCACCTCTGGGACTGTCCCTGCAGAGCTGACAGAATCTCTGCTCCGGTTTGGCTCCTGTCCCCAAGGCATACCGTCTGAAACTCAAAGGGCCTCTTTGCCTTAGCCATTGCTCAGCTCCTTAAATGTCGGCTGGGGACTGGTGGTTTAGAGAACAAAGCACTGCAAGAGGGCATTGGGGAGGGGATGGAGAAGATAGTTGATTGTACTGTCACCAGCTGTAAGGGTGGCACAATGACCTCCAACATTCTTTAGTACCTTATCCTTCCTGGCTGCCAGCACAGCTCCCCAGTGGGACATGAATAATATATATTGTCCCTTCCCATACTTGCTGGACCAAACCTTACCTTCCACATAATAATGGAGGACGGTGATGGCCTTATGGGCAAAGAAATGGCAGCCAGGAATTTGCCACTATGGTACAGCACAAACCACAAAAGAGTCTGAAACCACCAACTGGAAAGGCAGGAGCTATAGGCCAGCAATTCTGCCAAGCTGGCATTGGAGTGGCTGTGGGTGTGCTTTCTTCGTTCCAGCAGTGTGATCGGTGATGGTAACACTGGTGATGGATGTGATCGGTGATGGGAACACTGGTGATGGATGTTATCGGTGATGATAACACTGGTGATGGATGTGATCGGTGATGGTAACACTGGTGATGGATGTGATCGGTGATGGGAACACTGGTGATGGATGTGATCGGTGATGGTAACACTGGTGATGGATGTGATCGGTGATGGGAACACTGGTGATGGATGTGATTGGTGATGGTAACACTGGTGATGAATGTGATCGGTGATGGTAACACTGGTGATGGATGTGATCAGTGATGGTAACACTGGTGATGGATGTGATCGGTGATGGGAACACTGGTGATCGATGTGATCGGTGATGGTAACACTGGTGATGGATGTGATCGGTGATGGTAACACTGGTGATGGATATGATCGGTGATGGTAACACTGGTGATGGATGTGATCAGTGATGGCAACACTGGTGATGGATGTGATCAGTGATGGTAACACTGGTGATGGATGTGATCGGTGATGGGAACACTGGTGATGATGTGATCGGTGATGGGAATACTGGTGATGGATGTGATCGGTGATGGGAATACTGGTGATCGATGTGATCGGTGATGGTAACACTGGTGATGGATGTGATCGGTGATGGTAACACTGGTGATGGATGTGATCGGTGATGGTAACACTGGTGATGGATGTGATCGGTGATGGGAACACTGGTGATGATGTGATCGGTGATGGCAACACTGGTGATGGATGTGATCAGTGATGGTAACACTGGTGATGGATGTGATCGGTGATGGGAACACTGGTGATGATGTGATCGGTGATGGCAACACTGGTGATGGATGTGATCGGTGATGGGAACACTGGTGATGGATGTGATCGGTGATGGTAACACTGGTGATGGATGTGATCGGTGATGGTAACACTGGTGATGGATGTGATCAGTGATGGTAACACTGGTGATGGATGTGATCGGTGATGGGAACACTGGTGATGGATGTGATCGGTGATGGGAACACTGGTGATGGATGTGATCAGTGATGGTAACACTGGTGATGGATGTGATCGGTGATGGTAACACTGGTGATGGATGTGATCAGTGATGGTAACACTGGTGATGATGTGATCAGTGATGGTAACACTGGTGATGATGTGATCGGTGATGGTAACACTGATGATGGATGTGATCGGTGATGGGAATACTGGTGATGGATGTGATTGGTGATGGGAACACTGGTGATGGATGTGATCAGTGATGATAACACTGGTGATGGATGTGATCGGTGATGGTAACACTGATGATGGATGTGATCAGTGATGGTAACACTGGTGATGGATGTGATCAGTGATGATAACACTGGTGATGGATGTGATCGGTGATGGTAACACTGGTGATGGATGTGATCGGTGATGGGAACACTGGTGATGGATGTGATCAGTGATGATAACACTGGTGATGGATGTGATCGGTGATGGTAACACTGGTGATGGATGTGATCGGTGATGGTAACACTGGTGATGGATGTGATCGGTGATGGGAAGACTGGTGATGGATGTGATCGGTGATGGTAACACTGGTGATGGATGTGATCGGTGATGGTAACACTGGTGATGATGTGATCGTGATGGGAACACTGGTGATGATGTGATTGGTGATGATAACACTGGTGATGGATGTGATCGGTGATGGTAACACTGGTGATGATGTGATCGGTGATGGGAACACTGATGATGGATGTGATCGGTGATGGTAACACTGGTGATGGATGTGATCGGTGATGGGAACACTGGTGATGGATGTGATCGGTGATGGGAACACTGGTGATGGATGTGATCGGTGATGGGAACACTGGTGATGATGTGATCGGTGATGGTAACACTGGTGATGGATGTTATCGGTGATGATAACACTGGTGATGGATGTGATCGGTGATGGCAACACTGGTGATGGATGTGATCAGTGATGGTAACACTGGTGATGGATGTGATCGGTGATGGGAACACTGGTGATGATGTGATCGGTGATGGGAATACTGGTGATGGATGTGATCGGTGATGGGAATACTGGTGATCGATGTGATCGGTGATGGTAACACTGGTGATGGATGTGATCGGTGATGGTAACACTGGTGATGGATGTGATCGGTGATGGTAACACTGGTGATGGATGTGATCGGTGATGGGAACACTGGTGATGATGTGATCGGTGATGGCAACACTGGTGATGGATGTGATCAGTGATGGTAACACTGGTGATGGATGTGATCGGTGATGGGAACACTGGTGATGATGTGATCGGTGATGGCAACACTGGTGATGGATGTGATCGGTGATGGGAACACTGGTGATGGATGTGATCGGTGATGGTAACACTGGTGATGGATGTGATCGGTGATGGTAACACTGGTGATGGATGTGATCAGTGATGGTAACACTGGTGATGGATGTGATCGGTGATGGGAACACTGGTGATGGATGTGATCGGTGATGGGAACACTGGTGATGGATGTGATCAGTGATGGTAACACTGGTGATGGATGTGATCGGTGATGGTAACACTGGTGATGGATGTGATCAGTGATGGTAACACTGGTGATGATGTGATCAGTGATGGTAACACTGGTGATGATGTGATCGGTGATGGTAACACTGATGATGGATGTGATCGGTGATGGGAATACTGGTGATGGATGTGATTGGTGATGGGAACACTGGTGATGGATGTGATCAGTGATGATAACACTGGTGATGGATGTGATCGGTGATGGTAACACTGATGATGGATGTGATCAGTGATGGTAACACTGGTGATGGATGTGATCAGTGATGATAACACTGGTGATGGATGTGATCGGTGATGGTAACACTGGTGATGGATGTGATCGGTGATGGGAACACTGGTGATGGATGTGATCAGTGATGATAACACTGGTGATGGATGTGATCGGTGATGGTAACACTGGTGATGGATGTGATCGGTGATGGTAACACTGGTGATGGATGTGATCGGTGATGGGAAGACTGGTGATGGATGTGATCGGTGATGGTAACACTGGTGATGGATGTGATCGGTGATGGTAACACTGGTGATGATGTGATCGTGATGGGAACACTGGTGATGATGTGATTGGTGATGATAACACTGGTGATGGATGTGATCGGTGATGGTAACACTGGTGATGATGTGATCGGTGATGGGAACACTGATGATGGATGTGATCGGTGATGGTAACACTGGTGATGGATGTGATCGGTGATGGGAACACTGGTGATGGATGTGATCGGTGATGGGAACACTGGTGATGGATGTGATCGGTGATGGGAACACTGGTGATGGATGTGATCGGTGATGGTAACACTAGTGATGGATGTGATCGGTGATGGTAACACTGGTGATGGATGTGATCGGTGATGGTAACACTGGTGATGGATGTGATTGGTGATGGTAACACTGGTGATGGATGTGATCGGTGATGGTAACACTGGTGATGGATGTGATCGGTGATGGTAACACTGGTGATGGATGTGATCAGTGATGGGAACACTGGTGATGATGTGATCGGTGATGGTAACACTGGTGATGGATTAGATCGGTGATGGGAACACTGGTGATGAATGTGATCGGTGATGGTAACACTGGTGATGGATGTGATTGGTGATGGTAACACTGGTGATGGATTAGATCGGTGATGGGAACACTGGTGATGATGTGATCGGTGATGGTAACACTGGTGATGGATTAGATCGGTGATGGGAACACTGGTGATGAATGTGATCGGTGATGGTAACACTGGTGATGGATGTGATTGGTGATGGGAACACTGGTGATGGATGTGATTGGTGATGGGAACACTGGTGATGGATGTGATCAGTGATGGGAACACTGGTGATGATGTGATCGGTGATGGTAACACTGGTGATGGATTAGATCGGTGATGGGAACACTGGTGATGAATGTGATCGGTGATGGTAACACTGGTGATGGATGTGATTGGTGATGGTAACACTGGTGATGGATTAGATCGGTGATGGGAACACTGGTGATGATGTGATCGGTGATGGTAACACTGGTGATGGATGTGATTGGTGATGGTAACACTGGTGATGGATTAGATCGGTGATGGGAACACTGGTGATGAATGTGATCGGTGATGGTAACACTGGTGATGGATGTGATCGGTGATGGTAACACTGGTGATGGATGTGATTGGTGATGGGAACACTGGTGATGGATGTGATTGGTGATGGGAACACTGGTGATGGATGTGATCGGTGATGGGAACACTGGTGATGGATGTGATTGGTGATGGTAACACTGGTGATGGATGTGATCGGTGATGGGAACACTGGAGATGGATGTGATTGGTGATGGGAACACTGGTGATGGATGTGATCAGTGATGGTAACACTGGTGATGGATGTGATTGGTGATGGTAACACTGGTGATGGATGTGATCGGTGATGGTAACACTGGTGATGGATGTGATCGGTGATGGTAACACTGGTGATGGATGTGATCAGTGATGGGAACACTTGTGATGATGTGATCGGTGATGGTAACACTGGTGATGGATTAGATCGGTGGTGGGAACACTGGTGATGAATGTGATCGGTGATGGTAACACTGGTGATGGATGTGATTGGTGATGGGAACACTGGAGATGGATGTGATTGGTGATGGGAACACTGGTGATGGATGTGATTGGTGATGGGAACACTGGTGATGGATGTGATCGGTGATGGTAACACTGGTGATGGATGTGATCGGTGATGGTAACACTGGTGATGGATGTGATCGGTGATGGTAACACTGGTGATGGATGTGATCGGTGATGGTAACACTGGTGATGGATGTGATCGGTGATGGTAACACTGGTGATGGATGTGATCGGTGATGGTAACACTGGTGATGGATGTGATCGGTGATGGGAACACTGGTGATGGATGTGATCGGTGATGGGAACACTGGTGATGGATGTGATCGGTGATGGTAACACTGGTGATGGATGTGATCGGTGATGGTAACACTGGTGATGGATGTGATCGGTGATGGGAACACTGGTGATGGATGTGATCGGTGATGGTAACACTGGTGATGGATGTGATCGGTGATGGGAACACTGGTGATGGATGTGATCGGTGATGGGAACACTGGTGATGGATGTGATCGGTGATGGTAACACTGGTGATGATGTGATCGGTGATGGGAACACTGGTGATGATGTGATCAGTGATGGGAACACTGGTGATGGATATGATCGGGGATGGGAACACTGGAGATGGATGTGATTGGTGATGGGAACACTGGTGATGGATGTGATCGGTGATGGTAACACTGGTGATGGATGTGATCGGTGATGGGAACACTGGTGATGATGTGATCGGTGATGGGAACACTGGTGATGATGTGATCGGTGATGGGAACACCGGTGATGATGTGATCGGTGATGGTAACACTGGTGATGGATGTGATCGGTGATGGGAACACTGGTGATGATGTGATCGGTGATGGGAACACTGGTGATGATGTGATCGGTGATGGTAACACTGGTGATGGATGTGATCGGTGATGGGAACACTGGTGATGATGTGATCGGTGATGGGAACACTGGTGATGATGTGATCGGTGATGGGAACACCGGTGATGATGTGATCGGTGATGGTAACACTGGTGATGGATGTGATCGGTGATGGGAACACTGGTGATGATGTGATCAGTGATGGGAACACTGGTGATGGATGTGATCGGTGATGGGAACACTGGTGATGGATGTGATCGGTGATGGTAACACTAGTGATGGATGTGATCGGTGATGGGAACACTGGTGATGGATGTGATCGGTGATGGTAACACTGGTGATGGATGTGATCGGTGATGGGAACACTGGTGATGGATGTGATCAGTGATGGGAACACTGGTGATGGATGTGATCGGTGATGGGAACACTGGTGATGCATGTGATCAGTGATGGGAACACTGGTGATGGATGTGATCGGTGATGGGAACACTGGTAATGATGTGATCGGTGATGGTAACACTGGTGATGGATGTGATCGGTGATGGTAACACTGGTGATGGATGTGATCGGTGATGGGAACACTGGTGATGGATGTGATCAGTGATGGTAACACTGGTGATGGATGTGATCGGTGATGGTAACACTGGTGATGGATGTGATCGGTGATGGGAACACTGGTGATGGATGTGATCAGTGATGGTAACACTGGTGATGGATGTGATCGGTGATGGTAACACTGGTGATGGATGTGATCGGTGATGGTAACACTAGTGATGGATGTGATCGGTGATGGGAACACTGGTGATGGATGTGATCGGTGATGGTAACACTGGTGATGGATGTGATCGGTGATGGGAACACTGGTGATGGATGTGATCGGTGATGGAACAGCTGGCAGGGCTTTGGGTTTGGTTGGTTATGTAATTATTGCCTTGTGAATGGAGCACAGGGGAGTGCAGGAAAGGTTTCAGCTTATTGTTGAAGGTGAGTGAATTTTCATAGTCGGCGTCTCCAGTCGGCTAAGCAAATCGCCTTCACAGATTAATGGTCATTCCAATTGGCTAAATGAAGAAATCCTTCAGAATGAGGATCCTCTTCTCTTGGTTCTGTATGGAGTTCCTCTGCTTCAAGCTAGAAGAGTCTGTCAAATGAAGTAATGCCTCCCCCCCCCCCCCAGATCCCACCTCACAAGCATGTTCCCAGTGAAGCACGCTCTGCTGTCACAATGGAATTGTTATAAAACGTTGTGTACACAGATCTTCTATTGTAGCCCAGATATTGCAATCTGCACATTTTATTCTGTCCTGCAAAGAGAAATCCATTTCTTATTTTATCACACAAGACACAATCTGTTTCCTTGCATTCTATTACACCTTCAGCAAATTAAGTCAAATCCTTCCACTGGGGATGTCCCAGGTGCTTTATTATCTCCCCGTAGATGGGACTGGTGAATGATTTGTGTGCGCTACACACCACAGATAAGGAGATTTTTCAAAAGCAATTACTGAGAGAACCCGTTTTAATCATCAGTGTTTCCATTTCTTTCTAAAAGTTTCTTTGGGCACATAAATCAAATGCAATTTCTTCTTTATTCCTTGTCAGTTTTGTGTTTGTGAAATGCCGTTCCTGCAATGTCCATCTCTAGTTTTCTATAATAAACTTCCACACGGCATAGATAATAACCGACCACACGTGACAGGCGATAGTCCAGAAGAACGGAAACTTCTGCTGCTGTGGAAATTGTATTATATGGAGTCATGTGGAGATTTTATTCTAGGATGTGTTTTGTAGATTGTCATCTGTCTCCCCGTGTCTGATTGAACCCCGGATCTCTCTAGCAGAGGGCACTTGGGGTGAATCGGGACCAGCGCTAAAACTGTCAGTATGAAAACCTTCTCGTGGGCTTGGAGGCGTGTTCTCGGGGGCGTTCGCCGGTTTGTAAGTATCAAGCGCAATGCGCTGGGCTTCTTGCCTTCAAATGTCTGTACACAGAGGAGTGAAGCATAACGAGAGAAACATATTATATCTCTGTTGTGGCTACGCTATCCCTTTTTGGATACATATCTGCTTTAATAAGAGGAGATTTATATCTGCCTTGTTGGTATACTCGTACCGTATATTGACAACAGCCGTAGCAATGTCCCCGCAGATCTTCTCAAGCCTGTAAGCCCTTGTACACACGGTCGGAGAATCTGTCAGAATGAGTCTTATCGGACCGTGTCGTCAGATAATCCGACTGCGTGTGGTATGCATCGGACTGTTTCCGTCCGAATCTCCGTCCGACCCAATTTTCCAACATGTTGGAAATATTTCCCGACCAAATGGGCCGGACGGACCTAATCCGATCATGTGTAGAGCATTTTCATCGCACCAAGTGCCACGCATGCTCAGATCAAATTCCTACATCAAAGCTATTGGCTACTAGCCTGAATGTAGTCCCATCGTAACGAAATTACGTCATCACGTTCTGAAAGATCAGATTTTTCGCCAACTTGGCCCGACCGTGTGTATGCAACAGTTTCGGACACAATCCGTCGGACTAAATCCGACAGGCAAAATCCGATGGATTTGGTTGGCAAAATCTCCGACCGTGTGTACAGGGGCTAAGAACCAGTAGAATGAGCTCACTAGATACTGGTACTGATACTGGTTCCTGTGAGCAGTACTGAGTGGGCTCCATGCTGACCAAGATAGTGGATGTTGTTGTGGAAATTTGATTGTATAACATTTATGTGAACATTTTATTCTAGGATGTGTGTTTTATAGATTGTCATCTGTCTGCCTGTGTCTGGTTTAATCGAGGATCTCTCTAGCAGAGCACACTTGGGGTAAATCGAGACCAGTGGTAAAAACGGTCGGTATGAAAACCTTCTCATGGGATGTGAGACGTGTTCTCGGTGTCTGTGGAGGTTTGTTGGTTTGTAGGTACCAAGCGCAATGCGCTGGGCTTCTTGCCTTCAAAGGACTATGCACATTCGAGAAACAAAGTCCACATAACGAGATAAACATATTATTGGATCTCTGTGTGGCCACGTTATCCCTTTTGGATACATATCTGCTTTAATAAGAGGACATTGGTACCTGCCTTGTTAATATTCTCGTACCGTATAGGGACAACACCAGTAGCAATGTCCCCGCAGATCGTCTCAAGCCTGTAAGAACCATTAGAATGATCTCACTCCATACTGTTTACTTTGAAACACTATTGACTGGGCTGCATGCTGACTAAAAGGGGGTGTGTGCACTTCCTGTTGTGAGTGCCCTCCCCTCTAATGTATGTTATTTCCTGTGATGTCATTTCCCATGTAAGAAGTGATTGTCTAGAATCTGCACTTCCTGTTTGTGATAATAAAAGGCCATGCTGGCTGGTGTGAAGGCAGTCAGGCTGATGGAACTGAGAACGTAAGAAGGATGGTCATGTCTGTTCATTGGGATGAATGGGTTGGAAGGTAAGCTAAAGTATTATATCATTAAGACGGAAATTATATTATTATGGGAAACAGGAGATGTGGCTGTGTGCTCTGTGTGACAGACCTAGCCGGGACCGAGGCTCTTGAAGGGGACAGAATGCGAGCCTCTTGCCCTGTGATTATGGGCCCTGGCATTTGGGGGAACGGTGCTCTTTGTGAGCTGTATGCCTGGGGACCCCTGAGGTGGTGTTACTTGGATTCAGATCCATGTCCCCCCCCCCAAGACATACAGACTCTGGATATGTATTTGCCATGTTAGCAATAGACTGAATCACACTGTTGGGACACAAACTCTTAGATGCTAATATCATCACCTCCAGCCACCCGTCTGTCTTGTATAATGTAGATGAGTCTAGTCTGGCTTGACACAGATTCTAAAGAATATTTCACCTATTGTTTTGTTGTTTGTGCTAATTAACCTGCAATAGAATGAATGAGTTCAGTGTTGATTAGATAATTAGCTCATGCTAATTAGGTTAGGTTTTAGTCACCCCGCTGTATATATTTTGTGTGAGATCTCAAATAAAGGTCATTCCTGATGTCCTCCAAGACTGGTGTTGTCTAGTTCTTGGGGGTTCCTATAGCCAGATCCATCGGACTCGTGTTCCAGGACTTAGGAAGCGGTATATAGGCGGAAATCAGAGGACAATTCATTGTTTTGTTAGGCTTGTATTGTATAGCCTGCATATGGGGCGAGGCTCCCCCTCCCCCTCCCTTTTCCTGTAACATTGATATGTAAATGAACTCGTTTGCTGGGTTTATCCCTTTCCCGCCGAGCGTACGCAGATATGCATACTCGGCTTCCGGGGGTTATACCAGGATGATGCCCGCACCTGCAGGCATCATCCCGGTACCGTTTTTTGCAGCGGGCGATTGGCTATCCAGGCATAACAAACGATGCGGCTAAAAGCCGCTCGGCTGTTATGCCGGAAGAGCGGGATGGGACGTCCCCCCCCCGCCACCTCTCGCCGCTGTTACCGGTGCTCCCGCTCGATCGGGAGCACCGATCAGTGATCTGACGCCTCCGGCCGCTGGGGAGGAACTGGAACGAAGCCATAATCGGCTTCGTTCCAGTCTCCTCAACGTAAACACGGAAGCGACGTCATGACGTCACTTCCCGTTTACTCGGCTGCCAATGGCGCCGGTTTAAAAAAATATCCGGTATTCAGAATCGTCGTTTTCGGCGATCTGAATACATTGAAGTGTAAAGGAGGGGTGGGGGGTCTTTTAGACCCCCGATCCCTCCATAAAGAGGACCTGTCACCACCTATTACTGTCACAAGGGATGTTTACATTCCTTGTGACAGCAATAAAAGTGATCAATTTTTTATTTATTTTTTTAAAACAATTTAGTCATTTTAAAATAAATAAAATAAATAAAAAAATAAAAAAATTTTTTTTAAAGCGCCCGCCGTCCCCGCGAGCTCGCGAAGCAAAGAAAACGCATACGGAAGTCGCGCCCGCGTATGTAAACGGTGTTCAAATCACACATGTGAGGTATCGCCGCGATCGTCAGAGCGAGAGCAATAATTCTAGCACTAGACCTCCTCTGTAACGCTAACCTGGTAACCGTAATTTTTTTTTAAAACGTCGCCTATTGAGATTTTTAGGTACCGTACTTTGTCGTCAATCTACAAGTGCGCGCAATTATAAAGTGTGACATGCTCGGTATCTATTTACTTGGCATAACATTATCTTTCACATTACGCAAAAAAATTGGGCTAATTTTACTGTTTTTTTTTTTTATTATTCATGAAAGTGTCCCTTTTCCCAAAAAGTTGCATTTAAAACACCACTGCGCAAATACCGTGTGACATAAAATATTGCAACAATCGCCGTTTTATTCTCTAGAGTCTCTGCTAAAAAAATATATATAATGTTTGGGGGTTCCAAGTAATTTTCTAGCAAAAAATATGGATTTTAACTTGTAAACACCAAATTCCAAAAATAGGCTTAGTCATGAAAGGGTTAAACTGCAACATTTTGCTATATCCACAGGAAGTTGGTGGGAGGAGTTGGGGGTCTTCTGACTCATGTTTGGAAGGACAATGGGAAAACAAGGCGTTTGAAACAGTGTTTTAAATTGAATTCCAGTCATCTTTTTAGTTTTATACTGTAATACAGTTTCGGTTAGAGAGCAAACAGGAGGCATCCATGTTGTTTGTTGTAATATCGAGATACAGAGAGAAGCCACATTGGTCTGTAGAGTAAGGGGGCGTAATTGTGTTTTCTGTGTGGCTTAATGTGGCGACGCAGTGTATGGGGGTACAACGGAAACGCTTGTGTATGCATACACAGTGAGGGGTAGAGACCTAATTCGGGGTGATAACACCTCAGGTGGGGTTTCTAGTTGGGGGACTAGCTGTAGTCCGTTGATCCACCGCAGAAGATGGCACCTGGCGGTGATCCCCAAAGTAGGTGCAACGGTTTCCCTGGACGCAGGGGTAAGACGATAAGCCGATTCGAATCGCCATGGGCACTAGGAGGTCCATGCAAGGGAAGGATTGGAGGCTTCCCGCAGTCAGATGGCTGCACAGTACATAAAGATCCTAGTTTTGGGCCTAAAGGCCATTAGACCCCTTTAAAGATTGACATAGGTGGTCCGAGGATACTATTTTGAGTATCTCTCTGGAGTTCATGTATTGCAACTGCGACTTCAGAAATCTGTAATGCTGAGTGAGTTGATGGATTTGTAGTACTTGCTTTTGTGATTCTCAGAGGAGGAACTGTAGTTAGAATTCTCAGGCACGTTTTAGAATTTTGTGTGGCCGGTCCATACTATATTCTGAGATGTTCTCGTGTCTTTCCCATTGGATGTATTTTATTTTTTCTATCGCTAAGAGTGAAGGCAGAATTCCATTTGGTTGTTTTTCATTTGTAATTTTTGATTTGGAACTATGAAATATCTCCCCCACATTTGTATCTAAATGTTTGTCTCATGTCTGTGGTAACAAGAAGATGAACCCACCGTGGCGGCCCTCTCTTACGTGTGGCGGGTGTTGTATTTTAGTAAGGACGTGAAAGTAATGCCGCGTACACACGGTCGAACTGTTTGACGTACTTAGTCCGTCATACAATCCGACGGACAATCCGTCGTACTTTCCACTGAACGGACTTGACCACACACGGATGCACAAACAGTCCGACGAAAGCTTGCGCGATGACGTGTACAGCACGTACGACGGGACTAGAAATATGAAGTCCAAGACACAGCAAAGCCCTGTAAATCCTTTCTGAGCATGCGTCATTCTTAGTCCGTTGGACTAGCCTACTGACGACCGTATTGTCCGCTGAAACCAAAGTACGACGGACAGATTTTTAGAAAAACCGAAAATCTTAGTACTCGGGACTGCACACTGAAAAAGTCTGCTGAAGCCCACACACGAGCGGATTGTCCGCTGAAATGTGTTTCAACGGACTAAGTACGTCAAACAGTCCGCCCGTGTGTACGCGGCCTTAGGGTTACAGAGGATTTCCTTATTATCGGTTCTGAGGAATGTCAGCGACAATTGACCAATCTACACGAATGTTGTATTGTCTATGAAGGACGGAGTAATGACTTTTGTTTATAAGTATCTTTTCAGGTCTGAGGAGTTTCTGAAAGTGTATAAGAAGGTAAAAGTATCATAAAAGTATCATAAAAGTATCATAAAAGTATCATAAAAGTATCATAGGGTATTCCACTGTTTTTTTCTGCACCGTTCTAAACTCCGTGTGTCTCCTCCAGCTTGTAATGAGGAGGAAAGGGGGGGGGTGAGAATGACAATTTTTCAAACCAATAATACAAACCGCTCTAATTCTAGCCAAGTCTGTGACAGGTGACTGGGTCTTTGTAAAGAAGATTGCAGAACGAGACAAAGTTGAGAAGTATCTTTATTTATATTTTTAAAGTCATGACTAGTGTATAACATATATGCATTTGCTACCAACCTCCACTTACCTCCCCATTATATAATAAATAAGACCATAACACTTTTGGAGTAAAATAGGCCATAGCAGCCATTAATTTATTAAACAAACTCTATATAACTCTTTAAATAACATAAACCATAATAAAAACAGTAACATCAGTTATGACAAAAACATCAGCTCCCCCTAGTGTTGGTCTTTGCAGGTCCACCAATAACCCTCAGGTTATATCCAAAAATGATGACACTGCGGTCCCTCTGATGTGGGTTATTGGGCCTCAAGCCGACAGGCTGACTCAGAGACACCCACCTACCGCAAAGCCCCCATAACCAATTACCAGATAACCTCCGTTAACTGGCGTACCACCCACAGGACCCGTACCACCAACAGATCCTGACTCTTCCTCACCCACAAAGACCAAACACCAGCCACTGCCATGACAGTCCATGTTCTAGTCCTGAAAGAGAAAAACACAAACACAGAAAAGAAAAACCCTCGACATATACCACCCAAACTTAGGGAGGGAGGGAAACTTTTTTCTTGAATGCTGCCTCGTGGAGGGGGCGGGATCAGCTTCCCTGCACTGAATAACCCGCCCCCTACTCCCCTCGGCCAATCCCCCGCCCCTATCATGCAGCGCTGACATGCACTGTTCACACAGTCATGCCAGCCCTCTGCCTACGGGGTTTTGTTAACCCCTGCGGCGCCGGGCTTTTCTTATTGGTGTGAGGAGTTTTGACAAACTAGTAAAATCCAAGCAGACACTTGTCAATAGAATTTTTTGATACATTTCTAGAGGGTAAAATTAATTATAATTTTGACAATCGCTCTGGTTCTCCACAGCTTTGGTATCGGGATAACTAGGCGGCCCACAAGTGTGCTTCAACTTTACTTTGGTATTAATGTGGATCTACAGCTTAGAAGGTAATTCCCCGAAGGCGAGAGGTTGATGTGTGCTGGTGAATCTCGTCCCACCATCTTATTCCGCGTCCGATTCTGATGGCGCGAGAAGGTAAGGATGGCGGGGACAGCTGGAAGGGAATCGATCACCAACCCCGACCAGGTCTGGATGTGGTTTCCTTCTTGTACATGGTGGGGGATGAGCTTATGAAACGACTGAACAATTTCTCATCCATTGAGGACGGGATGTTTTCACGTAACTGTTGAAGCCACAAGGAAGTTCCCACAATCCAAGGGGGGTTCCTGGGATTTCATAAGAAAAGATTGCTACACCTGGATCGGGGATACTGGTGACAGTTCAGGCCCATATGGATAAGGCTAAGAAACCTAAAAGGCAAAGCTATTGCTAGTGAAGGTCGGAATCCTCTTAAGGGTCTGGAAATCTTCAGGGCATTTAATTTTTATTGTTGCAGCAGATCATAGTTGAAGGAAGTCGGGGTATATTTACTCATGTTGTTTTTGTTTCTATTCTTCTATATGCCGTGATGAGGAGCTCCTGTTGCCTGATTGGACGCGTGACCAGAGCCGGAGCAGATGAGCCCATCTTCCTCAATGAGACGCCCGACCCGGGAACAAGACACCGAGGATCCCAGACCGACCGCCAACTACTACAGCTCTCCATGTCATCCCTCCGGAGGAACAGAGTCTACATGTCAAGCCGTGTTTTCCTTTTATGGACTGTAAGGACTGATTCATTTCCAGGTGTAAGAAGATCAAGATTCATCGAGGGACACCTGGGAGGATATGACAAAAAAGGAAGGACTGTTGTTGAAATTTGATTGTATAACATTTATGTGAACATTTTATTCTAGGATGTGTGTTTTATAGATTGTCATGTGTCTCCCTGTGTCCGGTTTAATCGAGGAGCGCTCCAGCAGAGCACACTTGGGTTAAATTGAGACCAGTGGTAAAAATGGTCAGTATGAAAACCTTCTCATGGGATTCGAGACGTGTTCTCTGTGTCTGTGGATGTTTGTTGGTACCAAGCGCAATGCGCTGGGCTTCTTGCCTTCAAATGACTATGCGCATTAGAGAAGAGGCTGCAAGGCATGCGGAAGCAACATCGGGGACCAGCGACAGAGCACACCATGCTTGGCTGGGAGGATGTGATCCGCCAGCAACTCTGGCAATAGATGCTAAGCCACGAGCAGCAGCATCAGGGGAAGATCCTTCCCTCCTCCACAGAGATGTACTGGATGCAGTACCGTGCACGAGAGGTGTTCCTGAGGGAACAACCGCGAGATGAGTGGCAGACAGAGCTCGGAAGATTGCTTCAGGAGGAGATGAGGCTGGACGCCAGCTACAGAGCCCTCCTGTGGTTTGCGGCTCAACTGTGGCCAGGTACAGCAGATGGCAGCCCGACAGAAGGCGTTGGCTACGGCAGTGTGGGGTTGTTCCATCAAAACATTTACGGAGACCCAGACTTTGGGAGCATCGAGGAGTGGCGGCTGGAAGACATCCTGAACTTCTTAGATGAGGTGCTGGAATGGGAGCGCAAGATTGCCTACAAGCGGCTGTTTGACGGTGATCAGCAGCCCAGCATGGCTCCGGTTGCCTGGGACTGTCCGGCAGAAATAGCAGACAGTCGCAAAGATGCGGAGCAAAAGGCACCAGGGGTGCCCCTACGTTTTCCTGTCCTAACCGCAATGGAAGAAGCAGCGATGATACAGAGGGCACTGTAAGTGCTAGAATGCCGGAATGCATTGGAGGTTGCCCAGGCAGCGAGACAAGCTGATAGCATAAAAGTCTCGGAAGGGGAAGTTAAGAAGGGCACTGGAAGGCTGGTAGATGGTGATCAGTAGCAAGTCCAGAGTATCGCATCCGGTGCCCCAGCAGAAGCGCTGGCTTCGAGGCAGTTAGATCCGGACAGCTGTTCCCACTCTGCAGTGGCTGTTTCCACTCACGGGACACCATATGTGCGGTTTTGTGCCCCAGTGCCAGAGTCATATTTTTCCTTTTCCTGTTTGCCCGGGATGGGAATTTGTGACTAAAGCAGGTCCAGACCAGTTGGGGGTCAGTGACCTGGTTAGTCTGTTTTTAAAAGGGGAGAAATGTGACAGAACCCACTGTCACTGCGTGTTTTGGAGGGGCTCTGGGCTCGCCTCCTACCCACAGACTCAGACAGCAGAGAATGTGAGATTTGGAGGGCTATTTGCCGTCTCCCACCACCTGGAGAAGATGCCACCTCCAGACCTTTGTGTCCGCGATCGCCGGCTCGTCAGAACCCGGTGAACGCGGTATCTGTGGCTGGGCTCCTCGAGTCGTTTCTGGCTACCTAAACCTATTGCCTTAATAGCGTTAATTTTATTCTGGGTCCGGGTCTAACCGGACTGTGTGATAAACGACAGGTAACCAACCTCCCTTCCCTCTCACCCCCAATGGGCTCTAGCTGTGAGAGGAGTAATGTTAACCGAATGTAGGCATTCAAATTCCCTGTTTTATTCTTTATTATGATACCCGGGTGTCTGGGGGTTGAATCCGGTTTATGCCATGCCTTCTCCGGGTCTCTGTTACTGATAAGGTGGCCTGAATAAGTTTTCTAACTGTGTATTGGAAGCTTAGAGGTTTTGATGGCCGATGTGTACCCCTCAGGTCAAGCTAGGGGTAATGTAGCAGTGTTTTGTATTCTGCAGACTCCTGGAAGTGTAACCAGCAAGCCCAAATTCTATTAAACTTGGGTGAAGCATCTTTGAGTTGGTGAATAAGATCCTCCAACTCCATTATCTGTCCCACTCGTTGTATCCAATCTTTTATATTGGGAGGGGTGGTCGACTTCCAAAGGGTGGGAATACACATTTTGGCTGCGTTTATTAGATGTATTACGAGGGATTTTCTATAGTGACTCTGGGGCATGGAGGCATGGTGGAGTAGGTATTGTGCTGGCGTAAAATCCGGGGTATAGGTTGTTATATCAGAGATCAAATGGTGTATGGCTGTCCAATACGGTCGGATAATGGGGCACTCCCACCAGATGTGTACTAGCATTCCCTTCGTTTCTCTGCATCTCCAGCAGATAGATGGAGTACTGGGGTAGCAATTGTGTAGTATGTCAGGGGTTCTGTACCACTTGGAGTAAAGCTTGTATCCATTTTCTTGGACGGACACGCTCCTAGAGCCCTTGTGGATATTTAATAATATATTATCCCAGTTTTCCTGGGTTAGTTCTATATTCAAGTCTGCCATCCATCTTTTGATGGCAGGGTTGTCTAAGCTGGTTGCTTTGGGAAAAAGGAGGGAATAAAGCTCAGAGATTAAATGTTCTGTGGTACTTGTCTGGTACATAATTCTTCAAAAGAGGTCAATTCTCTACTCCAGTGTTTTGTAGAAGGCGTGCTGAGTAGGAAATGCCTGATCTGGAGGAAGTTGAAGAAGGGTATGTTTCTATCGGGGAATTTGTTTTGAAGTGACTGGAAGGTGATCATTTCCCCCTTATCGAAGAAGGATCCCGCTCTGATGGTTTCATTGTTTGTCTTGTCAATTGGTTGTCGTGGTTGAATTCCCAGAGGGAAATCTGGATTGTGTTCTAGCGTGGTGAGTGGGCCAGGTGTAGAGGAAATGTTTAGTTTTTGGCATACTTTTCTCCATGTTTGTAGGGTCGGGCCTATCAATGGATGGGATGTAAGTTTGAGTGAGATATTATGGGGGTTCATCCAGAGGAGGAGTTGTATTGGGAAGTGAATGAATGCCTCTTCTATGTCGACCCATGCCTTGGTGTTTCGATGGATATGCCAGTCCACTATCCTGGTCAGCTGGCATGCCCATTGGTATTTTTGTATATCGGGAAGTCCCACTCCACCTTGCAGTTTGGGTAGAGTCAATTTCCCCCAGCATATACGTGGGTGCTTATCAGCCCACACGAATTGAGAGCACATGGCTTTACATGCAGTGGAAGGGCGTTTGATTGGTATCGTCTGTAAGAGGTACAGAACTCTGGGAAGAATATTCATTTTCAGGATTGAGGCTCTCCCAAACCACGAAAAAGTTGGTTTATTCCAATTTTGTAGGTCTTGCCTAATGGTGTTCAACAAGGGCAGGTAGTTTCGAGGGTATAGGTCTGATAGTTTGGTTGGTAGCTGAATTCCTAAGTATGTGATTGCGTGTTTTTCCCAGCCAAACGGGAAGTTCGATTGACATTGGGCTAGAACAGCTTCAGACATTGTAATGTTGAGGGCCTTGGACTTACTGAAGTTAATTTGGAAGTTGGCTATCAATTTGAACAGGGCGAAGTCTTGGAGTAGGTTGGGGATAGTGGTTATCGGGTCTGTGAGGAACAAGAGGATATCGTCGGCGTATGCCGCCACTTTATATAATTTGTCTTTTATCTGGATTCCTTTAATTGCCGCATTCACTCTAAGTTTTTGAAGCGTGGGTTCTAGCGTGAGGATAAAGATGATTGGGGACAGGAGACATCCCTGTCTAGTCCCATTTGACAAGGAGAAGGCATCCGACAGGTGACCATTTACCCTAATTCTTGCAGTAGGGGGACGAGTACAGTGCCATAATGTACTGCAGGGTGCGATCTCGGAAACCCATTTTATTAAGCGTTGCTAGCATGTAGTCCCATGCCACCCTGTCGAATGCCTTCTCCGCGTCCAACGAAAGGAAGAAGCCTGGTGTGTTGGATGTGGATAGCCAGTGGTGTATACTGATAGCCTCTCGGCCCAGGATAAAGCCCACCTGATCTAGGGATATTAGTGAGGGGAGTAAAGGGAGTATGCGGTTCACTAAGATTTTTGCATAGAGCTTCATATCGAAGTTTATAAGTGAGATGGGTCTATAATTGGGTACAAGAGACTCATCTTTCCCTGGTTTGGGGATCATCATGATGTGGGCTTCATGAAGGTCCGCGTGTGTTGCTGGGGATTTGGGGAGATTATTGAAGGTTTCTACAATATGTGGGAGTAGTGTTTCAAAAAACGTCTTCTAATAAAGTGCAGATAGTCCGTCTGGGCCTGGGCTCTTGCCCGGTTTTAACTGTTTAAGGGTTTCCAGGATCTCCTTTCCTGTGATAGGTTTGTCTAAATTAGTAGCCGCTTCTTCTGAGATAGGTCATGGACAGTTGTCTGTCGGAAAGTCCGCTATCATTTTTCCTCTGTCGTGGTGTGCATCTGGCGCGTGGGGAGAGGGGAGGTTGTAAAGGCTAGAGTAGAATTTTTTGAACTGGTTCACAATGCCAGATGGGGTTTCTATTTTGTTACCCGAAGGGTCGGTGATATGATGTACTGTCGCCATTGCTCCTTTTTTTTAAATTGCCCTGGCTAAAAATGTTCCCGCTTTATTTCCAAATTCATAATAGTTATGCTGTATAAGTATATATTTCCGTGTAATTGGTTTCCCTAGTTCCTCAAGGAGATCTTCCCTGGCCTTCTGGAGTTCAAGCAATGTGTTTTCAGCTAGTGTTTGTTTATGTTTCCGTTCCAGGGAGTGGGTGCTCTTTGACAGTTCATCAATGCGTGTTAGTCTAGCTTTCCACCTTTGTGCTGCCAGTGAGATGAGTTCTCCACGGATCACACATTTATGTGCCGCCCACCGTGATAGAGGGTGTATGTCCGTAGAGGCATTCTCCTTGAAGTAATGGGTGAGGCATGTATTGAGTTTGTGGACCTGGTCCAGGTCATTTAGCAGGGAATTGTCTAGACGCCAGGTGTATGGTTTTGTGGGTCGTGTGGGGAAAGAGATGGTGGCTGAGATTAGACGGTGGTCGGATAAGACCATAGGATCGATGCTAGCCCTAAGCAATGAGTCCAAATCCATTGGAGACCGAAAGAAATAATCGATTCTCATGTATTTGTTGTGTGGGGGGGTAATAGGTGAAATCTCTATCTGTCGGGTGTAGTGTCCGCCATGTATCATGAAGGGTCAATGTAGTCAGCTAGGTTTTTATCGCGCGCAATGCTCTATACGTTTTCAAGGAGGAACCAGAGGACGAGTCCAAGGTTGGGGAGAGGGCCAAATTGAAGTCTCCTCCAACCACCAGCATGCCTTGAAAGAAGGAGGTGAGGTGTTGCAGGGTGTTTCTGAAAAAAGGGACTTGATGTTTGTTGGGCACGTAGATGCTGGCTAACGTGATGTGTCGATCAAATAATTTACCTTTTAGGAATATGTAGCGGGCCTCCTCGTCTAGTAGCGTGTCCTGTATCTGGATAGGGCAGTTCTTGGATATGAGAATCGAGACTCCCTTGGACTTGGCGGAAGGGTTGGTTGCGTGAAATGCTGTAGGGTAGAGGGAGGAGCGGAAGGTGGAGGTTTTGTCTGATCTAAAGTGGGTCTCTTGGAGAAATACAATATCTGCCTTGGCCTTACGGAGGAGAAGTAAGAGTTGGACCTTTTTTTCTGGGGTGTTGAGCCCTCTAGCATTGAGAGAGTACAGCTTGACCTGAGGGGGTGAGGTTTTGGAGCAGTGGGGGTGCATTTTGTGATATCGGGGTCTGATCTGATAGGGTTCACCCGGGGTGGGGTCGTGCTGAGCAGGTAAGGGGAAGAGTTGTTAGGGAAGGCAAGGGTGGGGGTGTTGGGTAGAGGGGATCTACTCTTGGGTGCCTACCGTAAGGGCAGGGGACCTGCCCCTCCCTTAGAGTACCGGCACCTGTGAAGGTACGGTGCCAAGACAGCACATGCCCAGCTGTCAGCAGGACACCTCTATCCAAGCTACCGTGGTGGGGTTGGACAAGATCTCTCAGGAAGATTGGGGTCGGCTGTCAGATTGGTTTGCCATTGTCCAGTCTGTCTACAGGCTTATGGATAAATATCAAAGGAAGCGGGCTATCTATAGCAGTCTAACATTGTACAAGCTCGGACGCATTCTCTTCATCTGTTCCCCCTGTGGCATAGCATAAGGTTTGGTGAAGGTTTGTATGCATCTGATGATTAGCCACTATAGTGCTAACCTAGGATCTCCTATGTTGGAGGAAGGGGTAAGCAAAGTTTGTTCATGGAAACAGAAAATCTGTGTCTATCAACTTTAAACCTTTAAAACGTGGTTAGAACTAACGACTAACAGTTTAATAATACATAAGAAAACATTAGACATCTTAGAGAGCGATCATATTTTCCTTCTATGTACGCCCTGTGTATGTGCTTCTACCATCTATATCTCTCGTGCGGTGAGATCTATCCGCATTCATCGTTGGCACAGACGTTACAATTTCCCCGTGGCAAGGAACTAACTGTCTCCTTGTGTTGGCAAGGAGCCCTTTCCTAGCGAACGGAGCCTAGCACAGGTGCTGAATGGCTATCCGTGTGCCCCGGGACCTCCCTCATTGTGTCTTTTTTCTAGGGTGGATATTCCTAGGCCTAGGCGATATAACGGGTCTATATCCGTTATTTGGTCCCCATTAGCTATGTTAGAAAAGTTTCTTGGTTTAGAATCTATGGTCTCATAGTGCTTAGGGTACCCTCATGTTGCTCAGTATGCCTGTTGAATGCAGGCCTCCCCATCCGGAGGAGTCCAGCGTGGTCCCGAGGGGGCATGCCAGAATTTGCAATCGGGGTGGGGAGTGCTCTTGCCAGATCAAATCACTAAGTGACTGGAATGAATGGGGTTCCTGGCACCGCTTTATAGCCCAACCAGCCCCCGTGGAACGGATTGGGGTGAGTGACCATATGTCACACTCTGTTGGTCATGGCCAAACGTGGCGTAGGAAAGGACCATAGAGTGGGATCCAGCAAGCCCCCTCTGTACCCCCCGGGTGTGTCCCAAATGTTCAAGGAAGATTTCTCCTTTAGTCCAAGTAAGCGTACATACAAAAAAAGGCGGGGGAGCCCAGCGTAATAGGGGGGCCGAGATAGTCCAGGTAGTCCCATATTTCAGTATGCACATAGTTCCATGTACCCAGTTTATGTGAGCTCAAGCTCCACTTTAATCATAGTGCATGTGTAACAAGAAAGATCAGGGCACCATCAGGGACGTGCCATCGGTGTGTCCATCGCTGTTTACATTTACATCATGTCCCTGCTGAGATCATGGCGTTCCCGGGTAAGGGCATGCCCACACTATCAGTGCTGATGCGAATGAAATAGTGGTGGGGGTAGATCTAGGCCCAGCTATGAACTTGAGGCCTGATCATGGAATAGTCTAGGACATTTCCCAGCGTGGCTTGATAGAGGGGAAGGGGATAGGGGCGAAAGAAAAGATAGAAAACAACTTGAAAGGGAATCAGCTTGAAGGGGAGAGGACAGACAGGCGGGATCACTTATCTGTATGCTGACTTCACAGTCCCGGCGATTGTCCATCATATGTGTCTTGGTCCCACCTGGCTCGTCGGGAGCGTGGTGAATCAGTAGGACTATTTCTGTTGCGGGAGCTTCTCCTTGAGTTGTATGATCTGCT
The DNA here is from genome assembly GCF_037356315.1 of Lithobates pipiens. Lineage (NCBI taxonomy): Eukaryota > Metazoa > Chordata > Amphibia > Anura > Ranidae > Lithobates > Lithobates pipiens. The sequence goes on along the minus strand of NW_027507784.1, from coordinate 350,678,322 downwards.
CCCTGATGCGGATCTGTGTCTGCGGTGTCTACTGGTTTGTGCGTCCATCGGTTCATCGCGTCTCCTCTCTCCGCTGGGTGGTCGACGGGTGCGGAATGCCAAGTACCAGTTCTACTTCTACCAACGGGATGTCCATGGTTTCACAAAAAAATGGGAGTTCCTCAGGTACATGCAGTAATGCAGTGCGGCCGCGGTGTGGGGCTGCGAGTCCAAAGGGGAACTTCCACTTATATTGTATTCCCTTAGTATGCAGAGTATCAAGAAGTGGCCGCAGGTCTCTGCGATGTTGAAGCGTGATGCCCGATAGGTCCTGGTAGATGTGGATGTTTGCGCCACCATGTGAGAGCTGGATTCTGTTACGGGCCTTACGCAGTATGTCCTCCTTCAATTTGTAATCCACCAAACAACATACCACATCGTGTGGGTGGTCAGTCTCACGGCCTTTGGGTCTTAGTGCCCTATGGATCCTCTCTATAGCCACTGGCGTCTGAGCCGGTCTGTCCAGGAGGTCATTAAACAATCCAACTACAGTCGCCTCCAGTTGTTCGGGACCCACCGACTCCGGTAGGCCTCTCACCCGGAAGTTGTGGCGTCTTCCCCTGTTGTCTAAGTCCTCCTGGTGGTGTTGGAGGTCTCTCAGCTGCAGTGTGTGGGTATCTACTTTTTGGGTGATTTCGCGGATAACCGCCTCATGCTGTGCTGACCGTTTCTCCACGTCCTGTACCCTGTCAGCAATGGTGCGGATGTCCATCCTCAAGTCTGCTATGGCAGCGGAGAGGGTCTCTTTGATGTCCTCAGCCCCCGCTCTCAGATCCAAGAGGCTCAAGTGTTGCTGGTGTGGGCTCGTCTGATTTCCCTGGTCAGACAGGGCCATGCTGTGCAGCGCGCTCGGCGGAGCTGATGCTGGGGCCTGTGTTAAAGTTTGGCGGGAGGTCGCCATATTGCCCCTCTGCGTGCGGAACAGCTCGGGCAGATTCTGGCTAAGGATGCCCTGCTGTCTCCTCTGTGAACAGGAGTGGGATGTGGACGAGATCCTTGAGGCTGTGCCCATGGTATCCCGCGGTTCGGAGCGATGGTAGGCTTCCACGGCGGCTAATAGACTGGATTGCAGCAGGAGCTCAGCTCTCAGATGTCCATTCTTAGGGTCCATTCTCTCCCGAGGTCAGGCCATGCCCCCGAGCTGGACAGCTTTAAGTAGGCAGGTCAGATGAGCATCATCAGGAACAGCTGGTAACTGTGAAGAGAGAGATGAGAGCTGGCAATTAGCCGACAGCTGAGCAGCCAGCCCAGAGAAGGAAGGGCTAAGCCAGCCCTGACAGTATATAAGGTATGTAGGGTATTTAAGGTGCGTATATATAAGGTATGTAGGGTATATAATGTGTATATATAGGGTACGTAGGGTATATAAGGTGTGTATATATAAGGTATGTAGGGTATATAAGGTGTATATATAGGGTATGTAGGGTATATAAGGTGTGTATATATAAGGTACTGTATATACTCGAGTATAGGCCGACCCGAATATAAGCCGAGGCCCCCAATTTACCCCCAAAAAAACTGGCAAACTTATTGACTCGTGTATAAGCCGAGGGTGAGACATGCCTGTCCATCCCTGTGTGTGTGTCCGTCCATCCCTGTGTGTCCGTCCATCCCTGTGTGTCCGTCCATCCCTGTGTGTCCGTCCATCCATCCCTGTGTGTGTGTGTGTCCATCCATCCATCCATCCCTGTGTGTGTGTGTCTCCATCCATCCATCCATCCATCCCTGTGTGTGTGTGTCTCCATCCATCCATCCATCCCTGTGTGTGTGTGTATCCATCCATCCCTGTGTGTGTGTGTGTCTCCATCCATCCGTGTGTGTGTGTGTGTGTGTGTGTGTGTGTGTGTGTGTGTGTGTGTGTGTGTCCAGCCTACCTGTGTCCCGAGCCTTTGTCCCGAGCCTCCGTCCCGTGCCTTGCCTCCTTGCCTCCGTCCCGTGCCGTGCCTTGCCTCCGTCCCGTGTCGTGCCTTGCCTTGCCTCCGTCCCGTGCCGTGCCTTGCCTTGCCTCCGTCCCGTGCCCTCTTCGTCGGCGCCTCGGCGGCCATTGTAAAATTCAAAAGCCGCGCCTCCGCCTTCGCCTGTGATAGGCGGAACACTGAATTTCCCAGCAGCCTGTGTTCCGCCTATCACGGACATCGTATCATCCTCGTCCGTAGTACGAGGATGATACGATGTCCGTGATAGGCGGAACACAGGCTGCTGGGAAATTCAGTGTTCCGCCTATCACAGGCGAAGGCGGAGCCGGAGGCGCGGCTTTTGAATTATAGAATGGCCGCTGTCTGTCTGCTCGACACGCTGATCGAGCGGGCAGACAGCGATGACTCGAGTATAAGCCGAGGGGGGCACTTTCAGCCTCAAAAAAGAGGCTGAAAATCTCGGCTTATACTCGAGTATATACGGTATGTAGGGTATATAAGGTGGAGTTTATATAAGGTACGTAGGGTATATAAGGTGTGTATATATAAGGTATGTGGGGTATATAAGGTGTGTATATATAGGGTATATAAGGTATGTAGGGAAAGACTGGAAATGAAGATTGTAGCTTTTCATTTGCTGAAGCTTTTAATGTTTTTCTTGGATTGGAAGAAATGACCTTCATGGGAATCCGGTGTTTGGTCCCTCCATGTCGCCATCACTGTGACCCGCTGCTGGTTTTTGATCGTTCTATTGAGTCTTGGCCTAAAAAGCCAAACTAAAACTTGCTGTAAATCCGGTGTGGAATAGATCCCAAATGGCAGGGAATTCCTATTCCGACTCTCTGGAAGCGACGCATTTCTATTATTTATCACCTTTCTTTATCTGGTGAATTAACAAAGAAAATTCCAGCAAACAATTGTCTGAGGGGGAGGGGTGACCTGCGTTCTGGGGAACTTCCAGGTTCGTTATTGAACAATATACCTGCATACAAACCACACTGTTTAATTAGTTCAAATCTGATTGGATGTGGAGATTTTGGCACCATTGTATCCCATGTTTATGTCTTCTATATTCCATAATAATGATTAATAATAAATAAAATAAAGTAAAAATTGGACTGGAGATCCTGCTAACGATGGGTGAGAAGTCCGGCGGCTCCAATAACCCGGGTTTGATATTCTTATAATTAGACCAGCCTGCTGTTTTCAATACAAATTTTAATAAATATGGAAATGAAATGAGAACAATCGTCTATCTCCTCTGACTAGTAATGGAATATTATCGGTTTTAGGACGGGGCTCCATGTAAAATAATCGCTCGTTGTGATGAAATATTATCCGCCGTCTCGCTCGCAGTTGTTTGCTTATCTTATCTCTGAACGAACTTGGTAAAAATTGATTAGCGAGGAGTATATCAATGAGTCCATAATTCAGATGAATTAGATTCTTAGTTAATATCCAATCAAGCGTCGGGCTGGGAGCCAGTGAGACCTCAGAAAACGGCTCCCCTGTGGATTGCAGCGCCATTTCTAATCACTAATCAGATTAAACGCAGAACATCACCGCCAGCGCTTTCCTCTCTCAGCGTTATCTCTGGATGGAAAGTTGTTCCACATATCGCGCTGCCATCTCCCTCCGCTGATTACAGAACCGAGAGGCTGCAAGTGCGCTCATCCGTCTTCTCTCATCGTCTCCTCGGATCCCACCGCCTGGACAGACAGACGTCTTCTGTCATCATCTCCTCAGATCCCACAGCCTGGACAGACAGACGTCTTCTGTCATCCCACCGCCTGGACAGACAGACATCTTCTGTCATCCAACCGCCTGGACAGACAGACGTCTTCTGTCATCGTCTCCTCGGATTCCACAGCCTGGACAGACAGACGTCTTCTGTCATCCCACCGCCTGGACAGACAGACGTCTTCTCTCCTCCTACCACCCGGACAGACAGACGTCTTCTCTCATCCTACCGCCTGGACAGACAGACGTCATCTCTCATCCTACCGCCTGGACAGACAGACGCCATCTCTCATCCTACCGCCTGGACAGACAGACGTCTTCTCTCATCGTCTCCTCGGATCCCACCGCCTGGACAGACAGACGTCTTCTCTCATCGTCTCCTCGGATCCCACCGCCTGGACAGACAGACGTCTTCTGTCATCCCACCGCCTGGACAGACAGACGTCTTCTGTCATCCAACCGCCTGGACAGACAGACGTCTTCTCTTATCGTCTCCTCGGATCCCACCGCCTGGACACACAGACGTCTTCTGTCATCCTACCGCCTGGACAGACAGACGTCTTCTCTCCTCTTACCGCCTGGACAGACAGACCTCTTCTGTCATCCCACCGCCTGGACAGACAGATGTCTTCTCTCATCCTACCGCCTGGACAGACAGACGTCTTCTCTCATCCTACCGCCTGGAAACAGACAGACGTCTTCTCTCATCCTACCACCTGGACAGACAGACGTCTTTGCTCATCCTACCACCTGGACAGACAGACGTCTTCGCTCATCCTACCACCTGGACAGACAGACGTCTTCTCTCATCCTACCACCTGGACAGACTTCTTATCTCATACTACCGACTGGACAGGCGTCTTCTCTCATCCTACCGCCTGGACAGACAGACGTCTTGTCTCATTGTTTCCTCGGATCCTACCACCTGAACAGATAGATGCAAATCCACAAAGACGGCCTCATCCATATATATATACAGGGCCTATGGATTATATATAGTGTGCGTCAGTATACAGCGCCTATGGATTATATATGAAGTGCGTTAGTATATACAATTTACACTGCTGCCTCCTGCATTCCCTTCTTTTACTTGACAGCCGACTGGGAATTTTGTACATAAATACCTCTCCACCACCGCAAGCCAATCGCTTGAAGCTCCATTCATGGTTCTGCCAACTGAACGGGGCGGGGAGTATAATGGCCATGGCATCCATGGCACGTGTACAACCCTGAGCAGCTGCATGCTATTATTTCAGGGGGAGGGGTGTAAACCCAGTATTTACCACCTCTGGTGGACAGGCAGATGGGTTTTCCAGATATCAGCAAATTCTTGCCCTTGCCCTGCTAGAACTCTGCACCTTCCTGCTGAGCAGTGTTGGGTGAACGGTTCGAGCCGAGCAAAAGTGAACTTCATTGAGATGTTGGTTCTGAGGTTGAAGAAAGCAGGAACATGAGCCTACAGAGAGGGGAAAACACCGTACACAAATTGGCAGTCATGTTCCCCCAGCCGCAGCTTATTGTCAAGTTGTCTCCAGAGGTATTGAGAATGGAGGAGATGATGATGATGAGGTGATGACTTGACTTGGGTGCTGGATAGAGCAGAGGAGGAAAGTGACGATGAGGCACAACCCCAAAGAGGCAGCCATAATGGAAGAGTAGAGAGCAGCTACCCTATTCCATCAGATTGTGGAGCTGTTATTTCCCAGCCCACTTCCCACAGCTCAGCTGTCTGGGGCCTTTTTTAGTACACGTCCAGCTGATCGCACTGTTGCGATTTGCAAACTTTGCCCCAAGCACATCAAGCGTTGCAAAAACACCAACTATTTGGGTACCATATGCTTGACAAGGCATTTAACCTCTTACCACTCAGCCCGTTGGCAAGAGCACCTGAAAGCCACACAAAAGGCAATTCTTATGCAGCATACACACAAGCAGAATTTCTGACGGAAAGATCTTGGATGGTTTTTCCGACAGAATTCCGCCCAAGCTTGGCTTGCACACACACGGCCACACAAAATTTTGCTGAAATCTTGACTGTCAAGAACACGGTGACGTACAACACAATGACGAGCTGAGAAAATGAAGTTCAATGCTTCTGAGCATGCGTCAAATAGTTTTTTAGGAATTTTGCGCGTCAGAATTGGTGCAGGCGATCAGAATTTCCGATTGTGACTTTTTCCGACTGAAAAATTGAGAACCTGCTCTTAATCTTTTTCTGGCAGGAATTCCGCCAGCAAAAGTTCGATGAAGCATACACACGGTCGCATTTTCGGACCAAAAGCTCTCATCTGACTTTTGCTGGCAGAATTTCCGCTCGTGTATACGGGGTATTATCCTCCTCACTCCTCATCTTTCCGGTCTACCCCCGCTATATCTCATCAGCCTCCACTGACAGGGATGATGGTATGGTCCTTGCAGCACATCTGCCAGCAGCACACCACCAGCTGTAGCTTATACCTGGCAAATTTATCTGCCCCAGCTGCTGCAGCAAAAAAAAAATGTCACTGCCACCCACATACCCAGCGTCTAAATTCAAGCTGGTCCAAATAAAGAAAGATTGCCGGGAAAATTTTCTTTCTTTACTTTTCTTTCCTTTAAAAACATTTTTTGCATTGATACATGTCCCCCGGGGCAGTACCCGGGCCCCCATACCATTTTTTAGGCCAATAACTTGCCTATAAGCCTTCAAAATGGGGACTTTTGATTTTTAAAGTTGGGTCCCATAGACTTCAATGGAGTACGTTGTTCAGGCAAGAGTTCTAGTGCGAACCGAACCAAGGCATGTTGGGCCCATCTCTACTGTTGAGGCCAAACCCTCATATTGCCCCATATAACCCATATTGTGTCCCACTCCCATGTAATTTGCCTCCTCATGATATTCCTGGCCATTGACCTCTTGTCAATTGGGACTCCTAATTGTCAAGAAGAAGAGGCAGATGGAGTCTCCTGATATCAGCAGATGGGGTCTCCTGATGTCAGCAAGGATAGGCAGATGGGGGTCTCCTGATGTCAGCAAGGATAGGCAGACGGGGTCTCCTGATGTCAGCAAAGACAGGCAGATGGGGTCTCCTGATGTCAGCAAAGACAGGCAGATGGGGTCTCCTGATGTCAGCGAGGACATGCAGACAGGGTATCCTGATTTCAGCAAGGACAGGCAGACGGAGTCTCCTGATATCAGCAAGGACAGGCAGACAAACTTTTTTTACGAATTTCGGATCCGTTGTCGTCGAATCGACGACGCCTCAGTCATTATGCTTATTATGACTTGCAAAAGACTTCTGTGATAGAAGTCAATGTAAGTTGCCTGAAGACATCAGTGAAGGACTTTCCTCCTCTCTGGGCTGTCAAGAAAAGAACAAAGAGATACAATGGTTCTTCTTCAATGGGCTGAACTCCCTGTGTAGAAGTTCTCAGTTTAACCATTTAAAGACTAAATCTTTTTTGACACTTGTTGCTTACAAGTAAAAAATCACTCAGAAGCCCCAAAAATTATATATATTTTTTTAGCAGAGACCCTAGGGAATAAAATAGCGGTTGTTGCAATATTTTATGTGATGCGGTATTTGCGCAAAGGTCTTTCAAACGCAAGTTAGCCCTTTTTTTTCGGTCGACCTCTAGAGAGCACTGACATTAGCAGCGTGACATACAGCAATGACACCTGCACCGTGATAGAGTCATCTGACAGCAGCACCGTGATAAAGAGCACTGACACCTGCACCGTGATATACAGCACTGACACCTGCACGGTGATATACAGCACTGACACCAGCACCGTGATATACAGCACTGACACCTGCACCGTGATATACAGCACTGACATCAGCAGCGTGACATACAGCACTCACACCAGCACCGTGATATACAGCACTGACACCAGCACCATGATAGAGAGCACTGACATCAGCAGCGTGACATACAGCAATGACACCAGCACCGCGATAGAGTGATCTGACCCCAGCACCGTGATAGAGAGCACTGACACCTGCACCGTGATATACAGCACTGACACCAGCACCGTGATATACAGCACTGACACCTGCACCGTGATATACAGCACTGACACCTGCACCGTAAGCAGCCCCAGGAGGAAGTCAGCACAGCACAGGGATTGTGAACTTTACAAACCTACAGGTCATATTTGCAGCCACAAAATAATTACTAGCTGTGCACACATAGTCCCACCACATGGCCAATGACATAACACATGTATGAGGTGAATCTGGGATTGACAACGACAAGCATTCTTTTATTATATGTGAAATTCAGAAAATTCATGAATCTTGAGACAATGGAGGCGAGGGAAGGTGAGGGTAGGCAAAGAAGAGGGTGCAGGAGATGATCACCAGCACCAGCACTGTGATATAGAGCCCCTGATTTCGAGGGACTGTCCCTGATTTGGTACAATGTCCCTCATTCCTCCTCAATTGTCCCTCATTTTGATCTGATCTGTATAGATGTATATAAATGTAATCTCTCAAAAAGTATTTTCCAGCACTAAACCTTTCATCTGATTTCTAAATTGCTGCATTTGTAAATTCCAAAATCCAATATAAAGGAATAGTTGTGGTAAATAGAAAAAGCACTTGTAGGTTTAACCAATCTTGTTTATTGTACGATTCCCTTAAAGGGGGCGTGGCAAGGGGTGTGGCCCATGCCTGCTTACTTTTGCTGATAGGTGTCCCTCATTCCCATCTCAAAACGTTGGGAGGTGTGTATTTCAGATCTTTACATAGGCACATATGCAGGATATGGTTTGTTGGATTTACAGGGGTTCAGACATTCCAACCCTAAGGGTACATCTCCCACTTTTGTCACATGTAACACAACTGCCATTGTTGGATCTAGTTTAGAGCTGTCTATCACATGAGGGTGAGTCATGTTACCCACCTTGTGCTGCAATTTAGCAGCCATATAGTACAACCAAGGAAGTAGGTAAAGCGCCTCCTCTCCATCTTTTGGTCACTGTAGTTGTTCCAAATTAAAGGTGGTCATAAATGGGTTCGTTTTTTCCTTTGTTCAGCCGGCAGTCTCCCCAAAGTTTGGTGTCTCAGCAAAAGACCGATCTGTGTTCAGGAAGAGTGGACAGGCACAAGGCCAAGGCAGGCGGCAGGCAACTGAAAGAATATTACAGGCTAGAATAGTAACCAAGGAGCGGGGATCATTGACATCCCAATCCTTTGACTTCATCAAAACATTCAGTCTTTATACACAATGGTCCATCAGAAATAAGAAACGTACCCTTATCTGTAAAGAGATGACCTGCGAATACAGTGCAGAACTGGTTCAGCTCAGAGAGGGCACATGCCTTCATACTATCCATGTCTACTGGGAGTCTTGTCTTGACTGGAACTCTACTGGCCGTGCCATTCATTGTGCCGCCATATTGGAAATTGAACATGTCGCCATCCATCCTAGGTCTTGATGTGGACATACTGTACAGAACCAGTGCAGCTTACAGCGGAATTGTGGGGACAAATACCTTCATACTATCCATGTCTACTGGGAGTCTTGTCTTGACTGGAACTCTACTGGCCGTGCCATTCATTGTGCCGCCATATTGGAAATTTAACATGTCGCCATCCATCCTAGGTCTTGATGTGGACATACTGTACAGAACCAGTGCAGCTTACAGAGGAATTGTGGGGACAAATACCTTCATACTATCCATGTCTACTGGAAGTCTTGTCTTGACTGGAACTCTACTGGCCGTGCCATTCATTGTGCCGCCATATTGGAAATTTAACATGTCGCCATCCATCCTAGGTCTTGATGTGGACATACTGTACAGAACCAGTGCAGCTTACAGAGGAATTGTGGGGACAAATACCTTCATACTATCCATGTCTACTGGGAGTCTTGTCTTGACTGGAACTCTACTGGCCGTGCCATTCATTGTGCCGCCATATTGGAAATTTAACATGTCGCCATCCATCCTAGGTCTTGATGTGGACATACTGTACAGAACCAGTGCAGCTTACAGAGGAATAGTGGGGACAAATACCTTCATACTATCCATGTCTACTGGGAGTCTTGTCTTGACTGGAACTCTACTGGACGTGCCATTCATTGTGCCGCCATATTGGAAATTTAACATGTCGCCATCCATCCTAGGTCTTGATGTGGACATACTGTACAGAACCAGTGCAGCTTACAGAGGAATTGTGGGGACAAATACCTTCATACTATCCATGTCTACTGGGAGTCTTGTCTTGACTGGAACTCTACTGGCCGTGCCATTCATTGTGCCGCCATATTGGAAATTTAACATGTCGCCATCCATCCTAGGTCTTGATGTGGACATACTGTACAGAACCAGTGCAGCTTACAGAGGAATTGTGGGGACAAATACCTTCATACTATCCATGTCTACTGGGAGTCTTGTCTTGACTGGAACTCTACTGGCCGTGCCATTCATTGTGCCGCCATATTGGAAATTTAACATGTCGCCATCCATCCTAGGTCTTGATGTGGACATACTGTACAGAACCAGTGCAGCTTACAGAGGAATTGTGGGGACAAATACCTTCATACTATCCATGTCTACTGGGAGTCTTGTCTTGACTGGAACTCTACTGGACGTGCCATTCATTGTGCCGCCATATTGGAAATTTAACATGTCGCCATCCATCCTAGGTCTTGATGTGGACATACTGTACAGAACCAGTGCAGCTTACAGAGGAATTGTGGGGACAAATACCTTCATACTATCCATGTCTACTGGGAGTCTTGTCTTGACTAGAACTCTACTGGCCGTGCCATTCATTGTGCCGCCATATTGGAAATTTAACATGTCGCCATCCATCCTAGGTCTTGATGTGGACATACTGTACAGAACCAGTGCAGCTTACAGAGGAATAGTGGGGACAAATACCTTCATACTATCCACTTCTACTGGGAGTCTTGTCTTGACTGAAACTCTACTGGCCGTGCCATTCATTGTGCCGCCATATTGGAAATTTCAGCTGTCATCATCCAGCCTGGATCTTGCACTGTTAATGAACATGTAATAAACCAATTATCTTTTATCCTCTGAAGAGAAATGTGTTGCTGGGAGTCTCTTATTTCTCTCGGTTAGTGGAAGCTTTGAATAGTGAGGTTGGCGAGCGGCCTTGTAATGTTGCTGCTTTGGTCCTAGCACAGCGGGATGTGGCCCTCTCATTAGTTATGTTCAGAGTTGGATGGGGCCTCTCAGAAGGTCACTGTCTGCTACAGCCAAATAATCATGGGATTTCTGTGCAAGCAGCAAAAAAGAATAATGATTCATTATTTCAGAAATGATTTCACCTTCCGTCTTCAAAACAGATGAAGCTTTCTGACTGCACAGAATAAAAGCAGCTCCAGCTTATTATTGGAGGTTACCCTTTACTGGAAGGTTCTCGCATTACATTTTTAGCTGAGATGGTTTCTAGAGATCACCCAGCTTCCTCCTTCACCTTTCAACACTGGGAGAATGAGACAACGTTCCTGGTAAATGCTACCTTCCCACTAACCCGACTATTCATCACCGGAAAAATATCGAAGGAAGAAATCAGATCTGCTGAGAGATGGGCTTTACATTGTTTGATGGCGATGGCTATTATTATCAATAAACCAGGACACAGTCCGGGCTTCAAACCATTGCTTCTGATGTTTCTTGCACAGAAAATTCAAATTCTGGTGGGGTAACCTGTGGACCCCGGACACATGTGATTGGCTTAACCCTAAATGTTTAGTTGCTGCCCCTAAAGAGGGAACTCTGACGGTAAAGGATTCCTAGGAGGAAAGTTTTGCTATTTAGTTCTACCTGAAGCTTATCAGGAAGAAGAGTCTTCATGCCCCCCGGTGTTCCATTTTGTGTGAGCCGTTTACTTGACTCTGGGGCAGATATTCCATCAGCCATTTGTTCATGGTGAAAAATTATTCTGAAAATTCTCCCAAAGTTCAATTATTTTATTTTCACCCAACTTCAATATAATGGAATGCAGCTGCATTCAGCAGGCTTTCCCCACTGCTTCTTCCCTTCAGGGCCAATCAGAAGCACCCATGATGGTGTTCAGGAGGTGGAAGACCTCACAGGAAGAAGCCAATGAATGGGATGACTTTAATGTATATTTCATGATTCTCCGGGACCTCCAACACAGCATTATTTTATTTCCATTTTCATTAACTGACTTTTTCTTGGTGACCTAAAATCTTTTCTAAAACTTCTTTATCCCCTCAGTCCATTTATTGCAGTGTGACATTAATACTACATAAATCAAAGACGAGAAAGGGAAATAGGGATTTTGGCGGTGCATATAATGACTAGATGGTAAGCATTGTTCGATAGAATACAAAGTTAAATTACAATTATTTATTAGATTCAAAGTTAAAATTCATTAACAATAATCATTAATGAGATGTAAAAACACAGGACAATACAATGCAGTGGTTGTTCTCGTTAAACACACATAATCCCAACATGTTTCGCAGTGAATTGCTTCTTCAGGGGATGTGTGAATTTTTCAAAAAGATCTAGATCAAAGTACAAGAAAGAATAACAAAATAATTTACAAAATTATATCACAAATCGAAAAATACAGGCTTGAGAAAAAAAAAAAAGTAGTAGTGGTCTAAGGTGGGTCTGATATTTGTGTGTTTCCTTTTTTTTTTTTTTTTTTCCTCAAGCCTGTATTTTTCAATTTGTGATATAATTTTGTAAATTATTTTGTTATTCTTTCTTGTACTTTGATCTAGATCTCTTTGAAAAATTCAAAGACTACAAGCCAACACCCGGCAGGGAGAGGAGGCCGTGAGAGACCACCCTCGCCTCTACCAAATCAACAGGATAACAAGCCAACACCCGGCAGGGAGAGGAGGCTGGGTAGACCACCCTCGCCTCTACCAAATCAACAGGATAACAAGCCAACACCCAGCAGGGAGAGGAGGCTGGGTAGACCACCCTCACCTCTACCAAATCAACAGGATAACAAGCCAACACCCGGCAGGGAGAGGAGGCTGGGTAGACCACCCTCGCCTCCACCAAATCAACAGGATAACAAGCCAACACCCACCAAAGAGAGGAGGCTGGGTAGACCACCCTCGCCTCCACCAAATCAACAGGATAATAAACCAACACCCGGCCAGGAGAGGTGGCCGGGGAGACCACTAAGTTTAAACAAAGGGACATCAGCAAAGGTTGCTTACTGCCTGGCATTATTGGCAGATAATGAGACAGAATGGATACAAAAGGAATTATGTTACTTTGTATCTCTCCATATCGTCTGATCAATATTTATTAACAGTGTTACTTTGTATCTCTCTATCTCCCGTCTGATCAATGTTTATAAACAATGTTACTTTGTAACTCTTTATCTCCCGTCTGATCAATGTTTATAAACAATGTTACTTTGTAACTCTTTATCTCCCATCTGATCAATGTTTAGAAACAATGTTTCTTTGTATGTCTTTGTCTCCCGTCTGATCAATGTATTTTTCCTTTGAAACTTGCAATAAAAAGATAACTATTTGTGCTGCGGACAAGAGAGAGAGATGATAAGAGAGAGAGAGGGTGAGGGAGAGGGGGTAAAGGAGATAGAGGGGATGATGGAGAGGAGGTGAGAGGGTGAGGGGGTGAGAGAGTGGGGGTGGGGCCAGAGAGAAGGGGTGGGGTGAGAGAGAGGGGGGGAGAGAGAGGGGTGAGAGCAAGAAAGTGGGGGTGAAAGACAGAGAGGGGGTGAAAGAGAGAGGGGTGAGAGAGAGGGGGTGAAAGAGAGGGAGGGTGAGAGAGAGAGGGGGTGAGAGAAGGGGAGGTGAGGGGGTGAGAGAGAGAGAAGGGGATAGAGAGGGGGTGAGAGGGAGGGGGTGGAGGTGAGAGAGAGAGGGGGTTGAGAGAGAGGGGGTGAGAGAGGGTGTGGGGGTGAGGTAGCGATAAAGAAGGGGAAGTGAGGGGTGAGAGAGAGAGGGGGTGAGGGGGAGAGAGAGGGGGTGAGAGAGAGAGAGGGGGTGAGAGAAAGAGAGGAGGGTGAGAGAGAAGGGGTGGGGGTGAGAGAAGGAGAGGTGAGAGAGAGGGGAATGGGGTTTTGAAGGATAGGGGGTGGGGTGAGAGAGAAGGGGAGGTGAGGGGTGATTGAGAGGGGAGTGGGGGTGTGAGAGATAAAGAGCGGGGGGTGGGGGTGAGAGAGAGAGGGGGTGGGTGAGAGAGAGAGGGGGTGGGTGAGAGAGAGAGATGATGAAAGAGAGGGTGTGAGAGAGGGGTGGGGAGAGAGAGAGGAATGAGAGAGAGGGGGTGGGGTGAGAGAGAGGGGAGTGGGGGTGAGAGAGAGAAGGAGGATGGGGGTTAGAGGTGGAGGGTGGGTGTATAGAGAAATATGGGGTTGAGAGAGAGAGAGAGAGGGAATGAAAGAGGAGGTGGGGTGAAAGAGAGAGGGGGGGATGGGAGAGAGGGGGTGAGAGAGAGAGAGGGGGGGTGGAAGTGTGGGGGTGAGGGAGGGGTGGAGGTGAGAGGGGGAGGGTGGGGTGAGAGAGAGAGGGGGGGTGAGGGGAGGAGAGAGAGAGGGGGGATGGGAGAGGGGGTGGGCTGAGAGAGAGGGGGATGGGAGAGAGGGGGTGAAAGAGAGGGGGATGGGAGAGAGGGGGTGGGCTGAGAGAGAGAGAGAGGGGGATGGTGGGGGGAGGTGAAAGAGAGGGGGGATGGAAGAGAGGGGGTGGGGTGAGAGAGAGAGGGAGGGTGGGGTGTGAGGGGGAGGGTGGGGTGAGAGAGAGAGGGGGTGGGGGGAGAGAGAGAGAGGGGGATGGGGAGAGAGGGGGTGGGCTGAGAGAGAGAGAGGGGGTGAAAGAGAGGGGGATGGGGAGGGGGGTGGGCTGGAGAGAGAGGGGGATGGGAGTGGGGGAGGTGAAAGAGAGGGGGGATGGGAGAGAGCGGGCGGGTGAGAGAGAGAGGGAGGGTGGGGTGAGAGGGGGAGGGTGAGGTTGAGAGAGAGAGAGAGAGGGGGATGAGAGAGGGGGTGGGGAGAAAGAGAGGGGGATGGGAGTGAGGGGTGGGGTGAGAGAGGGAGGGTGGGGGGTGAGACGGGGAGGGTTGGGTGAGAGAGAGAGGGGGATGAGAGAGGAGGTGGAGGGGGATGAGAGAGGGGGTGGGGTGAAAGAGAGGGGGGTGGGAGAGAGGGAAGTGGGGGGGTGAGAGAGGGGGTGGGGGAGAGGGCGGGGGATGCCCAGTAGTTGACTGAAGCTAATTTTGATCTTGATAATGTAAGTTATTCTGGTTCATTTTTTTCAAACTCCCATTATAAGTTGGGGTTTTCCTTTTATTTCAGAATCCTAGATGCTGCATCTGTCCCCCGGCGCCTCTAAGACTGAGAACTGAGGGATAAAACAACGCTAATCGCTCTGTTCTCAGAGCTCCCTGAGGAGAAACCTGTTGACTGCCAATCACCGCTCTCTGCTCTGCCCCTCCCCCTGTGTTTATTGTAGCGTTGGGCTGTGGAGGGTCAGGGTGTCTGATGACGTCAGTTATGACGAAACTAGTAGGGTGGAGTCTATGCTTAGTCTCACCACACTAGTTTGCATGTGATCTGCAGATTGTTTTTATTCCAAGAACTTTTTATCTCTGTCTTGTTGGACTTTCAATAAACCATTTGTGAGTGAAAAGACGGAGCAGCCAGTGGAGTCGCTGTCCATGTCGTCTACATCTCGGGGGGTTTAGTCCTCCAACACCTTCGAGACACGAATGCAAAGAACATTTTCTGTGGACTGATCCTCTTATGTATTTATCACATATCTTTTTGTTTAATGGTTATATTGTTTCATTAGTGTGGCAATCTTTATTTTCTACAAATGTTCTGTTGTGTGATTGTCACTTATTTCTTTCACCAGCACAATCCCTTTATACAAATGTTTGATGGTCTATATATACTGAGGTGTGATGGTCTATACAGAGCCTTGTGAAAGTATTCGGCCCCTTGAACTTTTCAACCTTTTGCCACATTTCAGGCTTCAAACATAAAGATATAAAATTTAATTTTTTTGTGAAGAATCACCAACAAGTGGGACACAATTGTGAAGTGGAACGAAATCTATTGGATATTTTAAACTTTTTTAGCAAATAAAAAACTAAAAAGTGGTGCGTGCAAAATGATTCGGCCCCTTTACTTTCAGTGCAGAAACTCCCTCCAGAAGTTCAGCGAGGATCTCTGAATGATCCAATGTTGTCCTAAATGACTGATGGTGATAAATAGAATCCACCTGTGTGTAATCAAGTCTCTGTATAAATGCACCTGCTCTGTGATAGTCTCAGGGTTCTGTTGAAAGCGCAGAGAGCATCATGAAGACCAAGGAACACACCAGGCAGGTCCGTAATACTGTTGTGGAGAAGTTTAAAGCCAGATTTGGATACAAAAAGATTTCCCAAGCTTTAAACATCCCAAGGAGCACTGTGCAAGCCATCATTTTGAAATGGAAGGAGTATCAGACCACTGCAAATCTACCAAGACCTGGCCGTCCCTCTAAACTTTCAGCTCAGACAAGGAGAAGACTGATCAGAGATGCAGCCAAGAGGCCCATGATCACTCTGGATGAACTGCAGAGAACTACAGCTGAGGTGGGAGAGTCTGTCCATAGGACAACAATCAGTCGTACACTGCACAAATGTGCCCTTTATGGAAGAGTGGCAAGAAGAAAGACATTTCTCAAAGATATCCATAAAAAGTCTCGTCTAAAGTTTGCCACAAGCCACCTGGGAGACACACCAAACATGTGGAAGAAGGTGCTCTGGTCACATGAAACCAAAATCAAACTTTTTGCCCACAATGCAAAACGATAGGTTTGGCGTAAAAGCAACACAGCTCATCACCCTCAACACACCATCCCCACTGTCACACATGGTGGTGGCAGCATCATGGTTTGGGCCTGCTTTTCTTCAGCAGGGACAGGGAAGATGGTTAAAATTGAGGGGAAGATGGATGCAGCCAAATACAGGACCATTCTGGATGAAAACCTGTTGGAGTCTGCAAAAGACCTGAAACTGGGACGGAGATTTATCTTCCAACAAGACAATGATCCCAAACATACAGCAAAATCTACAAAGGAATGGTTCACAAATAAACGTATCCAGGTGTTAGAATGGCCAAGTCAAAGTCCAGACCTGAATCCAATCGAGAATCTGTGGAAAGAACTGAAAACTGCTGTTCACAAACGCTCTCCATCCAACCTCACTGAGCTCCAGCTGTTTTGCAAGGAAGAATGGGCAAGAATTTCAGTCTCTCGATGTGCAAAACTGATAGAGACACCCCAAGAGACTTGCAGCTGTAATCACAGCAAAAGGTGGCGCTACAAAGTATTAACGCAAGGGGGCCGAATACTTTTGCAAGGCACTGTATATACTGAGATGTGATGGTCAGGTGATGGTCTATATATACTGAGGTGAAAATCCTTTCATGAGAAATGTAAGAATATTGATTATCCTGCACACCTAAAACAGATGGGGGAAGATAAACAGGATATCAAATATGTATTTCAATTCGTGTTTTGTGCTTTTTCGCTATCCAAATACATTTCTGCTACTTTTTACCTTTACGGCGTGTTCTGTTGATGCTCAACACATTGGTGCTTTTTAATATTTATATATATAATGCCACCCAATAATGGTAGGGACAGGAACGAGAGAGGGGCGGATTGGCTGGCCAGTGAGGGACAATCAGGGGGCCAATCAGACAACCTCCCTTATATAAAGGCCTCTTGCCAGGGTGAGGCCAAGCTTTGGGATTATATATACAAATATTGTAAGAATTGGGCATTTACCAGGTGGCATATTGCAATAGCTGTGCCATGGGTGGGCTCCGTGTCCCTTCTGGGGTCATTTTACTGTTATTACTACATCTTCCTTCACTTCCTCCAGTACTTTTCCCCGGAATATCCTCATTTAACATAGAAGGTGCCTTCTAATCCCCCCGTCACCCTGTCTGCCCTCATCCCCCTATCTGCCCTCATCACCCGGTCACCCTGTCTGCCCTCATCCCCCTATCTGCCCTCATCACCCGGTCACCCTGTCTGCCCTCATTCCCCTATCACCCTGTCTGCCCT
Organism: Lithobates pipiens; assembly: GCF_037356315.1. Taxonomy (NCBI): domain Eukaryota; kingdom Metazoa; phylum Chordata; class Amphibia; order Anura; family Ranidae; genus Lithobates; species Lithobates pipiens. Next base: position 350,660,590 of record NW_027507784.1, on the reverse strand, counting down.
CATCACCCCATCTGTCCTCATCCCCCCGTCACCCCGTCTGCCCTCATCCCCCCGTCACCCCGTCTGCCCTCATCCCCCCGTCACCCCGTCTGCCCTCATCCCCCCGTCACCCCGTCTGCCCTCATCCCCCTATCACCCTGTCTGCCCTCATCCCCCCATCACCCCATCTGTCCTCATCCCCCCGTCACCCCATCTGACCTCATCCCCCCGTCACCCCGTCTCCCCTCACCCCCCTGTCACCCCGTCTGCCCTCATCCCCCCATCACCCCGTCTGCCCTCATCCCCCCATCACCCTGTCTGCCCTCATCCCCGGACACAGATCTTCATTAGGAAGATGTATTTATTTCAGCAAGATAATGAGCTGAGAATTTTTTCTTGGCTCCACTTTATAAAGTGCCGGAAAGTCTGTGACCCCCCCATCCCCCCTCACTCTATCCAATGTCCAGGCTGCATTGTTCACATGGAGGGATCCTCTTCAGCCTGAAGCTGTTTTCCTTGTAAGTCACAATTGCACTTGTCAGGAACAAGCAGAATTTCCTCTCTATTAAATGGTGGTGATTATAGATTTTTTGATTGGGTTTCAGTCTGAGTAGTTGTGTGCAAGTAATTCCTTCTCATCTTTACATCAATTTTGCTGTTTAATTGTCTTCATCAAATGAGTCAAAACAGTGAAATCTCCGGGGGGAAGGATTCCGCTGAAAGGAATTGTATTCATGCAAAAATTTTATACATAAAAAGGTTGGGGCTTAGGGTGAGATCAACGCACCATCCATTCTTCTGATCCAAACTGACCGACCGACTGACCAACCTGACTGACCGAACAATTGACCAACCCAACCAAATGATTTACCAACCCAACCGACTGAAGGATTAACCAACCCAACCGACTGAACGATTGGCCAACCCAACTGACCAACCCGACTGACCAAATGATTGGCCAACCCAACAGAACGAATTACCAACCCGACCAACTGAAGGATTAACCAACCCAACCGACAGAAGGATTAACCAACCCAACCAACCGAACGATTGGCCAACCCAACCGACCAACCCGACTGACCAAATGATTGGCCAACCCAACAGAACAAGTTACCAACCCAGCCAACTGAAGGATTAACCAACCCAACTGACAGACTGACCAACCCGACATTACAACCATTCCTAATGACAGATTGTGAACCTTCTGTGAATTGGTGGCATTTCAGCTTCATCCTGCCTGAGATAAGGAAGTAATTTATACAACAATGGCCACCTACCCCGACAAGTCTGAGGACCCCACATCTTATGATACCCTCAACCCCTTGCCTGGATGTGGAAGGTCAGAACCGCCATTGGAGACTTAGTGCTGTGACATTAATCAGGAGGACAGGAATTTAAAGGCCAAGGCAGGATATCTCCACACTTTATGGGACAGAATGTGAAAGTAAATTGAACATCAGAGAATTTTTAGTCCTTTCCCCATTCTGTCAGAAAAATACATGTCTGGGCGGAGTATTCGTTTAAACGTGTTTCTTTGGTGTGATGATCAGAGTGATAATAATGACATCAACATCCACTAACCTGCATCAAGTTCAGTTTTGAAATGTCAAGGACCATTCATTCATTGCCAGATTGCCCGATAGGCAGAGGAGGCACCGGCCTAAGGGCCCAACACATTTAAAGGCAGCGAAACAATGGATCAAAGTAATATTGATTTCATCTTGAAAGAAAATGACAATCTTGCTTTCTTACATTGTTAACAAAAGATAGAAAAAATGAATCAACTCAAATAAAGGACAACTTTACTCTAAAGGTATAAGAGGGAGGTATGAGGTGTAGGTATGGAGGGGAGGTATAAAAGGGAGGTATGAGGTGTAGGTATAGAATGGAGGGGAGGTATAAGAGGGGGTATGGAGGAGATTTTTAAGAAGTATTCATTGGATGGGAGTAATGGAAGAAATATTGGTTGGAGTCGGTTTTGGTTGGCGGGGAGGTATAGAGGAGGTATTATGGAAGGAGTATTGGTTGGATAGGAGGTTTGGGGTATGGAAGGAGTATTGTTTGGAGGGGATGTATGGAAGAAGTATTATGGGGTATGGGGAGGTAGGTATGGAGGAAGTAAGGTTGGACGTGTGTCTTTTTTCAACCTCACCTACTATGTAACTATGTATGGAAGAAGAATTGGTTGTTAGGGAGGTATGGGGTATGGAGGGGGTTCAGGTTGGAGGGGGGTATGGAAGAAGTATTGGTTGTTAGGGAGGTATGGGGTATGGAGAGGCTTTTGGTTGGAGTGGAGGTATGTAGGAGGGGGGTATAGAGGAGGTATAGAAGAATTATTGGTGAAATGGAAGGTATGGGGTATGGAGAGGGTTTTGTTTTGAGGGGAGGTATGGAGGAGGTATTGAAGGAGTATTGGTTGGATGGGAGGTATGAGGTATGGAGAGGGTTTTGGTTGGAGAGGAGGTATGAAAGGAGTATTGATTGGACAGGAGATAAGGGGTATAATAGGGGTATTTGCAGGTGAGGAAGTCTATAGAAGGTATGGAAGGGCTATTGGTTTTGAGAAAGTAAGGGGTATGAAAGGGGTTTTCATTGGATGGGGGTTATGGGGTATAAAGGAGTATTGGTTGGATGGGAGGTATGGGGTATTTCCAGGTGAGGAGGTATATGGTATGGAAGGGCTATTGGTTTTGGGAAATGAAAGGGCTTTTGGTTGGACAGGAGGGAAGTAAGGAGGGGGTTTTGGTTGGGGGGGGCGGTATGAAATGAGTATTGGTTGAATGAGAGGTATGGGGTATAGAGAGGGTTTTGGTTTGGGGGGAGATATGGAAGAGGTATGGAAGGGGTATTGGTTGAACGGGAGGAATGAGGTATGGAGAGGGTTTTGGTTGGAGGGGAGGTATGGAAGAATTATTGGTAAGATGGAAGGTATGGGGTATAGAGAGGGCTTTGGTTGGAGGGGAGGGATGGAGGAGGTATGAAATGAGAATTGGTTGGACAGAAGGTATGGGGTAGGCATGGGGTATAAAACGGGAGGAGGTATAAAGAAGGTATAGTAGCATTATTGGTTATGGGAAAGTATGGGGCATGGAAGGGGTTTTGGTTGGAGGGAAGGTGTGGCGGAAGTATGGAAGGAATATTGGTTGGTCAGGAGGTATGGGGTATGGAAGGGGTTTTGGTTGGAGGGAAGGTATGGGGTATGGAAGGGGTTTTGGTTGAAGGTAAGGTGTGGCAGAAGTATGGAAGAAATATTGGTTAGACAGTAGGGATGGCCGAACGTTTCGCCCGGCGGTCGTTTCGCAGCGAATTTCGGCTGTTCGCCGTCTGCCCGATCGGCGGACTATTGCCGCCATTGCCCAGCGTTCTTCCGTGTTTACTATGTAAAAGAACTTTGACCTATGATGACACATCCATCATGGGGTACAGGACAGCCAATTGAGACATTACAGCACCTGGACACTTGGACATTCCCCCTAACTTATAAATAGACCCGATCCGGCGGCCATTTTACATTCTTTCTTCTGTCACTATAGGGAGAGGTTGCTGTGTGGAGCAGGGAGAGAGTGCAGTGACCCAAATCGCTAGCTATTTGGTCCACAAAAGTTCTTTTCAGGACTGGTATAGGTGTTAGGTGTAGTTCAGGATATAGGTTTGAGGCACTGCTATTCAAGTCATTGTTGCAGCAGCCTGAGTGTCTTTTGTCAGTGCTGAGAGAGGGACAGGACGGTGTGTGCTACAGGGACAGTCAGTTTAGTCATTAGCTGTTACTATCAGGTCCACAAAAGTGCTATTCAAGTTATTGTTCCAGCAGCCTCTGTTTTGTCAGTTTATATAGGGACAGGCAGGAAGCTGTGTGTGAGGCAGTGAGGGAAGGTTTAATCAGTAGCTGTTACTATATTAGGTCCACAAAGTTTCTTTTCAGGACTGGTATCAGTGGTATGGTAATAGGGTTGTACACGTATAATATTCTTTCTTCCAAATATAGAAAGAATATTATACTTGACTGCTGTCCTTCTGCTGCAGTCTGCTAATCATTCACAACCTACTTGTTCCACAAAGGTCCTTATAAGGTCTGGTAAGGTATAGGGTACTACAGTACATAGGGTTGAGTGAAGTACAGTCTGCTATTCCTTAAGGACTGGTATAAGTCCACAATACATAGGGTTGAGGTGCACTACTGCTGACCGCTGCCCTTCTGCTGCAGTCCTTTATCAGTATAGGGACTGAGAGTTTTGTCACAGGGTCATTTAAAAAATGACAGGCAGAGGAAGAGGCAGGCCCTTCCACAGGGGTGGTAGGGGTAGGGCAGGAGCAACAGACTTGAGCCAAATTGGGAAATTGCAGAAGGTGTGTTCAATTACTTTAAAGGAGGCACCAGACTTGGTTGAGTGGCTCACTCAGCCTTACTCTTCTGCACCCTCCTCATCCTCTCGATCTGCACCCTCTTCTTCACTCTCTGCTATGTGAACCCCCAAAGACACTACCACCAACAACACCACCACCACCACCACATACCTTCCACTTGAGTCACAGGAATTATTTTCCGATCCATATCAAGAGGACATTTCTGATGCGCAGCCACTCTTGGTATTGGATCAGGAAGAGGAGGTAGCAACAACCGCCACTCAGCAGTCTGACGACAGTACCCAGATCAGCCCAAGGAGGAGGTTGGTCCCCGGTGTTGCTGCCTACTCCGACATCTCTACTTATAGCGGTGGGGAAGGTGACGTTGATGATGACGTGTCTAGTGATGTTACGTGGGTGCCCACAAGAGAGGAAGAGGAGGGGAGTTCAGAGGGAGATATGGACCAGCAGATAGGGAGGAGAAGCAGGAATAACTTACATTGCACAGGAGGGACAAAGCAGACTGCAAATGTATCAGGAGCGAGTCATCGACCATGTACGGTCACATCTGGCGCTCCCAGGACACCGGCACATGGCTCCGCAGTGTGGGATTTTTTTAACGTGTCCGCTGCTGACAATAGTGTTGCCATCTGCAATATTTGCAGTCAACGCATTAGTCGCGGTAAGCCCAACACTCACCTAGGGACGACCGCCTTAAGAAGGCACTTGAGCTGCCATCACAGAGCCCAGTGGGAGCAACGGAACCCACAAAGCCACACTGCAGGCTCTCATCGTCCAGCCTTGTCTTCTACTTCTGCTTCTCCTCACAATTGTCCTCCACTCCACCTTCCATCACGCCAAGCTCACATTTTTCTGAAAAAGGGCAGGCTTCCGTGGGCCTAATGTTCGAGCGTAAAAAAATGATGACGCCGGATAACCCTCTTGCCCAACGGTTGACGGCTGGCTTGTCAGAACTCATAGCCCGCCAACTACTGCCATATAAACTGGTGGACTCGGAGGCCTTTCGCAAATTTGTGGCCATTGGAACACCACAATGGAAGGTCCCAGAAAGGAAGTATTTCTCAGAGAAGGGCATCCCAGAGCTATATGGCCATGTTCAGCGGCAAGTGAATGTATCTCTGGCACACAGTGTCGGTGCCAAGATAAATCTGACCACAGACACGTGGTCTAGCAAACATGGGCAGGGAAGGTATATCACTTTTACTGCCCACTGGGTGAACCTTCTGATGGCCGTCAAGCATGTAACCCGTGGCACCCGTGTAGATTTGGTTTTACCGCCACGGATTGCATGCAGGCCTGGCTCTTCTTCTCCTCCTCCTACTCCATCCTCCTCCCTCTCCTCCTCGGCTGACTCCTCCTTTTCCGCTGCTAGCGTCTCTTCCGCTGCGCCGCCCAAGCTCCCCAGAACCTATTCGACATGCCAGGTGAGACGTTGCCATGCCGTGCTGCGTCTGTTGTGCCTGGAAGCCAAGAGCCACACTGGCCCGGCACTCCTTTCAGCTTTGCGTTCACAGGCAGATCGGTGGCTAACACCGCTCAATTTGAGAGTTGGTAAAGTGGTGTGTGACAACGGTGCCAATCTGCTTAGCGCATTGAAACAGGGCAAAATCACGCACGTGCCATGCATGGCACACGTCTTAAACTTGGTCGTGCAGCGATTCGTTGTCAAATACCCTGGGGTCCAGGACATCTTGCGGCAGGCAAGGAAAATCTCGGCCCATTTCAGAAGATCTTACACGGCCATGGCTCGCCTTGCTGACATTCAGCGGCGACACAATCTGCCGGTCAGACGTCTTATTTGCGATTGCCCGATGCGATGGAACTCAACCTTCTATATGCTTGATAGGCTGCTCCAGCAGAAACGTGCAGTTAACGTCTACCTGTATGAACTCTGCGGCAGAACAGGTTCTGGGGAGCTGGGGTTTTTTTCTCCCGCGCCGGTGGCTGCTCATGTGCGACGCATGCAGACTTCTGTGGCCATTTGAGGAGATCACCAAACTGGTCAGTCGCAGCCATGGCGCCATCAGTGACATGGTACCTTATGCCTTCTTTATGGAGCGTGCATTGCGTCGTGTCATTGATCAAGCTGTGGAGGAGCAGGAGCGGGAAGATGAGGAAGTCGCAATGCTGGATGAATTCCCAGGGGGGGCTACTCTATCTGAGACAAGTCAACAACAGGAGGAGCAATAAGAGCATGCTTTAAACCTTTCTGGGATCCCTGTTGTGCGTGGATGGGGAGAGGAGAATGAAGAGGACGACATTATCCTGGATGATGAGCAGGAGCCAGGCCACCACACCGCTTCCAGTTTAGTGCAAATGGGGGCCTTCATGCTCCAGTGTTTTAATAGGGACCCCCGTATAAAAAGCATGAGGGTCAAGGACCAGTACTGGGTGGCAACGTACTTAGACCCCCGGTACAAACACAAAATGGCGGAAATGTTACCGCCGTCGCAGAGGGCTGTCAGAATGCAGCACATCCAGGCCTTGCTTAGAGAAATTCTGCATTCTGCTTTTGCGTGCGATGGCAGAGTAGCAATTCCCACTCCCAGAGAAGGAGTTGCGGGTACCAATCCAACAGCGCCTGCAAGAAGAGGCCGGTTTGAAGATGTGTTGGTGACTTCGGATATGAGGTCATTCTTTCAGCCGACCCATCGACAGGTGTCATCCGGATCCAACATCAGGGAACGCCTAGACCGTCAGGTGTCTGACTACATCGGGTTAACGGCCGATGTGGACGCTCTGAGGAGTGATGAACCCCTGGACTACTGGGTGGGCAGGCTTGACCTCTGGCCAGAGCTTGCCCAATTTGCAATCAAACTGTTGGCTTGCCTCTCATCCAGTGTCCTGTCCGAAAGGACGTTCAGCGCAGCAGGGGGGATCGTGACCGATAAGCGTACTCGCCTAGCTCACGACAGTGTTAACTACCTGACATTTCTAAAAATGAATGAGGCATGGATCTCGGGGGAATTCAACACATGTGACCAGTAGACCATGTATATGTCTATAAACAATTTTTTTAATCGAGCACAGAGACCTTCTTTCTTAATTTGGCTCACTTCCTTGTCCAAAAAAAGCACACCGTACTATATGCCCGTACCCTCCTGTTTGAAGAGGTTGAGCGGTGTCATATTTCTACTGGGGCTGCTTATTATGAGGGGCTCCCACCATCCCTGTGCTGTGCTGACTTCCTCCTGGGGCTGCTTATTATGAGGGGCTCCCACCATCCCTGTGCTGTGCTGACTTCCTCCTGGGGCTGTACCTCTGCTGTGCATATTATGAGGGGCTCCCACCATCCCTGTGCTATGCTCATTATGAGGGGCTCCCACCATCCCTGTGCTGTGCTGACTTCCTCCTGGGGCTGCTTATTATGAGGGGCTCCCACCATCCCTGTGCTATGCTGACATCCTCCTGGGGCTGCTTATTATGAGGGGCTCCCACCATCCCTGTGCTGACTTCCTCCTGGGGCTGCTTATTATGAGGGGCTCCCACCATCCCTGTGCTATGCTGACATCCTCCTGGGGCTGCTTATTATGAGGGGCTCCCACCATCCCTGTGCTGTGCTGACTTCCTCCTGGGGCTGTACCTCTGCTGTGCATATTATGAGGGGCTCCCACGATCCCTGTGCTATGCTCATTATGAGGGGCTCCCACCATCCCTGTGCTGTGCTGACTTCCTCCTGGGGCTGCTTATTATGAGGGTCTCCCACCATCCCTGTGCTATGCTGACTTACTCCTGGGGCTGCTTATTATGAGGGGCTACCACCATCCCTGTACTATGCTCATTATGAGGGGCTCCCACCATCCCTGTGCTATGCTGACTTCCTCCTGGGGCTGCTTACGGTGCAGGTGTCAGTGCTGTATATCACGGTGCTGGTGTCAGTGCTGTACATCACGGTGCTGGTGTGAGTGCTTTATGACATGCTGCTGTCAGTGCTCTCTATCACGGTGCTGGTGCCAGTGCTGTATATCACGGTGCTGGTGTCATTGCTGTACGTCACGCTGCTGATGTCAGTGCTCTCTATCACGGTGCTGGTGTCAGATCACTCTATCACGGTGCAGGTGTCATTGCTGTATGTCACGCTGCTGGTGATCATCTCCTGCACCCTCTTCTTTGCCTACCCTGGTCCCTGACCTTCCCTCTCCTCCATTGCCTTAATGCGCTCCACAGTCCTGAATTGTCACAACAATTTCCCATATAAAAAAAGAATGCTTGTAGTTGTCGATCCCAGATTCACCTCATACATGTGTTATGTCAGTGGCCATGTGGTGGGACTATGTTTGCACAGCTAGTAATTATTTTGTGGCTGCAAATTTGACCTATAGGTTTGCAAAGTTGAAGTCAATGGGGCCCGCCGCAAACGTTACGGTTCGCGAACTATCGGCCGCGTTCACGGTCCGCGTTCGCGAAACGTCCCATCGGAAGTTCGTCCATCACTATTGGACAGGAGTTATGGGGTATGGAGGGGGTTTTGGGTGAAGGGAAGGTATGGAAGAAGTATTGGTTGGATCGGAGGTTTGGGGTATGGAGAGGGTTTTGGTTGGAGGGGAGGTATGTAGAAGATATGGAAGGAGTATTAGCTGGATAGGAGTTAGGGGGTATGGAAGGGGTTTTGGTTGGAGGGGAGGTATATGGTTCGGAAGCGGCTTTGGTTGGAGGGGAGGTATGGAGGAAATATGGAAGGAATATTGGTTGGACGGAAGGTATGGGGTATAAGGTGGATTTTGGTTGGAGAGGAGGTATGGAGGAGATATATAGTGTGGAAAGGGCATTGGTCGGAGGGGTGGTATTAGTATGGAAGAGGTGTTGGTTTGAGGGGAGACATGGAGGAAGTATGAGGTATGGAAGTGGTATTGGTTTTGCTGATGTATGGGGTATGACAAGGGCTTTGGTTGGAGGGGAGGTATAAAGGATATTGGTTGGAGGGTGGGTATAGAAAAGGTTTTGGTGATGTATGGAAGTGGTGTTGGCTGGAGGAGAGATAAAGATAAGGTTTTGGGGAATGGAAGGGGCATTGGTTTGGGGGAAAGGTATTCAAGGGGCCTGTACAAAGAGGGCAACATGTCAAGCAGCTAAAAAAAAAAAAATCTTCTTCTATGCCTTCTAATCTTATATGCCCAACAAGGATAAATGGATCCGACACAGAAAACGGTTGACGCTTTTCAGCCAGTTTTATGACTAAAACCCACTTGGGCTGAAACACGCAAACCTTTTTCTGTGTTGGATCCTTGTATACTTGTTGAGAATATAATAAAGAAGAAGATTTTTTAGCTTCATACTATGTTGCCAGCCCTCTTTGTACAGACAAACGGAAGAGTATGAGTGGCTGCAGTCCAGGCACAGCTAAGGCTCTCTCACATCTGCTGGATAGAAGGGATGTAGCACCACACTCTGGTATATTGTACATAAGGTTGGTATGGAAAGGATACACTGCCTTGCGAAAGTATTCGGCCCCCTTGAACTTTTCAACCTTTTGCCACATTTCAGGCTTCAAACATAAAGATATAAAATTTAAATTTTTTGTGAAGAATCACCAACAAGTGGGACACAATTGTGAAGTGGAATTAAATCTATTGGATAATTTAAACTTTTTTAGCAAATAAAAAACTGAAAAGTGGTGCGTGCAAAATGATTCGGCCCCTTTACTTTCAGTGCAGCAAACTCACTCCAGAAGTTCAGCGAGGATCTGTGAATGATCCAATGTTGTCCTAAATGACTGATGGTGATAAATAGAATCCACCTGTGTGTAATCAAGTCTCTGTATAAATGCACCTGCTCTGTGATAGACTCAGGGTTCTGTTGAAAGCGCAGAGAGCATCATGAAGACCAAGGAACACACCAGGCAGGTCTGTAATACTGTTGTGGAGAAGTTTAAAGCCGGATTTGGATACAAAAAGATTTCCCAAGCTTTAAACATCCCAAGGAGCGCTGTGCAAGTGATCATTTTGAAATGGAAGGAGTATCAGACCACTGCAAATCTACCAAGACCTGGCCGTCCCTCTAAACTTTCAGCTCAGACAAGGAGAAGACTGATCAGAGATGCAGCCAAGAGGCCCATGATCACTCTGGATGAACTGCAGAGAACTACAGCTGAGGTGGGAGAGTCTGTCCATATGACAACAATCAGTCGTACACTGCACAAATCTGCCCTTTATGGAAGAGTGGCAAGAAGAAAGCCATTTCTCAAAGATATCCATAAAAAGTCTCGTCTAAAGTTTGCCACAAGCCACCTGGGAGACACACCAAACATGTGGAAGAAGGTGCTCTGGTCACATGAAACCAAAATCACACTTTTTGCCCACAATGCAAAACGATATGTTTGGCGTAAAAGCAACACAGCTCATCACCCTCAACACACCATCCCCACTGTCACACATGGTGGTGGCAGCATCATGGTTTGGGCCTGCTTTTCTTCAGCAGGGACAGGGAAGATGGTTAAAATTGAGGGGTAGATGGATGCAGCCAAATACAGGACCATTCTGGATGAAAACCTGTTGGAGTCTGCAAAAGACCTGAAACTGGGACGGAGATTTATCTTCCAACAAGACAATGATCCCAAACATACAGCAAAATCTACAAAGGAATGGTTCACAAATAAACGTATCCAGGTGTTAGAATGGCCAAGTCAAAGTCCAGACCTGAATCCAATCGAGAATCTGTGGAAAGAGCTGAAAACTGCTGTTCACAAACGCTCTCCATTCAACCTCACTGAGCTCCAGCTGTTTTGCAAGGAAGAATGGGCAAGAATTTCAGTCTCTCGATGTGCAAAACTGATAGAGACACCCCAAGCCACTTGCAGCTGTAATCGCAGCAAAAGGTGGCTCTACAAAGTATTAACGCAAGGGGGCCGAATCATTTTGCACGCCCCACTTTTCATTTTTTTCTTAGTTAAAAAAGTTTCAAAAATCCAATAGATTTCGTTCCACTTCACAATTGTGTCCCACTTGTTGGTGATTCTTCACAAAAAATAAAAATGTTATATCTTTATGTATGTGGCAAATGAAAGTGCTGTTGGGTGGAGTAGGTATGGGATATGGAAGTGGTGTTGGTGGAGTAGGTATGGGATATGAAAGTGGTGTTGGGTGGAGTAGGTATGGGATATGGAAGTGGTGTTGGGTGGAGTAGGTATGGGGTATGGAAGTGGTGTTGGTGGAGTAGGTATGAGATATGGAAGTAGTGTTGGTGGAGTAGGTATGGGATATGGAAGTGGTGTTGGGTGGAGAAGGTATGGGGTATGGAAGTGGTGTTGGTGGAGTAGGTATGAGATGTGGAAGTAGTGTTGGTGGAGTAGGTATGGGATATGAAAGTGGTGTTGGGTGGAGTAGGTATGGGATATGGAAGTGGTGTTGGGTGAAGTAGGTATGGGATATGGAAGTGGTGTTGGGTGGAGTAGGTATGGGATATGGAAGTGGTGTTGGGTGGAGTATGTATGTAGTATGGAAGTGGTGTTGGGTGCAGTAGGTATGGGGTAGGGAATTGGTGTTGGTTGGAGTAGGTAAGGAATATGGAGGTGGTGCTGGGTGGCGTAGCTATGGGGTATGGTAGTGGTGTTGGGTGGAGTAGGTATGGGGTATGGAAGTGGTGTTGGGTGGAGTAGGTATGGGATATGGAAGTGGTGTTGGGTGGAGTAGGTATGGGATATGGAAGTGGTGCTGGTGGAATAGGTATGGGGTATGGAAGTGGTGTTGGGTGGAGTAGGTATGGGGTATGGAAGTGGTGTTGGGTGGAGTAGGTATGGGATATGGAAGTGGTGTTGGGTGGAGTAGGTATTGGGTATGGAAGTGGTGTTGGGTGGAGTATGGAAGTGGTGTTGGGTGGAGTAGGTATGGGATATGGAAGTGGTGTTGGGTGCAGTAGGTAACTTATATGGAAGTGGTGTTGGGTGGAGTAGGTATGGAAGTGGTGTTGGGTGGAGTAGGTATGGAATATGGAAGTGGTGTTGGGTGGAGTAGGTATGGAGTATGGAAGTTCTGTTGGGTGGAGTAGGTATGGGGTATGGAAGTGGTGTTGTGTGGAGTATGTATGGTATATGGAAGTGGTGTAGTGGTGTTGGGTGGAGTAGGTATGGGGTGGAGTAGGTATGGGATATGGAAGAGGTGTTGGGTGGAGTAGGTATGGGATATGGAAGTGGTGTTGGGTGGAGTAGGTATGGGGTATGGAAGTGGTGTTGGGTGGAGTAGGTATGGGATATGGAAGTGGTGTTGGGTGGAGTAGGTATGGGATATGGAGGTGGTGTTGGTGGAGTAGGTATGGGGTATGGAAGTGGTGTTGGGTGGAGTAGGTATGGTATATGGAAGTGGTGTTGGGTAGAGTAGGTATGGGATATGGAAGTGGTGTTGGGTGGAGTAGGTATGGGATATGAAAGTGGTGTTGGGTGCAGTAGGTATGGGGTATGAAAATGGTGTTGGTGGAGTAGGTATGGGGTATGGAAGTGGTGTTGGGTGCAGTAGGTATGGGATATGGAAGTGTTGTTGGGTGGAGTAGGTATGGGGTATGGAAGTGGTGTTGGTGGAGTAGTTATGGGATATGGAAGTGGTGTTGGGTGGAGTAGGTATGGGATCTGGGAGTGGTGTTGGTGGAGTAGGTATGGAATATGGAAGTGGTGTTGGGTGGAGTAGGTATGGGATATGGAAGTGGTGTTGGGTGGAGTAGGTATGGGATATTGAAGTGGTGTTGGTGGAATAGGTATGGGGTATGGAAGTGGTGTTGGTGGAATAGTTATGGGATGTGGAAGTGGTGTTGGTGCAGTAGGTATGGGATATGGAAGTGGTGTTGGTGGAGTAGGTATGGGGTATGGAAGTGGTGTTGGTGGAATAGGTATGGATGTGGAAGTGGTGTTGGGTCAGTAGGTATGGGATATGGAAGTGGTGTTGGGTGGAGTAGGTATGGGATATGGAAGTGGTGTTGGTGGAGTAGGTATGGGATATGGAAGTGGTGTTGGTGGAGTAGGTATGGGATATGGAAGTGGTGTTGGTGGAGTAGGTATGGGATATGGAAGTGGTGTTGGTGGAGTAGGTATGGGGTATGGAAGTGGTGTTGGTGGAGTAGGTATGGGGTATGGAAGTGGTGTTGGTGGAGTAGGTATGGGGTATGGAAGTGGTGTTGGTGGAGTAGGTATGGGATATGGAAGTGGTGTTGGTGGAGTAGGTATGGAATATGGAAGTGGTGTTGGGTGGAGTAGGTATGGGATATGGAAGTGGTGTTGGTGGAGTAGGTATGGGATATGGAAGTGGTGTTGGTGGAGTAGGTATGGGATATGGAAGTGGTGTTGGTGGAGTAGGTATGGGATATGGAAGTGGTGTTGGTGGAGTAGGTATGGGATATGGAAGTGGTGTTGGTGGAGTAGGTATGGGGTATGGAAGTGGTGTTGGTGGAGTAGGTATGGGGTATGGAAGTGGTGTTGGTGGAGTAGGTATGGGGTATGGAAGTGGTGTTGGTGGAGTAGGTATGGGATATGGAAGTGGTGTTGGTGGAGTAGGTATGGGGGATGGAAGTGGTGTTGGTGGAGTAGGTATGGGGTATGGAAGTGGTGTTGGTGGAGTAGGTATGGGGTATGGAAGTGGTGTTGGTGGAGTAGGTATGGGATATGGGAGTGGTGTTGGTGGAGTAGGTATGGGATATGGAAGTAGTGTTGGGTGCAGTAGGTACGGGATATGGAAGTGGTGTTGGGTGGAGTAGGTATGGGGTATGGAAGTGGTGTTGGGTGGAGTAGGTATGAGATATGGAAGTGGTGTTGGTGGAGTAGGTATGGGATATGGAAGTGGTGTTGGGTGGAGTAGGTATGAGATATGGAAGTGGTGTTGGGTGGAGTAGGTATGGGGTATGGAAGTGGTGTTGGGTGGAGTAGGTATGGGATATGGGAGTGGTGTTGGTGGAGTAGGTATGAGATATGGAAGTAGTGTTGGTGGAGTAGGTATGGGATATGGAAGTGGTGTTGGTGGAGTAGGTATGGGATATGGAAGTGGTGTTGGGTGGAGTAGGTATGAGATATGGAAGTGGTGTTGGTGGAGTAGGTATGGGATATGGAAGTGGTGTTGGTGGAGTAGGTATGGGATATGGAAGTGGTGTTGGGTGGAGTAGGTATGGGGTATGGAAGTGGTGTTGGGTGGAGTAGGTATGAGATATGAAAGTGGTGTTGGTGGAATAGGTATGGGATATGGAAGTGGTGTTGGTGGAGTAGGTATGGGGTATGGAAGTGGTGCTGGTGGAGTAGGTATGGGGTATGGAAGTGGTGTTGGGTGGAGTAGGTATGGGGTATGGAAGTGGTGTTGGGTGGAGTAGGTATGGGGTATGGAAGTGGTGTTGGGTGGAGTAGGTATGATATATGGAAGTGGTGTTGGTGGAGTAGGTATGGGATATGGAAGTGGTGTTGGGTGGAGTAGGTATGGGGTATGGAAGTGGTGTTGGGTGGAGTAGGTATGAGATATGGAAGTGGTGTTGGTGGAGTAGGTATGGGATATGGAAGTGGTGTTGGGTGGAGTAGGTATGGGGTATGGAAGTGGTGTTGGGTGGAGTAGGTATTAGATATGGAAGTGGTGTTGGTGGAGTAGGTATGGGGTATGGAAGTGGTGTTGGGTGGAGTAGGTATGAGATATGGAAGTGGTGTTGGGTGGAGTAGGTATGAGATATGGAAGTGGTGTTGGTGGAGTAGGTATGGGGTATGGAAGTGGTGTTGGTGGAGTAGGTATGGGATATGGAAGTGGTGTTGGGTGGAGTAGGTATGAGATATGGAAGTGGTGTTGGGTGGAGTAGGTATGAGATATGGAAGTGGTGTTGGTGGAGTAGGTATGAGATATGGAAGTGGTGTTGGTGGAGTAGGTATGGGATATGGAAGTGGTGTTGGTGGAGTAGGTATGAGATATGGAAGTGGTGTTGGGTGGAGTAGGTATGGGATATGGAAGTGGTGTTGGGTGGAGTAGGTATGAGATATGGAAGTGGTGTTGGTGGAGTAGGTATGAGATATGGAAGTGGTGTTGGTGGAGTAGGTATGGGATATGGAAGTGGTGTTGGGTGGAGTAGGTATGGGATATGGAAGTGGTGTTGGTGGAGTAGGAATGGGGTATAGAAGTGGTGTTTGGTGGAGTAGGTATGAGATATGGAAGTGGTGTTGGTGGAGTAGGTATGGGATATGGAAGTGGTGTTGGGTGGAGTAGGTATGAGATATGGAAGTGGTGTTGGTGGAGTAGGTATGGGATATGGAAGTGGTGTTGGGTGGAGTAGGTATGAGATATGGAAGTGGTGTTGGTGGAGTAGGTATGAGATATGGAAGTGGTGTTGGTGGAGTAGGTATGGGGTAAGGAAGTGGTGTTGGTGGAGTAGGTATGAGATATGGAAGTGGTGTTGGTGGAGTAGGTATGGGGTATGGAAGTGGTGTTGGTGGAGTAGGTATGGGATATGGAAGTGGTGTTGGGTGGAGTAGGTATGGGGTATGGAAGTGGTGTTGGTGGAGTAGGTATGAGATATGGAAGTGGTGTTGGTGGAGTAGGTATGGGATATGGAAGTGGTGTTGGTGGAGTAGGTATGGGATATGGAAGTGGTGTTGGGTGGAGTAGGTATGGGGTATGGAAGTGGTGTTGGTGGAGTAGGTATGGGATATGGAAGTGGTGTTGGGTGGAGTAGGTATGGGATATGGAAGTGGTGTTGGTGGAGTAGGTATGGGGTATAGAAGTGGTGTTTGGTGGAGTAGGTATGAGATATGGAAGTGGTGTTGGTGGAGTAGGTATGGGATATGGAAGTGGTGTTGGGTGGAGTAGGTATGAGATATGGAAGTGGTGTTGGTGGAGTAGGTATGGGATATGGAAGTGGTGTTGGGTGGAGTAGGTATGAGATATGGAAGTGGTGTTGGTGGAGTAGGTATGAGATATGGAAGTGGTGTTGGTGGAGTAGGTATGGGATATGGAAGTGGTGTTGGGTGGAGTAGGTATGGGGTAAGGAAGTGGTGTTGGTGGAGTAGGTATGAGATATGGAAGTGGTGTTGGTGGAGTAGGTATGGGGTATGGAAGTGGTGTAGGGTGGAGTAGGTATGGGATATGGAAGTGGTGTTGGTGGAGTAGGTATGGGGTAAGGAAGTGGTGTTGGTGGAGTAGGTATGAGATATGGAAGTGGTGTTGGTGGAGTAGGTATGAGATATGGAAGTGGTGTTGGTGGAGTAGGTATGGGGTATGGAAGTGGTGTTGGTGGAGTAGGTATGGGATATGGAAGTGGTGTTGGTGGAGTAGGTATGGGGTATGGAAGTGGTGTAGGGTGGAGTAGGTATGGGATATGGAAGTGGTGTTGGTGGAGTAGGTATGGGATATGGAAGTGGTGTTGGTGGAGTAGGTATGGGATATGGAAGTGGTGTTGGGTGGAGTAGGTATGGGATATGGAAGTGGTGTTGGGTGGAGTAGGTATGGGATATGAAGGTGGTGTTGGTGGAGTAGGTATGGGGTATGGAAGTGGTGTAGGGTTGAGTAGGTATGGGATATGGAAGTGGTGTTGGTGGAGTAGGTATGGGGTATGGAAGTGGTGTAGGGTGGAGTAGGTATGGGGTATGGAAGTGGTGTAGGGTGGAGTAGGTATGGGTTATGGAAGTGGTGTTGGTGGAATAGGTATGAGATATGGAAGTGGTGTTGGTGGAGTAGGTATGGGGTATGGAAGTGGTGTTGGGTGGAGTAGGTATGGGGTATGGAAGTGGTGTTGGTGCAGTAGGTATGGGATATGGAAGTGGTGTTGGTGGAGTAGGTATGGGATATGGAAGTGGTGTTGGTGGAGTAGGTATGGGATATGGAAGTGGTGTTGGTGGAGTAGGTATGAGATATGGAAGTGGTGTTGGGTGGAGTAGGTATGAGATATGGGAGTAGTGTTGGTGGAGTAGGTATGGGATATGGAAGTGGTGTTGGTGGAGTAGGTATGAGATATGGAAGTAGTGTTGGTGGAGTAGGTATGAGATATGGAAGTGGTGTTGGTGGAGTAGGTATGGTATATGGAAGTGGTGTTGGGTGGAGTAGGTATGGGATATGGAAGTGGTGTTGGTGGAGTAGGTATGGGATATGGAAGTGGTGTTGGGTGGAGTAGGTATGGGGTATGGAAGTGGTGTTGGGTGGAGTAGGTATGGGGTATGGAAGTGGTGTTGGTGCAGTAGGTATGGGATATGGAAGTGGTGTTGGGTGGAGTAGGTATGGGGTATGGAAGTGGTGTTGGTGGAGTAGGTATGGTATATGGAAGTGGTGTTGGGTGGAGTAGGTATGATATATGGAAGTGGTGTTGGTGGAGTAGGTATGGGATATGGAAGTGGTGTTGGGTGGAGTAGGTATGGGGTATGGAAGTGGTGTTGGGTGGAGTAGGTATGGGATATGGAAGTGGTGTTGGTGGAGTAGGTATGGGATATGGAAGTGGTGTTGGTGGAGTAGGTATGAGATATGGAAGTGGTGTTGGGTGGAGTAGGTATGAGATATGGGAGTGGTGTTGGTGGAGTAGGTATGGGATATGGAAGTGGTGTTGGTGGAGTAGGTATGAGATATGGAAGTAGTGTTGGTGGAGTAGGTATGAGATATGGAAGTGGTGTTGGTGGAGTAGGTATGGTATATGGAAGTGGTGTTGGGTGGAGTAGGTATGGGATATGGAAGTGGTGTTGGTGGAGTAGGTATGGAGTATGGAAGTGGTGTTGGTGCAGTAGGTATGGGGTATGGAAGTGGTGTTGGGTGGAGTAGGTATGGGATATGGAAGTGGTGTTGGTGGAGTAGGTATGGTATATGGAAGTGGTGTTGGGTGGAGTAGGTATGATATATGGAAGTGGTGTTGGTGGAGTAGGTATGGGATATGGAAGTGGTGTTGGGTGGAGTAGGTATGGGGTATGGAAGTGGTGTTGGGTGGAGTAGGTATGGGATATGGAAGTGGTGTTGGTGGAGTAGGTATGGGATATGGAAGTGGTGTTGGTGGAGTAGGTATGAGATATGGAAGTGGTGTTGGGGTGGAGTAGGTATGAGATATGGGAGTGGTGTTGGTGGAGTAGGTATGGGATATGGAAGTGGTGTTGGTGGAGTAGGTATGAGATATGGAAGTAGTGTTGGTGGAGTAGGTATGAGATATGGAAGTGGTGTTGGTGGAGTAGGTATGGTATATGGAAGTGGTGTTGGGTGGAGTAGGTATGGGATATGGAAGTGGTGTTGGTGGAGTAGGTATGGAGTATGGAAGTGGTGTTGGTGGAGTAGGTATGGAGTATGGAAGTGGTGTTGGGTGCAGTAGGTATGGGATATGGAAGTGGTGTTGGGTGGAGTAGGTATGGGGTATGGAAGTGGTGTTGGGTGGAGTAGGTATGGGGTATGGAAGTGGTGTTGGGTGGAGTAGGTATGGGGTATGGATAGGTGTTTGGAGAGGAGGTTTGAGGTATTGAGGTGGAGGTTGGGGGGAGGTGGAGGGTAATGAAGGGGTTTGGGTGAAAGTTATGGGGTAAGTCTCAGTTGTGATTTGGGGTATGGAGGGGTGTTTGGAGAGGAGGTTCTGGTCTGGGTGAGAGGTATAAGGTTGGAGGGGAGATATGAGGTTTGGAAGGGGTGATGAATGGTGGAGATGTGGTGGGGGGGTACGGAGGGTGATGGTGGGGGGGTACGGAGGGTTGTTGGGATTTACGGAGGGTGATGGTGGAGGGGTACGGAGGGTGATGGAGGGGTATGGAGGGTGAGGGTGGAGGGGTACGGAGGGTGGTGGTGGGGTACGAGGGTGAGGGGTACGGAGGGTGGTGGAGGGGTACGGAGGGTCAGGTGGGGGGTACGGAGGGTGAGGGTGGAGGGGTACGGAGGGTGGTACGGAGGGTCAGGTGGGGGTACGGAGGGTGATGGTGGAGGGGTACGGAGGGTGATGGAGGGGTACGGAGGGTGAGGGTGGAGGGGTACGGAGGGTGGTGGTGGGGTACGGAGGGTGAGGGGTACGGAGGGTGGTGGAGGGGTACGGAGGGTCAGGTGGGGGGTACGGAGGGTGAGGGTGGAGGGGTACGGAGGGTGGTGGTGGAGGGGTACGGAGGGTCAGGTGGGGGTACGGAGGGTGGTGGTGGGGGGTACGGAGGGTTGTTGGGATTTACGGAGGGTGATGGTGGAGGGGTACGGAGGGTGGTGGTGGGGTACGGAGGGTGGAGGGGTACGGAGGGTGGTGGAGGGGTACGGAGGGTCAGGTGGGGGGTACGGAGGGTGGTGGTGGGGTACGGAGGGTGAGGGTGGAGGGGTATGGAGGGTGGTGGAGGGGTACGGAGGGTCAGGTGGGGGGTACGGAGGGTGAGGGTGGAGGGGTACGGAGGGTGGTACGGAGGGTCAGGTGCGGGTACGGAGGGTGATGGTGGAGGGGTACGGAGGGTGATGGAGGGGTACGGAGGGTGAGGGTGGAGGGGTACGGAGGGTGGTGGTGGGGTACGGAGGGTGAGGGGTACGGAGGGTGGTGGAGGGGTACGGAGGGTCAGGTGGGGGGTACGGAGGGTGAGGGTGGAGGGGTACGGAGGGGGGTGGAGGGGTACGGAGGGTGAGGGTGGAGGGGTACGGAGGGTGGTGGTGGGGTACGGAGGGTGAGGGGTACGGAGGGTGGTGGAGGGGTACGGAGGGTCAGGTGGGGGGTACGGAGGGTGAGGGTGGAGGGGTACGGAGGGGGGTGGAGGGGTACGGAGGGTGATGGAGGGGTACGGAGGGTGAGGGTGGAGGGGTACGGAGGGTGGTGGTGGGGTACGGAGGGTGAGGGGTACGGAGGGTGGTGGAGGGGTACGGAGGGTCAGGTGGGGGGTACGGAGGGTGAGGGTGGAGGGGTACGGAGGGGGGTGGAGGGGTACGGAGGGTGAGGGTGGAGGGGTACGGAGGGTGGTGGTGGGGTACGGAGGGTGAGGGGTACGGAGGGTGGTGGAGGGGTACGGAGGGTCAGGTGGGGGGTACGGAGGGTGAGGGTGGAGGGGTACGGAGGGGGGTGGAGGGGTACGGAGGGTGAGGGTGGAGGGGTACGGAGGGTGAGGGTGGAGGGGTACGGAGGGTGAGGGTGGAGGGGTACGGAGGGTGGTGGAGGGGTATGGAGGGTCAGGTGGGGGGTACGGAGGGTGATGGTGGAGGGGTACGGAGGGTGAGGGTGGAGGGGTACGGAGGGTGAGGGTGGAGGGGTACGGAGGGTGAGGGTGGAGGGGTACGGAGGGTGGTGGTGGGGTACGGAGGGTGAGGGGTACGGAGGGTGGTGGAGGGGTACGGAGGGTCAGGTGGGGGGTACGGAGGGTGAGGGTGGAGGGGTACGGAGGGGGGTGGAGGGGTACGGAGGGTGAGGGTGGAGGGGTACGGAGGGGGGTGGAGGGGTACGGAGGGTGAGGGTGGAGGGGTACGGAGGGTGAGGGTGGAGGGGTACGGAGGGTGGTGGAGGGGTATGGAGGGTCAGGTGGGGGGTACGGGAGGGTGATGGTGGAGGGGTACGGAGGGTGAGGGTGGAGGGGTACGGAGGGTGAGGGTGGAGGGGTACGGAGGGTGGTGGTGGGGTACGGAGGGTCAGGTGAGGGTGGAGGGGTACGGAGGGTGGTGGAGGGGTACGGAGGGTCAGGTGGGGGGTACGGAGGGTGAGGGTGGAGGGGTACGGAGGGGGGTGGAGGGGTACGGAGGGTGAGGGTGGAGGGGTACGGAGGGTGAGGGTGGAGGGGTACGGAGGGTGGTGGAGGGGTATGGAGGGTCAGGTGGGGGGTACGGAGGGTGAGGGTGGGGGGGTACGGAGGGTAAGGGTGGAGGGGTACGGAGGGTGAGGGTGGAGGGGTACGGAGGGTGAGGGTGGAGGGGTATGGAGGGTCAGGTGGGGGGTACGGAGGGTGAGGGTGGAGGGGTACGGAGGGGGGTGGAGGGGTACGGAGGGTGATGGAGGGGTACGGAGGGTGAGGGTGGAGGGGTACGGAGGGTGGTGGTGGGGTACGGAGGGTGAGGGGTACGGAGGGTGGTGGAGGGGTACGGAGGGTCAGGTGGGGGGTACGGAGGGTGAGGGTGGAGGGGTACGGAGGGGGGTGGAGGGGTACGGAGGGTGAGGGTGGAGGGGTACGGAGGGTGGTGGTGGGGTACGGAGGGTGAGGGGTACGGAGGGTGGTGGAGGGGTACGGAGGGTCAGGTGGGGGGTACGGAGGGTGAGGGTGGAGGGGTACGGAGGGGGGTGGAGGGGTACGGAGGGTGAGGGTGGAGGGGTACGGAGGGTGAGGGTGGAGGGGTACGGAGGGTGAGGGTGGAGGGGTACGGAGGGTGGTGGAGGGGTATGGAGGGTCAGGTGGGGGGTACGGAGGGTGATGGTGGAGGGGTACGGAGGGTGAGGGTGGAGGGGTACGGAGGGTGAGGGTGGAGGGGTACGGAGGGTGAGGGTGGAGGGGTACGGAGGGTGGTGGTGGGGTACGGAGGGTGAGGGGTACGGAGGGTGGTGGAGGGGTACGGAGGGTCAGGTGGGGGGTACGGAGGGTGAGGGTGGAGGGGTACGGAGGGGGGTGGAGGGGTACGGAGGGTGAGGGTGGAGGGGTACGGAGGGGGGTGGAGGGGTACGGAGGGTGAGGGTGGAGGGGTACGGAGGGTGAGGGTGGAGGGGTACGGAGGGTGGTGGAGGGGTATGGAGGGTCAGGTGGGGGGTACGGAGGGTGAGGGTGGGGGGGTACGGAGGGTAAGGGTGGAGGGGTACGGAGGGTGAGGGTGGAGGGGTACGGAGGGTGAGGGTGGAGGGGTATGGAGGGTCAGGTGGGGGGTACGGAGGGTGAGGGTGGAGGGGTACGGAGGGTGGTACGGAGGGTAAGGGTGGGGGGTACGGAGGGTGGTACGGAGGGTGAGGGTGGAGGGGTACGGAGGGTGGTACGGAGGGTGGTGGTGGAGGGGTACGGAGGGTCAGGTGGGGGGTACGGAGGGTGAGGGTGGGGGGGTACGGAGGGTGAGGGTGGAGGGGTACGGAGGGTGAGGGTGGAGGGGTATGGAGGGTCAGGTGGGGGGTACGGAGGGTGAGGGTGGAGGGGTACGGAGGGTGGTACGGAGGGTGGTGGTGGAGGGGTACGGAGGGTGATGGTGGGAGGAGATCGGTGGGAGGGATTGAGCACCGGGCGGTGGGTGATGCGGTAGGGGGGCGGGGTCCCCGGCGGATGGTGAGCGGGGACTTGGCTGGTGCTGATGTTGGAGCCGGAGATGCTCGGAGCGGCGGAGAGGAGAGGAGACCCCCCGGGATCCGGAGAGGAGAGGAGACCCCCGGAGACACCATGTGGATGCAGCTGATGTGTGCGGCGTGCTGCTGCTGGGGGCTTCTGGGGGCAGGTACGTCCGAGATCTACCCCCATCATCTCCATCTATTACCCCCATCCAGTCCCGACTACTGTCCCACCACCATCTATTAACCTCATCATCTTCAGACTACTACTCCCATCATCTCCCGACTACTGTCCACCACCATCTGAAACCCCCATCATCTCCATCTATTACCCCCATCATCTCCAGACTACTACCCCCATCAGCTCCCGACTCCTCTCCAACCCCATCTCAGACTTACCCCCATCTCCATCTATTACCCCCATCATCTCCTGATTACTGTCTTCCACCAATTATTAACCTCATCATCCCCTGACTGCTGTCCCCTACCATCTATTACCCCCATCATATCCATCCATTACCCCAATCATCTTCCGATTACTGTCCCACCACCATCTACTACCCCCATCATCTCCAGACTACTATCCCCATCATCTCCAGACTACTACCCCCATCATCTCCAGACTACTACCCCCATCATCTTCCGATTACTGTCCCACCACTATCTATTAACGTCATCATCTCCCGACTACTGTCCATCACCATCTATTACCCCATCATCTCCAGACTACTGCCCCCATCATCTCCAGATTACTACTCCCATCATCTCCCGACTCCTCTCCACCACCATCTCTTACCCCCATCATCTCCAGACTACTGCCCCCATCATCTCCAGATTACTACTCCCATCATCTCCAGATTACTACTCCCATCATCTCCCGACTCCTCTCCACCACCATCTCTTACCCCCATCATCTCCATCTATTACCCCCATCATCTCCATTTATTACCCCCATTATCTCCCGACTGCTGTCCCACCACCATCTATTACCCCTATCATCGCCATGTATTACCCCAATCATCTTCCGTATACTGTTTACCACTATCTATTACCCTCGTCATCTCATCATCTCCATGTATTACCCCATCATCTTCCGACTATTGTACACCACTATCTATTACCCCCATCATCTCCCAACTACTGTCCCACCACTGTCTATTACCCCATCATCTCCCGACTACTGTCCCACCACCATCTATTACCCCCATCATCTCCCAACTACTGTCCCACCACTGTCTATTACCCCCATCATCTCCCAACTACTGTCCCACCACCATCTATTACCCCCATCATCTCCCGACTACTGTCCCACCACTGTCTATTACCCCCATCATCTCCCGACTACTGTCCCACCACCATCTATTACCCCCATCATCTCCCAACTACTGTCCACCACTGTCTATTACCCCCATCATCTCCCAACTACTGTCCCACCACCGTCTATTACCCCCATCATCTCCCGACTACTGTCCCACCACCATCTATTACCCCCATCATCTCCCGACTACTGTCCCACCACCATCTATTACCCCCATCATCTCCCAACTACTGTCCCACCACTGTCTATTACCCCATCATCTCCCGACTACTGTCCCACCACCATCTATTACCCCCATCATCTCCCAACTACTGTCCCACCCACTGTCTATTACCCCCATCATCTCCCAACTACTGTCCCACCACTGTCTATTACCCACATCATCTCCCAACTACTGTCCCACCACTGTCTATTACCCCCATCATCTCCCGACTACTGTCCCACCACTGTCTATTACCCCATCATCTCCCGAATACTGTCCCACCACCATCTATTACCCCCATCATCTCCCAACTACTGTCCCACCACTGTCTATTACCCCATCATCTCCCGACTACTGTCCCACCACTGTCTATTACCCCCATCATCTCCCAACTACTGTCCCACCACCATCTATTACCCCCATCATCTCCCAACTACTGTCCCACCACTGTCTATTACCCCCATCATCTCCCAACTACTGTCCCACCACTGTCTATTACCCCCATCATCTCCCAACTACTGTCCCACCACCGTCTATTACCCCCATCATCTCCCGACTACTGTCCCACCACCATCTATTACCCCCATCATCTCCCGACTACTGTCCCACCACTGTCTATTACCCCCATCATCTCCCAACTACTGTCCCACCACCGTCTATTACCCCCATCATCTCCCGACTACTGTCCCACCACCATCTATTACCCCCATCATCTCCCAACTACTGTCCCACCATCATTTTTAACCCCTATCATCTCCCTACTACTGTATACCACCATTTATTACTCCCATCATCTCCATCTATTGCCATCATCATCTCCAGACTATTGTCCACCGCCTTATATTACCATACATTCGGGTTGCTGCCCGGCTCACCAGTGCCCATCAGAGCAGCCTTGCCAGTGCATGGGGAGATGAGAGCCACCAGTTTTCACAGAGCAGTTATCTCCCGCTTACCCGGTGTGGGCATTGTACTTCTCTCCCCATCTATGACTCCGCTGTACTTCTCTCCCCATCTATGACTCCGCTGTACTTCTCTCCCTCTCTATGACTCCGCTGTACTTCTCTCCCTCTCTATGACTCTGCTGTACTTCTCTCCCCATCTATGACTCTGCTGTACTTCTCTCCCCCTCTATGACTCTGCTGTACTTCTCTCCCCCTCTATGACTCTGCTGTACTTCTCTCCCCCTCTATGACTCTGCTGTACTTCTCTCCCCCTCTATGACTCTGCTGTACTTCTCCCCCCATCTATGACTCTGCTGTACTTCTCTCCCCCTCTATGACTCCGCTGTACTTCTCTCCCTCTCTATGACTCCGCTGTACTTCTCTCCCCCTCTATGACTCTGCTGTACTTCTCTCCCCCTCTATGACTCTGCTGTACTTCTCTCCCTCTCTATGACTCCGCTGTACTTCTCTCCCCCTCTATGACTCTGCTGTACTTCTCTCCCTCTCTATGACTCTGCTGTACTTCTCTCCCCCTCTATGACTCTGCTGTACTTCTCTCCCCCTCTATGACTCTGCTGTACTTCTCTCCCTCTCTATGACTCCGCTGTACTTCTCTCCCTCTCTATGACTCTGCTGTACTTCTCTCCCCATCTATGACTCCGCTGTACTTCTCTCCCCCTCTATGACTCTGCTGTACTTCTCTCCCTCTCTATGGCCCCGGTGTGGCGGCACTCAGTTTGCTCTCTGTCAGTCTTGTCGCGGTTGGGGGGAGGGGGTCACCGGTGTGGCGGCACTCAGTTTGCTCTCTTTCAGTCTTGTCGTGGTTGGGGGGAGGGGCCCCGGTGTGGCGGCACTCAGTTTGCTCTCTGTCAGTCTTGTCGCGGTTGGGGGAGGGGGGCCCCGGTGTGGTCAGCACTCAGTTTGCTCTCTGTCAGTCTTGTCGCGGTTGGGGGGAGGGGGCCTCGGTGTGGCGGCACTTAGTTTGCTCTATGTCAGTCTTGTCGCGGTTGGGGGGAGGGGGGCCCGGTGTGGCGGCACTCAGTTTCCTCTCTGTCAGTCTTGTCGCGGTTGGGGGGAGGGGGCCTCGGTGTGGCGGCACTTAGTTTCCTCTCTGTCAGTCTTGTCGCGGTTGGGGGGAGGGGGGCCCCGGTGTGGCGGCACTCAGTTTCCTCTCTGTCAGTCTTGTCGTGGTTGGGGGGGAGGGGGGCCCCGGTGTGGTCGGCACTCAGTTTGCTCTCTGTCAGTCTTGTCGTGGTTGGGGGGAGGGGCCCCGGTGTGGCCGGCACTCAGTTTCCTCTCTGTCAGTCTTGTCGTGGTTGGGGGGAGGGGGGCCCCGGTGTGACGGCACTCAGTTTGTTCTCTGTCAGTCTTGTCGCGGTTGGGGGGAGGGGGCCTCGGTGTGGCGGCACTTAGTTTGCTCTCTGTCAGTCTTGTCGTGGTTGGGGGGAGGGGGTCCCGTGTGGCGGCACTCAGTTTCCTCTCTGTCAGTCTTGTCGCGGTTGGGGGGAGGGGGGCCCCGGTGTGACGGCACTCAGTTTGTTCTCTGTCAGTCTTGTCGCGGTTGGGGGGAGGGGGCCTCGGTGTGGCGGCACTCAGTTTGTTCTCTGTCAGTCTTTTCGTGGTTGGGGGGAGGGGGCCCCGGTGTGGCGGCACTCAGTTTGCTCTCTGTCAGTCTTGTCGCGGTTGGGGGGAGGGGCCCCGGTGTGGCGGCACTCAGTTTGCTCTCTGTCAGTCTTGTCGTGGTTGGGGGGAGGGGTCCCGTGTGGCGGCACTCAGTTTGCTCTCTGTCAGTCTTGTCGCGGTTGGGGGGAGGGGCCCCGGTGTGGCGGCACTCAGTTTGCTCTCTGTCAGTCTTGTCGTGGTTGGGGGGAGGGGTCCCGTGTGGCGGCACTCAGTTTGCTCTCTGTCAGTCTTGTCGCGGTTGGGGGGAGGGGCCCCGGTGTGGCGGCACTCAGTTTGTTCTCTGTCAGTCTTGTCGCGGTTGGGGGGGAGGGGGCCTCGGTGTGGCGGCACTCAGTTTGCTCTCTGTCAGTCTTGTCGCGGTTGGGGGGAGGGGCCCCGGTGTGGCGGCACTCAGTTTGCTCTCTCGTTCAGTCTTGTCGCGGTTGGGGGGAGGGGGTCCCGGTGTGGTCGGCACTCAGTTTGCTCTCTGTCAGTCTTGTCGCGGTTGGGGGGGAGGGGCCCCGGTGTGGGGGCACTCAGTTTTCTCTCTGTCAGTCTTGTCGCGGTTGGGGGGAGGGGGCCCCGGTGTGGTCAGCACTCAGTTTGCTCTCTGTCAGTCTTGTCGCGGTTGGGGGGAGGGGGGGCCCCGGTGTGTCGGCACTCAGTTTGCTCTCTGTCAGTCTTGTCGTGGTTGGGGGGGAGGGGCCCCGGTGTGGGGGCACTCAGTTTTCTCTCTGTCAGTCTTGTCGCGGTTGGGGGAGGGGGCCCCGGTGTGGTCAGCACTCAGTTTGCTCTCTGTCAGTCTTGTCGCGGTTGGGGGGAGGGGCCCCCGGTGTGTCGGCACTCAGTTTGCTCTCTGTCAGTCTTGTTGTGGTTGGGGGAGGGGGCCCCGGTGTGGCGGC
Source organism: Lithobates pipiens (assembly GCF_037356315.1). Lineage (NCBI taxonomy): Eukaryota > Metazoa > Chordata > Amphibia > Anura > Ranidae > Lithobates > Lithobates pipiens. The sequence goes on along the minus strand of NW_027507784.1, from coordinate 350,633,140 downwards.
ACTCAGTTTGCTCTCTGTCAGTCTTGTCGCGGTTGGGGGGAGGGGCCCCCGGTGTGTCGGCACTCAGTTTGCTCTCTGTCAGTCTTGTCGTGGTTGGGGGAGGGGGGTGCCCCGGTGTGGCGGCACTCAGTTTGCTCTCTGTCAGTCTTGTCGCGGTTGGGGGGGAGGGGCCCCGGTGTGGGGGCACTCAGTTTTCTCTCTGTCAGTCTTGTCGCGGTTGGGGGAGGGGGGCCCCGGTGTGGCGGCACTCAGTTTGCTCTCTGTCAGTCTTGTCGTGGTTGGGGGGGAGGGGGGCCCCGGTGTGTCGGCACTCAGTTTGCTCTCTGTCAGTCTTGTCGTGGTTGGGGGGAGGGGGCCCCGGTGTGGTCAGCACTCAGTTTGCTCTCTGTCAGTCTTGTCGCGGTTGGGGGGAGGGGGGGCCCCGGTGTGGTCGGCACTCAGTTTGCTCTCTGTCAGTCTTGTCGCGGTTGGGGGGAGGGGCCCCCGGTGTGTCGGCACTCAGTTTGCTCTCTGTCAGTCTTGTCGTGGTTGGGGGAGGGGGCCCCGGTGTGGCGGCACTCAGTTTGCTCTCTGTCAGTCTTGTCGTGGTTGGGGGGAGGGGGCCCCGGTGTGGCGGCAGTCAGTTTGCTCTCTGTCAGTCTTGTCGCGGTTGGGGGGAGGGGCCCCCGGTGTGTCGGCACTCAGTTTGCTCTCTGTCAGTCTTGTCGTGGTTGGGGGAGGGGGGTGCCCCGGTGTGGCGGCACTCAGTTTGCTCTCTGTCAGTCTTGTCGCGGTTGGGGGGAGGGGCCCCCGGTGTGTCGGCACTCAGTTTGCTCTCTGTCAGTCTTGTCGCGGTTGGGGGGGAGGGGCCCCGGTGTGGGGGCACTCAGTTTTCTCTCTGTCAGTCTTGTCGCGGTTGGGGGGGAGGGGCCCCCGGTGTGTCGGCACTCAGTTTGCTCTCTGTCAGTCTTGTCGCGGTTGGGGGGGAGGGGCCCCGGTGTGGGGGCACTCAGTTTTCTCTCTGTCAGTCTTGTCGCGGTTGGGGGGAGGGGCCCCCGGTGTGTCGGCACTCAGTTTGCTCTCTGTCAGTCTTGTCGCGGTTGGGGGGAGGGGCCCCCGGTGTGGCGGCACTCAGTTTGCTCTCTGTCAGTCTTGTTGTGGTTGGGGGGAGGGGGCCCCGGTGTGGCGGCACTCAGTTTGCTCTCTCTGTCAGTCTTGTCGCGGTTGGGGGGAGGGGGCCCCCGGTGTGGCGGCACTCAGTTTGCTCTCTGTCAGTCTTGTCGTGGTTGGGGGAGGGGGGCCCCGGTGTGGCGGCACTCAGTTTGCTCTCTGTCAGTCTTGTCGCGGTTGGGGGGAGGGGCCCCCGGTGTGGCGGCACTCAGTTTGCTCTCTCTGTCAGTCTTGTCGCGGTTGGGGGGAGGGGGCCCCCGGTGTGGCGGCACTCAGTTTGCTCTCTGTCAGTCTTGTCGCGGTTGGGGGGGAGGGGGGCCCCGGTGTGGCGGCACTCAGTTTGCTCTCTGTCAGTCTTGTCGCGGTTGGGGGGAGGGGGCCCCGGTGTGGTCGGCACTCAGTTTGCTCTCTGTCAGTCTTGTCGTGGTTGGGGGGGGAGGGGGGCCCCGGTGTGGCGGCACTCAGTTTGCTCTCTGTCAGTCTTGTCGTGGTTGGGGGGAGGGGGCCCCGGTGTGGCGGCACTCAGTTTGCTCTCTGTCAGTCTTGTTGTGGTTGGGGGGAGGGGGCCCCGGTGTGGCGGCACTCAGTTTGCTCTCTGTCAGTCTTGTCGCGGTTGAGGGGGAGGGGGCCCCGGTGTGGCGGCACTCAGTTTGCTCTCTGTCAGTCTTGTCGTGGTTGGGGGGAGGGGGCCCCGGTGTGGCGGCACTCAGTTTGCTCTCTCTGTCAGTCTTGTCGCGGTTGGGGGGAGGGGGCCCCGGTGTGCCGGCACTCAGTTTGCTCTCTGTCAGTCTTGTCGCGGTTGGGGGGAGGGGGCCCCGGTGTGGCGGCACTCAGTTTGCTCTCTTTCAGTCTTGTCGTGGTTGGGGGGAGGGGGCCCCGGTGTGGCGGCACTCAGTTTTCTCTCTGTCAGTCTTGTCGCGGTTGGGGGGAGGGGGCCCCGGTGTGCCGGCACTCAGTTTGCTCTCTGTCAGTCTTGTCGCGGTTGGGGGGAGGGGGCCCCGGTGTGGCGGCACTCAGTTTGCTCTCTGTCAGTCTTGTTGTGGTTGGGGGGAGGGGGGCCCCGGTGTGGTCGGCACTCAGTTTGCTCTCTGTCAGTCTTGTCGCGGTTGGGGGGAGGGGCCCCCGGTGTGGCGGCACTCAGTTTGCTCTCTGTCAGTCTTGTCGCGGTTGGGGGGAGGGGGGCCCCGGTGTGGTCGGCACTCAGTTTGCTCTCTGTCAGTCTTGTTGTGGTTGGGGGGAGGGGGGCCCCGGTGTGGGGGCACTCAGTTTGCTCTCTGTCAGTCTTGTCGCGGTTGGGGGGGAGGGGGCCCCGGTGTGGCGGCACTCAGTTTGCTCTCTGTCAGTCTTGTCGTGGTTGGGGGGGAGGGGGCCCCGGTGTGGCGGCACTCAGTTTGCTCTCTGTCAGTCTTGTCGTGGTTGGGGGGAGGGGCCCCCGGTGTGGCGGCACTCAGTTTGCTCCCTGTCAGTCTTGTCGCGGTTGGGGGGAGGGGGCCCCGGTGTGGCCGGCACTCAGTTTGCTCTCTCGTTCAGTCTTGTCGCAGTTGGGGGGAGGGTGCCCCGGTGTGGGGGCACTCAGTTTGCTCTCTGTCAGTCTTGTCGCGGTTGGGGGGAGGGGGGCCCCGGTGTGGGGGCACTCAGTTTGCTCTCTGTCAGTCTTGTCGTGGTTGGGGGGGAGGGGGCCCCGGTGTGGCGGCACTCAGTTTGCTCTCTGTCAGTCTTGTCGTGGTTGGGGGGAGGGGCCCCGGTGTGGCGGCACTCAGTTTGCTCTCTGTCAGTCTTGTCGTGGTTGGGGGAGGGGGCCCCGGTGTGCCGGCTCTCAGTTTGCTCTCTGTCAGTCTTGTCGCAGTTGGGGGGGAGGGGCCCCGGTGTGTCGGCACTCAGTTTGCTCTCTGTCAGTCTTGTCGTGGTTGGGGGGGGGGGCCCCGGTGTGCCGGCTCTCAGTTTGCTCTCTGTCAGTCTTGTCGCGGTTGGGGGGGAGGGGCCCCGGTGTAGCGGCACTCAGTTTGCTCTCTGTCAATCTTGTCGTGGTTGGGGGGGGGGCCCGGTGTGCCGGCACTCAGTTTGCTCTCTGTCAGTCTTGTCGTGGTTGGGGGGAGGGGGCCCCGGTGTGGTCGGCACTCAGTTTGCTCTCTGTCAGTCTTTTTGCGTTTGGGGGGAGGGGGGGCCCCGGTGTGCCGGCACTCAGTTTGCTCTCTGTCAGTCTTGTCGTGGTTGGGGGGAGGGGGCCCCGGTGTGGCGGCACTCAGTTTGCTCTCTGTCAGTCTTGTCGTGGTTGGGGGGGAGGGGGCCCCGGTGTGGCGGCACTCAGTTTGCTCTCTGTCAGTCTTGTCGCGGTTGGGGGGAGGGGGCCCCGGTGTGGTCGGCACTCAGTTTGCTCTCTGTCAGTCTTGTCGTGGTTGGGGGGAGGGGGCCCCGGTGTGGCGGCACTCAGTTTGCTCTCTGTCAGTCTTGTCGTGGTTGGGGGGAGGGGGCCCCGGTGTGGCGGCACTCAGTTTGCTCTCTGTCAGTCTTGTCGTGGTTGGGGGGGAGGGGGCCCCGGTGTGGCGGCACTCAGTTTGCTCTCTGTCAGTCTTGTCGCGGTTGGGGGGAGGGGGCCCCGGTGTGGTCGGCACTCAGTTTGCTCTCTGTCAGTCTTGTCGTGGTTGGGGGGAGGGGGCCCCGGTGTGGCGGCACTCAGTTTGCTCTCTGTCAGTCTTGTCGCGGTTGGGGGGAGGGGGCCTCGGTGTGGCGGCACTTAGTTTGCTCTATGTCAGTCTTGTCGCGGTTGGGGGGAGGGGGCCCTGGTGTGGCGGCACTCAGTTTGCTCTCTGTCAGTCTTGTCGCGGTTGGGGGGAGGGGGCCCCGGTGTGGTCGGCACTCAGTTTGCTCTCTGTCAGTCTTGTCGTGGTTGGGGGGGAGGGGGCCCCGGTGTGGCGGCACTCAGTTTGCTCTCTGTCAGTCTTGTCGCGGTTGGGGGGAGGGGGCCCCGGTGTGGTCGGCACTCAGTTTGCTCTCTGTCAGTCTTTTTGCGTTTGGGGGGAGGGGGGGCCCCGGTGTGCCGGCACTCAGTTTGCTCTCTGTCAGTCTTGTCGCGGTTGGGGGGAGGGGGCCCCGGTGTGCCGGCACTCAGTTTGCTCTCTGTCAGTCTTGTTGTGGTTGGGGGGGAGGGGCCCCGGTGTGGTCGGCACTCAGTTTGCTCTCTGTCAGTCTTGTCGTGGTTGGGGGGAGGGGGCCCCGGTGTGGTCGGCACTCAGTTTGCTCTCTGTCAGTCTTGTCGCGGTTGGGGGGAGGGGGCCCCGGTGTGGCGGCACTCAGTTTGCTCTCTGTCAGTCTTTTTGCGTTTGGGGGGAGGGGGGTGCCCCGGTGTGCCGGCACTCAGTTTGCTCTCTGTCAGTCTTGTCGCGGTTGGGGGGAGGGGGCCCCGGTGTGGTCGGCACTCAGTTTGCTCTCTGTCAGTCTTGTCACGGTTGGGGGGAGGGGGCCCCGGTGTGGTCGGCACTCAGTTTGCTCTCTGTCAGTCTTGTCGCGGTTGGGGGGAGGGGGCCCCGGTGTGGTCAGCACTCAGTTTGCTCTCTGTCAGTCTTGTCGCGGTTGGGGGGGAGGGGGCCCCGGTGTGGTCGGCACTCAGTTTGCTCTCTGTCAGTCTTGTCGCGGTTGGGGGGAGGGGGCCCCGGTGTGGCGGCACTCAGTTTGCTCTCTGTCAGTCTTGTCGTGGTTGGGGGGGAGGGGCCCCGGTGTGGCGGCACTCAGTTTGCTCTCTGTCAGTCTTGTCGCGGTTGGGGGGGAGGGACCCCGGTGTGGCGGCACTCAGTTTGCTCTCTGTCAGTCTTGTCGCGGTTGGGGGGAGGGGGGCCCCGGTGTGGTCGGCACTCAGTTTGCTCTCTGTCAGTCTTGTCGTGGTTGGGGGGAGGGGGGCCCCGGTGTGGCGGCACTCAGTTTGCTCTCTGTCAGTCTTGTCGCGGTTGGGGGGGAGGGGGCCCCGGTGTGGTCGGCACTCAGTTTGCTCTCTGTCAGTCTTGTCGCGGTTGGGGGAGGGGGGCCCCGGTGTGGTCGGCACTCAGTTTGCTCTCTGTCAGTCTTGTTGTGGTTGGGGGGAGGGGGGCCCCGGTGTGGTCAGCACTCAGTTTGCTCTCTGTCAGTCTTGTCGCGGTTGGGGGAGGGGGGCCCCGGTGTGGTCGGCACTCAGTTTGCTCTCTGTCAGTCTTGTTGTGGTTGGGGGGAGGGGGGCCCCGGTGTGGCGGCACTCAGTTTGCTCTCTGTCAGTCTTGTCGCGGTTGGGGGGAGGGGGGCCCCGGTGTGGCGGCACTCAGTTTGCCCTCTCTGTCAGTCTTGTCGTGGTTGGGGGGAGGGGGGCCCCGGTGTGGCCGGCACTCAGTTTGCTCTCTGTCAGTCTTGTCGTGGTTGGGGGGAGGGGGACCCCGGTGTGGCGGCACTCAGTTTGCTCTCTGTCAGTCTTGTCGCGGTTGGGGGGAGGGGGGCCCCGGTGTGGCGGCACTCAGTTTGCTCTCTGTCAGTCTTGTCGTGGTTGGGGGGAGGGGGGCCCCGGTGTGGCGGCACTCAGTTTGCTCTCTGTCAGTCTTGTCGTGGTTGGGGGGAGGGGGCCCTGGTGTGGCGGCACTCAGTTTGCCCTCTCTGTCAGTCTTGTCGCGGTTGGGGGGAGGGGGCCCCGTGTGGCGGCACTCAGTTTGCTCTCTGTCAGTCTTGTCGTGGTTGGGGGGAGGGGGGCCCCGGTGTGGCGGCACTCAGTTTGCTCTCTGTCAGTCTTGTCGTGGTTGGGGGGAGGGGGCCCTGGTGTGGCGGCACTCAGTTTGCCCTCTCTGTCAGTCTTGTCGCGGTTGGGGGGAGGGGGGCCCCGGTGTGGCGGCACTCAGTTTGCTCTCTGTCAGTCTTGTCGTGGTTGGGGGGAGGGGGCCCTGGTGTGGCGGCACTCAGTTTGCTCTCTGTCAGTCTTGTCGCAGATGGGGGGAGGGGGCCCCGGTGTGGCGGCACTCAGTTTGCTCTCTGTCAGTCTTTTTGCGTTTGGGGGGAGGGGGGGCCCCGGTGTGCCGGCACTCAGTTTGCTCTCTGTCAGTCTTGTCGCGGTTGGGGAGGGGGCCCCGGTGTGGTCGGCACTCAGTTTGCTCTCTGTCAGTCTTGATGTGGTTGGGGGGAGGGGGGCCCCGGTGTGGCGGCACTCAGTTTGCTCTCTGTCAGTCTTGTCGCGGTTGGGGGGGAGGGGCCCCGGTGTGGCCGGCACTCAGTTTGCTCTCTGTCAGTCTTGTCACGGTTGGGGGGAGGGGGCCCCGGTGTGGCGGCACTCAGTTTGCTCTCTGTCAGTCTTGTCGCGGTTGGGGGGAGGGGGCCCCGGTGTGGTCAGCACTCAGTTTGCTCTCTGTCAGTCTTGTCGCGGTTGGGGGGAGGGGGCCCCGGTGTGGCGGCACTCAGTTTGCTCTCTGTCAGTCTTGTCGCGGTTGGGGGGGAGGGGGCCCCGGTGTGGCGGCACTCAGTTTGCTCTCTGTCAGTCTTGTCGTGGTTGGGGGGAGGGGGGCCCCGGTGTGGCGGCACTCAGTTTGCTCTCTGTCAGTCTTGTCGCGGTTGGGGGGGAGGGTACCCCGGTGTGTCGGCACTCAGTTTGCTCTCTGTCAGTCTTGTCGTGGTTGGGGGGAGGGGGGCCCCGGTGTGGCGGCACTCAGTTTGCTCTCTGTCAGTCTTGTCGCGGTTGGGGGGAGGGGGCCCCCGGTGTGGCGGCACTCAGTTTGATCTCTGTCAGTCTTGTCGTGGTTGGGGGGGAGGGGGGCCCCGGTGTGGCGGCACTCAGTTTTCTCTCTGTCAGTCTTGTCGTGGTTGGGGGGAGGGGGGCCCCGGTGTGGCGGCACTCAGTTTGCTCTCTGTCAGTCTTGTCGCGGTTGGGGGGAGGGGGCCCCCGGTGTGGCGGCACTCAGTTTGATCTCTGTCAGTCTTGTCGTGGTTGGGGGGGAGGGGGGCCCCGGTGTGGCGGCACTCAGTTTGATCTCTGTCAGTCTTGTCGTGGTTGGGGGGGAGGGGGCCCCGGTGTGGGGCACTCAGTTTGTTCTCTGTCAGTCTTGTCGTGGTTGGGGGGAGGGGGCCCCGGTGTGGTCGGCACTCAGTTTGCCCTCTCTGTCAGTCTTGTCGTGGTTGGGGGGAGGGGGCCCCGGTGTGGCGGCACTCAGTTTGCTCTCTGTCAGTCTTGTCGTGGTTGGGGGGAGGGGGCCCCGGTGTGGTCGGCACTCATTTTGCCCTCTCTGTCAGTCTTGTCGTGGTTGGGGGGAGGGGGCCCCGGTGTGGTCGGCACTCAGTTTGCCCTCTCTGTCAGTCTTGTCGTGGTTGGGGGGAGGGGGCCCCGGTGTGGCCGGCACTCAGTTTGCTCTCTGTCAGTCTTGTCGTGGTTGGGGGGGAGGGGGGCCCCGGTGTGGCGGCACTCAGTTTGCTCTCTGTCAGTTTTCGCGGTTGGGGGGAGGGGGGGCCCCGGTGTGGTCAGCACTCAGTTTGCTCTCTGTCAGTCTTGTCGCGGTTGGGGGGAGGGGGCCCCGGTGTGGTCAGCACTCAGTTTGCTCTCTGTCAGTCTTGTCGCGGTTGGGGGAGGGGGTCCCGGTGTGCCGGCACTCAGTTTGCTCTCTGTCAGTCTTGTCGTGGTTGGGGGGGAGGGGCCCCGGTGTGGCGGCACTCAGGTTGCTCTCTGTCAGTCTTGATGTGGTTGGGGGGAGGGGGGCCCCGGTGTGGCGGCACTCAGTTTGCTCTCTGTCAGTCTTGTCGCGGTTGGGGGGGAGGGGCCCCGGTGTGGCCGGCACTCAGTTTGCTCTCTGTCAGTCTTGTCGCGGTTGGGGGGGAGGGGCCCCCGGTGTGGCGGCACTCAGTTTGCTCTCTGTCAGTCTTGTCGCGGTTGGGGGGAGGGGGCCCCGGTGTGGCGGCACTCAGTTTGCCCTCTCTGTCAGTCTTGTCGTGGTTGGGGGGAGGGTACCCCGGTGTGGCCGGCACTCAGTTTGCTCTCTGTCAGTCTTGTCGCGGTTGGGGGGGAGGGGGCCCCGGTGTGGCGGCACTCAGTTTGCTCTCTGTCAGTCTTGTCGCGGTTGGGGGGAGGGGCCCCGGTGTGGCCGGCACTCAGTTTGCTCTCTGTCAGTCTTGTCGCGGTTGGGGGGGAGGGGGCCCCGGTGTGGCGGCACTCAGTTTGCTCTCTGTCAGTCTTGTCGCGGTTGGGGGGAGGGGGCCCCCGGTGTGGCGGCACTCAGTTTGATCTCTGTCAGTCTTGTCGCGGTTGGGGGGAGGGGGGCCCCGGTGTGGTCGGCACTCAGTTTGCCCTCTCTGTCAGTCTTGTCGTGGTTGGGGGGAGGGGGGCCCCGGTGTAGCGGCACTCAGTTTGATCTCTGTCAGTCTTGTCGTGGTTGGGGGGAGGGGGGCCCCGGTGTAGCGGCACTCAGTTTGATCTCTGTCAGTCTTGTCATGGTTGGGGGGAGGGGGGCCCCGGTGTAGCGGCACTCAGTTTGATCTCTGTCAGTCTTGTCGTGGTTGGGGGGGAGGGGCCCCGGTGTGGCGGCACTCAGTTTGCTCTCTGTCAGTCTTGTCGCGGTTGGGGGGGAGGGGGCCCCAGTGTGGCGGCACTCAGTTTGATCTCTGTCAGTCTTGTCGTGGTTGGGGGGGAGGGGCCCCGGTGTGGCGGCACTCAGTTTGCTCTCTGTCAGTCTTGTCGCGGTTGGGGGGGAGGGGGCCCCAGTGTGGCGGCACTCAGTTTGCTCTCTGTCAGTCTTGTCGCGGTTGGGGGGGAGGGGCCCCGGTGTGGTCGGCACTCAGTTTGCCCTCTCTGTCAGTCTTGTCGTGGTTGGGGGGAGGGGGCCCCGGTGTGGTCGGCACTCAGTTTGCCCTCTCTGTCAGTCTTGTCGTGGTTGGGGGGGAGGGGGCCCCGGTGTGGCGGCACTCAGTTTGCTCTCTGTCAGTCTTGTCGTGGTTGGGGGGAGGGGCCCCGGTGTGGTCGGCACTCATTTTGCCCTCTCTGTCAGTCTTGTCGTGGTTGGGGGGGAGGGGGCCCCGGTGTGGTCGGCACTCAGTTTGCTCTCTGTCAGTCTTGTCGCGGTTGGGGGGGAGGGGGCCCCGGTGTGGTCGGCACTCATTTTGCCCTCTCTGTCAGTCTTGTCGCGGTTGGGGGGGAGGGGGCCCCGGTGTGGTCGGCACTCAGTTTGCTCTCTGTCAGTCTTGTCGTGGTTGGGGGGAGGGGGGCCCGGTGTGGTCAGCACTCAGTTTGCTCTCTGCCAGTCTTGTCGCAGTTGGGGGGGGGGGACCCCGGTGTGGCGGCACTCAGTTTGCTCTCTGTCAGTCTTGTCGCGGTTGGGGGAGGGGGGCCCCGGTGTGGCGGCACTCACTTTGCTCTCTGTCAGTCTTGTCGCGGTTGGGGGGAGGGGGCCCCCGGTGTGGTCGGCACTCAGATTGCCCTCTCTGTCAGTCTTGTCGCGGTTGGGGGGAGGGGGGCCCTGGTGTGCCGGCACTCAGTTTGCTCTCTGTCAGTCTTGTCGCGGTTGGGGGGAGGGGGCCCCTGTGTGGTCGGCACTCAGTTTTCTCTCTGTCAGTCTTGTCGCGGTTGGGGGGAGGGGGGCCCCGGTGTGGCGGCACTCAGTTTGCTCTCTCTGTCAGTCTTGTCGCGGTTGGGGGGAGGGGCCCCCGGTGTGGCCGGCACTCAGTTTGCTCTCTGTCAGTCTTGTCGCGGTTGGGGGGAGGGGGCCCCGGTGTGGCGGCACTCAGTTTGCTCTCTCTGTCAGTCTTGTCGTGGTTGGGGGGAGGGGGCCCCGGTGTGGCGGCACTCAGTTTGCTCTCTCTGTCAGTCTTGTCGTTGTTGGGGGGAGGGGCCCCCGGTGTGGCGGCACTCAGTTTGCTCTCTGTCAGTCTTGTCGCGGTTGGGGGGAGGGGGTCACCGGTGTGGCGGCACTCAGTTTGCTCTCTGTCAGTCTTGTCGCGGTTGGGGGGAGGGGGCCCCGGTGTGGCGGCACTCAGTTTGCTCTCTGTCAGTCTTGTCGCGGTTGGGGGGAGGGGGCCCCCGGTGTGGCAGCACTCAGTTTGCTCTCTGTCAGTCTTGTCGCGGTTGGGGGGGAGGGGGGCCCCGGTGTGGCGGCACTCAGTTTGCTCTCTGTCAGTCTTGTCGCGGTTGGGGGGAGGGGGTCACCGGTGTGGCGGCACTCAGTTTGCTCTCTGTCAGTCTTGTCGCGGTTGGGGGGAGGGGGCCCCGGTGTGGCGGCACTCAGTTTGCTCTCTGTCAGTCTTGTCGTGGTTGGGGGGAGGGGCCTCGGTGTGGCGGCACTCAGTTTGCTCTCTGTCAGTCTTGTCGCGGTTGGGGGGAGGGGGCCCCGGTGTGGCCGGCACTCAGTTTGCTCTCTGTCAGTCTTGTTGTGGTTGGGGGGGAGGGGGCCCCGGTGTGGCGGCACTCAGTTTGCTCTCTGTCAGTCTTTTCGTGGTTGGGGGGAGGGGGGCCCCGGTGTGGCGGCACTCAGTTTGCTCTCTGTCAGTCTTGTCGCGGTTGGGGGGAGGGGGGCCCCGGTGTGGCGGCACTCAGTTTGCTCTCTGTCAGTCTTGTCGCGGTTGGGGGGAGGGGCCCCGGTGTGGTCGGCACTCAGTTTGCTCTCTCGTTCAGTCTTTTCGTGGTTGGGGGGGAGGGGGCACCGGTGTGGCCGGCACTCAGTTTGCTCTCTGTCAGTCTTGTCGTGGTTGGGGGGAGGGGGGCCCAGTGTGGCGGCACTCAGTTTGCTCTCTGTCAGTCTTGTCGCGGTTGGGGGGAGGGGGGCCCCGGTGTGGCGGCACTCAGTTTGCTCTCTGTCAGTCTTGTCGCGGTTGGGGGGAGGGGCCCCGGTGTGGTCGGCACTCAGTTTGCTCTCTCGTTCAGTCTTTTCGTGGTTGGGGGGGAGGGGCCCCGGTGTGGCCGGCACTCAGTTTGCTCTCTGTCAGTCTTGTCGCGGTTGGGGGGAGGGGACCCCGGTGTGGCCGGCACTCAGTTTGCTCTCTGTCAGTCTTGTCGCGGTTGGGGGGAGGGGACCCCGGTGTGGCCGGCACTCAGTTTGCTCTCTGTCAGTCTTGTCGCGGTTGGGGGGAGGGGACCCCGGTGTGGCCGGCACTCAGTTTTCTCTCTGTCAGTCTTGTCGCGGTTGTGGGGAGGGGGGCCCCGGTGTGCCGGCACTCAGTTTGCTCTCTGTCAGTCTTGTCGCGGTTGGGGGGAGGGGGCCCCGGTGTGGCGGCACTCAGTTTGCTCTCTGTCAGTCTTGTCGCGGTTGGGGGGAGGGGGGCCCCGGTGTGGCGGCACTCAGTTGGTTCTCTGTCAGTTTTTTCGCAGTTGGGGGGGAGGGGGCCCCGGTGTGGCGGCACTCAGTTTGCTCTCTGTCAGTCTTGTCGCGGTTGGGGGGGAGGGGGCCCCGGTGTGGCGGCACTCAGTTTGCTGTCTGTCAGTCTTGTCGCGGTTGGGGGGGAGGGGCCCCGGTGTGGTCGGCACTCAGTTTGCTCTCTCGTTCAGTCTTTTCGTGGTTGGGGGGGAGGGGCCCCGGTGTAGCGGGAGTCAGTTTGCTCTCTCGTTCAGTCTTTTCGTGGTTGGGGGGGAGGGGGCACCGGTGTGGCCGGCACTCAGTTTGCTCTCTGTCAGTCTTGTCGCGGTTGGGGGGGAGGGGCCCCGGTGTGGCCGGCACTCAGTTTGCTCTCTGTCAGTCTTGTCGCGGTTGTGGGGAGTGGGGCCCCGGTGTGCCGGCACTCAGTTTGTTCTCTGTCAGTCTTTTCGCGGTTGGGGGGGAGGGGGCCCCGGTGTGGCGGCACTCAGTTTGCTCTCTGTCAGTCTTGTCGCGGTTGGGGGGAGGGGGCCCCGGTGTGGCGGCACTCAGTTTGCTCTCTGTCAGTCTTGTCGCGGTTGGGGGGCCCCAGTGTGCCGGCACTCAGTTTGCTCTCTGTCAGTCTTGTCGCGGTTGGGGGGAGGGGGGCCCCGGTGTGGCGGCACTCAGTTGGTTCTCTGTCAGTTTTTTCGCAGTTGGGGGGGAGGGGGCCCCCGGTGTGGCGGCACTCAGTTTGCTCTCTCGTTCAGTCTTGTCGTGGTTGGGGGAGGGGGGCCCCGGTGTGGCCGGCACTCAGTTTGCTCTCTTGTTCAGTCTTGTCGTGGTTGGGGGGAGGGGGCCCCGGTGTGGCGGCACTCAGTTTGCTCTCTGTCAGTCTTGTCGCGGTTGGGGGGAGGGGGGCCCCGGTGTGGCCGGCACTCAGTTTGCTCTCTCGTTCAGTCTTGTCGCGGTTGGGGGGGAGGGGGCCCTGGTGTGGCGGCACTCAGTTTGCTCTCTGTCAGTCTTTTCGCGGTTGGGGGAGGGGGGCCCCCGGGGGGGTGCCCCGGTGTGGCCGGCACTCAGTTTGCTCTCTGTCAGTCTTGTTGCGGTTGGGGGGAGGGGGCCCCGGTGTGGCCGGCACTCAGTTTGCTCTCTGTCAGTCTTGTCGTGGTTGGGGGGAGGGGGCCCCGGTGTGGCGGCACTCAGTTTGCTCTCTGTCAGTCTTGTCGCGGTTGGGGGGGAGGGGGGCCCTGGTGTGGCGGCACTCAGTTTGATCTCTGTCAGTCTTGTCGCGGTTGGGGGGAGGGGGGCCCCGGTGTGGCCGGCACTCAGTTTGCTCTCTCGTTCAGTCTTGCCGCGGTTGGGGGGAGGGGGCCCTGGTGTGGCCGGCACTCAGTTTGCTCTCTGTCAGTCTTTTCGTGGTTGGGGGGAAGGGGGCCCCGGTGTGGCCGGCACTCAGTTTGCTCTCTCGTTCAGTCTTTTCGCGGTTGGGGGGAGGGGGGCCCCGGTGTGGCCGGCACTCAGTTTGCTCTCTCATTCAGTCTTGTTGCGGTTGGGGGGAGGGGGGCCCCGGTGTGCCGGCACTCAGTTTGCTCTCTCGTTCAGTCTTGTCGCGGTTGGGGGGGAGGGGGCCCCGGTGTGGCCGACACTCAGTTTGCTCTCTTGGTCAGTCTTTTCGTGGTTGGGGGGGAGGGGTCCCCGGTGTGGCCGGCACTCAGTTTGCTCTCTGTCAGTCTTGTTGCGGTTGGGGGGAGGGGGCCCGCGGTGCCTCGGTCTTTCTTCTCGGTAGGCGCTGTAGACTGTTATTAGGATTCCATTAGTATGTTTGCAGTGAATGGTCCGGGGCTCGGAGACAGAAGAAGATCACAAGAAGGGTTGAGCAGCCGTGATTATCGGTCACTTTGTGCCTTTCATGTCATTTTCTTTCTTTTCTTATCTTCCTCGGCTTTTCTGTTTCCCATCACAATTTTCTTTGGCTTTTGTTGTGTGATAATCGGCACTGACCGTCTACTAAGAGCCGTGTTGTTAATGGTGGCAGCCCGCTAAAACCATCAGAGGAGTCGCAGTTTTATGGGGTCTCCACATTTAATGGGGGTTCATATAAAGACCGGTCCTCATAATGCAGCTTTATCTGGTGCCGTTGGTTTCTTTACCTCACCACTAAAACCAACTCTACCGTCACCATTGCTGCCTTCCTGAGTACCACCGCTACCACGTTCCCCGAACCGGCACCTCAACCATTCGTACCACCGCCACCACGTTCCCCGAACCGGCACCTCAACCATTCGTACTGCCACCACTACGGCCCCCCGATCCCCACACCCACCGTCCTCCTCCACCCATATCTCATATCCTCACCTCAAATATCTCAGCTTTCCTCAATGGAGGGACCACTATTGTCACTAATCCCCCATCTCCACCATCGCTGCCTTCCTCAGTACACCACGACTTCCACCAATATTGCAGTCACCCCACCCCCACCACTTCCCTCATCTACAGCACTACCACCAGATCCACCAATATTGATATCACCCCACCCCCACCACTTCCCTCATCTACAGCACTACCACCAGATCCACCAATATTGATGTCACCCCACCCCCACCACTTCCCTCATCTACAGCACTACCACCAGATCCACCAATATTGATATCACCCCACCCCCACCACTTCCCTCGTCTAGAGCACTACTAACAGATCCACCAATATTAATGTCACCCCACCCCCACCACTTCCCTCATCTACAGCACTACCACCAGATCCACCAATATTGATGTCACCCCCACCCCCACCACTTCCCTCATCTACAGCACTACCCCCAGATCCACCAATATTGATGTCACCCCACCCCCACCACTTCCCCCATCTACAGCACTACCACCAGATCCACCAATATTGATGTCACCCCACCCCCACCACTTCCCCCATCTACAGCACTACCACCAGATCCACCAATATTGCAGTCACCCCACCCCCACCACTTCCCTCATCTACAGCACTACCACCAGATCCACCAATATTGATGTCACCCCACCCCCACCACTTCCCCCATCTACAGCACTACCCCCAGATCCACCAATATTGATGTCACCCCACCCCCACCACTTCCCTCGTCTACAGCACTACCCCCAGATCCACCAATATTGATGTCACCCCACCCCCACCACTTCCCTCGTCTACAGCACTACTACCAGATCCACCAATATTGATGTCACCCCACCCCCACCACTTCCCTCGTCTACAGCACTACTACCAGATCCACCAATATTGATGTCACCCCACCCCCACCACTTCCCTCGTCTACAGCACTACCACCAGATCCACCAATATTGATGTCACCCCACCCCCACCACTTCCCTCGTCTACAGCACTACTACCAGATCCACCAATATTGATGTCACCCCACCCCCACCACTTCCCCCATCTACAGCACTACTACCAGATCCACCAATATTGATATCACCCCACCCCCACCACTTCCCCCATCTACAGCACTACCCCCAGATCCACCAATATTGCAGTCACCCCACCCCCACCACTTCCCTCGTCTAGAGCACTACTAACAGATCCACCAATATTGATGTCACCCCACCCCCACCACTTCCCCCATCTACAGCACTACTACCAGATCCACCAATATTGATATCACCCCACCCCCACCACTTCCCTCGTCTACAGCACTACTACCAGATCCACCAATATTGATGTCACCCCACCCCCACCACTTCCCTCATCTACAGCACTACCACCAGATCCACCAATATTGATGTCACCCCACCCCCACCACTTCCCTCATCTACAGCACTACCCCCAGATCCACCAATATTGATGTCACCCCACCCCCACCACTTCCCTCATCTACAGCACTACTACCAGATCCACCAATATTGATGTCACCCCACCCCCACCACTTCCCTCATCTACAGCACTACCCCCAGATCCACCAATATTGATATCACCCCACCCCCACCACTTCCCTCGTCTACAGCACTACTACCAGATCCACCAATATTGATATCACCCCACCCCCACCACTTCCCTCATCTACAGCACTACCACCAGATCCACCAATATTGATGTCACCCCACCCCCACCACTTCCCCATCTACAGCACTACTACCAGATCCACCAATATTGATATCACCCCACCCCCACCACTTCCCTCGTCTAGAGCACTACTAACAGATCCACCAATATTGATATCACCCCACCCCCACCACTTCCCTCATCTACAGCACTACCACCAGATCCACCAATATTGATGTCACCCCACCCCCACCACTTCCCCATCTACAGCACTACTACCAGATCCACCAATATTGATATCACCCCACCCCCACCACTTCCCTCATCTACAGCACTACCACCAGATCCACCAATATTGATGTCACCCCACCCCCACCACTTCCCCATCTACAGCACTACTACCAGATCCACCAATATTGATATCACCCCACCCCCACCACTTCCCTCGTCTAGAGCACTACTAACAGATCCACCAATATTGATATCACCCCACCCCCACCACTTCCCTCATCTACAGCACTACCACCAGATCCACCAATATTGATGTCACCCCACCCCCACCACTTCCCCATCTACAGCACTACTACCAGATCCACCAATATTGATATCACCCCACCCCCACCACTTCCCTCGTCTAGAGCACTACCACCAGATCCACCAATATTGATGTCACCCCACCCCCACCACTTCCCCCATCTACAGCACTACCACCAGATCCACCAATATTGATGTCACCCCACCCCCACCACTTCCCTCATCTACAGCACTACTACCAGATTCACCAATATTGCAGTCACCCCACCCCCACCACTTCCGTCATCTACAGCACTACCACCAGATCCACCAATATTGCAGTCACCCCACCCCCACCACTTCCCTCATCTACAGCACTACCACCAGATCCACCAATATTGATATCACCCCACCCCCACCACTTCCCTCATCTACAGCACTACTACCAGATCCACCAATATTGATGTCACCCCACCCCCACCACTTCCCTCATCTACAGCACTACTACCAGATCCACCAATATTGATGTCACACCACTTCCCTCATCTACAGCACTACCACCAGATCCACCAATATTGATATCACCCCACCCCCACCACTTCCCTTATCTACAGCACTACCACCAGATCCACCAATATTGATATCACCCCACCCCCACCACTTCCCTCGTCTAGAGCACTACTAACAGATCCACCAATATTGATGTCACCCCACCCCCACCACTTCCCTCATCTACAGCACTACCACCAGATCCACCAATATTGATATCACCCCACCCCCACCACTTCCCTCGTCTAGAGCACTACTAACAGATCCACCAATATTGATGTCACCCCACCCCCACCACTTCCCTCATCTACAGCACTACCCCCAGATCCACCAATATTGATGTCACCCCACCCCCACCACTTCCCTCATCTACAGCACTACCACCAGATCCACCAATATTGATGTCACCCCACCCCCACCACTTCCCCCATCTACAGCACTACTACCAGATCCACCAATATTGCTGTCACCCCACCCCCACCACTTCCCTCATCTACAGCACTACCACCAGATCCACCAATATTGCAGTCACCCCACCCCCACCACTTCCCTCATCTACAGCACTACTACCAGATCCACCAATATTGATGTCACCCCACCCCCACCACTTCCCTCATCTACAGCACTACCCCCAGATCCACCAATATTGATATCACCCCACCCCCACCACTTCCCTCATCTACAGCACTACCTCCAGATCCACCAATATTGATGTCACCCCACCCCCACCACTTCCCTTATCTACAGCACTACCACCAGATCCACCAATATTGCAGTCACCCCACCCCCACCACTTCCCTCATCTACAGCACTACTACCAGATCCACCAATATTGATGTCACCCCACCCCCACCACTTCCCTCATCTACAGCACTACCCCCAGATCCACCAATATTGATATCACCCCACCCCCACCACTTCCGTCATCTACAGCACTACTACCAGATCCACCAATATTGATGTCACCCCCACCCCCACCACTTCCCTCATCTACAGCACTACTACCAGATCCACCAATATTGATATCACCCCACCCCCACCACTTCCCTCATCTACAGCACTACCACCAGATCCACCAATATTGATGTCACCCCACCCCCACCACTTCCCTCATCTACAGCACTACTACCAGATCCACCAATATTGATGTCACCCCACCCCCACCCCCACCACTTCCGTCATCTACAGCACTACTACCAGATCCACCAATATTGATGTCACCCCCACCCCCACCACTTCCCTCATCTACAGCACTACCCCCAGATCCACCAATATTGATATCACCCCACCCCCACCACTTCCCTCATCTACAGCACTACCCCCAGATCCACCAATATTGATGTCACCCCACCCCCACCACTTCCCTCATCTACAGCACTACTACCAGATCCACCAATATTGATGTCACCCCCACCCCCACCCCCACCACTTCCCCCATCTACAGCACTACCACCAGATCCACCAATATTGATGTCACCCCACCCCCACCACTTCCCTCATCTACAGCACTACCACCAGATCCACCAATATTGATATCACCCCACCCCCACCACTTCCCTCATCTACAGCACTACCACCAGATCCACCAATATTGCAGTCACCCCACCCCCACCACTTCCCTCATCTACAGCACTACCACCAGATCCACCAATATTGATGTCACCCCACCCCCACCACTTCCCCCATCTACAGCACTACCACCAGATCCACCAATATTGATGTCACCCCACCCCCACCACTTCCCTCATCTACAGCACTACCACCAGATCCACCAATATTGATATCACCCCACCCCCACCACTTCCCTCATCTACAGCACTACTACCAGATCCACCAATATTGATGTCACCCCACCCCCACCACTTCCCTCATCTACAGCACTACTACCAGATCCACCAATATTGATGTCACCCCACCCCCACCACTTCCCCCATCTACAGCACTACCACCAGATCCACCAATATTGATGTCACCCCACCCCCACCACTTCCCTCATCTACAGCACTACTACCAGATCCACCAATATTGATATCACCCCACCCCCACCACTTCCCTCATCTACAGCACTACTACCAGATCCACCAATATTGCAGTCACCCCACCCCCACCACTTCCCTCATCTACAGCACTACCACCAGATCCACCAATATTGATGTCACCCCACCCCCACCACTTCCCTCATCTACAGCACTACCACCAGATCCACCAATATTGATATCACCCCACCCCCACCACTTCCCTCATCTACAGCACTACTACCAGATCCACCAATATTGATGTCACCCCACCCCCACCACTTCCCTCATCTACAGCACTACCACCAGATCCACCAATATTGATATCACCCTACCCCCACCACTTCCCTCATCTACAGCACTACCACCAGATCCACCAATATTGATGTCACCCCACCCCCACCACTTCCCTCATCTACAGCACTACCACCAGATCCACCAATATTGCAGTCACCCCACCCCCACCACTTCCCTCATCTACAGCACTACCACCAGATCCACCAATATTGCAGTCACCCCACCCCCACCACTTCCCTCATCTACAGCACTACCACCAGATCCACCAATATTGATGTCACCCCACCCCCACCACTTCCCCCATCTACAGCACTACCACCAGATCCACCAATATTGATGTCACCCCACCCCCACCACTTCCCTCATCTACAGCACTACCTCCAGATCCACCAATATTGATGTCACCCCACCCCCACCACTTCCCTCATCTACAGCACTACCCCCAGATCCACCAATATTGATATCACCCCACCCCCACCCCTTCCCTCATCTACAGCACTTCTACCAGATCCACCAATATTGATGTCACCCCACCCCCACCACTTCCCTCATCTACAGCACTACTACCAGATCCACCAATATTGATGTCACCCCACCCCCACCACTTCCCCCATCTACAGCACTACCACCAGATCCACCAATATTGATGTCACCCCACCCCCACCACTTCCCTCATCTACAGCACTACCTCCAGATCCACCAATATTGCAGTCACCCCACCCCCACCCCCACCACTTCCGTCATCTACAGCACTACCACCAGATCCAACAATATTGATGTCACCCCACCCCCACCACTTCCCTCGTCTACAGCACTACTACCAGATCCACCAATATTGATATCACCCCACCCCCACCACTTCCCTCATCTACAGCACTACCCCCAGATCCACCAATATTGATATCACCCCACCCCCACCACTTCCTTCATCTACAGCACTACTACCAGATCCACCAATATTGCAGTCACCCCACCCCCACCACTTCCCTCGTCTACAGCACTACCACCAGATCCACCAATATTGATATCACCCCACCCCCACCACTTCCCTCATCTACAGCACTACTACCAGATCCACCAATATTGATGTCACCCCACCCCCACCACTTCCCTCGTCTACAGCACTACCACCAGATCCACCAATATTGATGTCACCCTACCCCCACCACTTCCCTCATCTACAGCACTACTACCAGATCCACCAATATTGATGTCACCCCACCCCCACCACTTCCCTCATCCAGCACTACCACCAGATCCACCAATATGGATATCACCCCACCCCCACCACTTCCCTCATCTACAGCACTACCACCAGATCCACCAATATTGATGTCACCCCACCCCCACCACTTCCCTCATCTACAGCACTACCACCAGATCCACCAATATTGATGTCACCCCACCCCCACCACTTCCCTCATCTACAGCACTACTACCAGATCCACCAATATTGATGTCACCCCACCCCCACCACTTCCCTCATCCAGCACTACCACCAGATCCACCAATATGGATATCACCCCACCCCCACCACTTCCCTCATCTACAGCACTACCACCAGATCCACCAATATTGATGTCACCCCACCCCCACCACTTCCCTCATCTACAGCACTACCACCAGATCCACCAATATTGATATCACCCTACCCCCACCACTTCCCTCATCTACAGCACTACTACCAGATCCACCAATATTGATGTCACCCCACCCCCACCACTTCCCTCATCCAGCACTACCACCAGATCCACCAATATGGATATCACCCCACCCCCACCACTTCCCTCATCTACAGCACTACCACCAGATCCACCAATATGGATATCACCCCACCCCCACCACTTCCCTCATCTACAGCACTACTACCAGATCCACCAATATTGATGTCACCCCACCCCCACCACTTCCCTCATCTACAGCACTACTACCAGATCCACCAATATTGATGTCACCCCACCCCCACCACTTCCCTCATCTACAGCACTACCACCAGATCCACCAATATTGATGTCACCCCACCCCCACCACTTCCCTCATCTACAGCACTACCCCCAGATCCACCAATATTGATGTCACCCCACCCCCACCACTTCCCTCATCTACAGCACTACCACCAGATCCACCAATATTGCAGTCACCCCACCCCCACCACTTCCCCCATCTACAGCACTACCACCAGATCCACCAATATTGATGTCACCCCACCCCCACCACTTCCCTCATCTACAGCACTACCACCAGATCCACCAATATTGATGTCACCCCACCCCCACCACTTCCCTCATCTACAGCACTACTACCAGATCCACCAATATTGATGTCACCCCACCCCCACCACTTCCCTCATCTACAGCACTACTACCAGATCCACCAATATTGATGTCACCCCACCCCCACCACTTCCCTCATCTACAGCACTACCACCAGATCCACCAATATTGATGTCACCCCACCCCCACCACTTCCCTCATCTACAGCACTACCACCAGATCCACCAATATTGATATCACCCTACCCCCACCACTTCCCTCATCTACAGCACTACCACCAGATCCACCAATATTGATGTCACCCCACCCCCACCACTTCCCTCATCTACAGCACTACCACCAGATCCACCAATATTGCAGTCACCCCCACCCCCACCACTTCCCTCATCTACAGCACTACCACCAGATCCACCAATATTGCAGTCACCCCACCCCCACCACTTCCCTCATCTACAGCACTACCACCAGATCCACCAATATTGCAGTCACCCCACCCCCACCACTTCCCCCATCTACAGCACTACTACCAGATCCACCAATATTGATATCACCCCACCCCCACCACTTCCCTCATCTACAGCACTACCACCAGATCCACCAATATTGATATCACCCCACCCCCACCACTTCCCTCATCTACAGCACTACCCCCAGATCCACCAATATTGATGTCACCCCACCCCCACCACTTCCCTCATCTACAGCACTACCCCCAGATCCACCAATATTGATATCACCCCACCCCCACCACTTCCCTCATCTACAGCACTACCCCCAGATCCACCAATATTGATGTCACCCCACCCCCACCACTTCCCTCATCTACAGCACTACTACCAGATCCACCAATATTGATGTCACCCCCACCCCCACCACTTCCCCCATCTACAGCACTACCACCAGATCCACCAATATTGATGTCACCCCACCCCCACCACTTCCCTCATCTACAGCACTACCACCAGATCCACCAATATTGTTGTCACCCCACCCCCACCACTTCCCTCATCTACAGCACTACTAACAGATCCACCAATATTGCAGTCACCCCACCCCCACCACTTCCCTCATCTACAGCACTACCACCAGATCCACCAATATTGTTGTCACCCCACCCCCACCACTTCCCTCATCTACAGCACTACTACCAGATCCACCAATATTGCAGTCACCCCACCCCCACCACTTCCCTCATCTACAGCACTACCACCAGATCCACCAATATTGATGTCACCCCACCCCCACCACTTCCCTCATCTACAGCACTACCCCCAGATCCACCAATATTGATGTCACACCACCCCCACCACTTCCCTCGTCTACAGCACTACCACCAGATCCACCAATATTGATGTCACCCCACCCCCACCACTTCCCTCATCTACAGCACTACCACCAGATCCACAAATATTGATGTCACCCCACCCCCACCACTTCCCTCATCTACAGAACTACTACCAGATCCACCAATATTGCAGTCACCCCACCCCCACCACTTCCCTCATCTACAGCACTACCACCAGATCCACCAATATTGATGTCACCCCACCCCCACCACTTCCCTCGTCTACAGCACTACCACCAGATCCACCAATATTGATGTCACCCCACCCCCACCACTTCCCTCATCTACAGAACTACTACCAGATCCACCAATATTGCAGTCACCCCACCCCCACCACTTCCCTCATCTACAGCACTACCACCAGATCCACCAATATTGATGTCACCCCACCCCCACCACTTCCCTCATCTACAGCACTACTACCAGATCCACCAATATTGATGTCACCCCACCCCCACCACTTCCCTCATCTACAGCACTACTACCAGATCCACCAATATTGATGTCACCCCACCCCCACCACTTCCCTCATCTACAGCACTACCACCAGATCCACCAATATTGATGTCACCCCACCCCCACCACTTCCCTCATCTACAGCACTACCACCAGATCCACCAATATTGCAGTCACCCCACCCCCACCACTTCCCTCATCTACAGCACTACCACCAGATCCACCAATATTGCAGTCACCCCACCCCCACCACTTCCCCCATCTACAGCACTACCCCCAGATCCACCAATATTGATGTCACCCCCACCCCCACCACTTCCCCCATCTACAGCACTACTACCAGATCCACCAATATTGATGTCACCCCACCCCCACCACTTCCCTCATCTACAGCACTACCACCAGATCCACCAATATTGATGTCACCCTACCCCCACCACTTCCCTCATCTACAGCACTACTACCAGATCCACCAATATTGATGTCACCCTACCCCCACCACTTCCCTCATCTACAGCACTACTACCAGATCCACCAATATTGCAGTCACCCCACCCCCACCACTTCCCTCATCTACAGCACTACCACCAGATCCACCAATATTGTTGTCACCCCACCCCCACCACTTCCCTCATCTACAGCACTACCACCAGATCCACCAATATTGCAGTCACCCCACCCCCACCACTTCCCTCGTCTACAGCACTACCACCAGATCCACCAATATTGATGTCACCCCCACCCCCACCACTTCCCTCATCTACAGCACTACCCCCAGATCCACCAATATTGATATCACCCCACCCCCACCACTTCCCTCATCTACAGCACTACTACCAGATCCACCAATATTGCAGTCACCCCACCCCCACCACTTCCCTCATCTACAGCACTACCACCAGATCCACCAATATTGATGTCACCCCACCCCCACCACTTCCCTCATCTACAGCACTACTACCAGATCCACCAATATTGATGTCACCCCACCCCCACCACTTCCGTCATCTACAGCACTACTACCAGATCCACCAATATTGATGTCACCCCACCCCCACCACTTCCCTCATCTACAGCACTACCACCAGATCCACCAATATTGATGTCACCCCACCCCCACCACTTCCCTCATCTACAGCACTACTACCAGATCCACCAATATTGATGTCACCCCACCCCCACCACTTCCCTCATCTACAGCACTACCACCAGATCCACCAATATTGCAGTCACCCCACCCCCACCACTTCCCTCATCTACAGCACTACCACCAGATCCACCAATATTGATGTCACCCCACCCCCACCACTTCCCTCGTCTAGAGCACTACTAACAGATACACCAATATTGATGTCACCCCACCCCCACCACTTCCCTCATCTACAGCACTACCACCAGATCCACCAATATTGATGTCACCCCACCCCCACCACTTCCCTCATCTACAGCACTACTACCAGATTCACCAATATTGCAGTCACCCCACCCCCACCACTTCCCCCATCTACAGCACTACCACCAGATCCACCAATATTGATGTCACCCCACCCCCACCACTTCCCTCATCTACAGCACTACTACCAGATTCACCAATATTGCAGTCACCCCACCCCCACCACTTCCGTCATCTACAGCACTACCACCAGATCCACCAATATTGCAGTCACCCCACCCCCACCACTTCCCTCATCTACAGCACTACCACCAGATCCACCAATATTGATATCACCCCACCCCCACCACTTCCCTCATCTACAGCACTACTACCAGATCCACCAATATTGATGTCACCCCACCCCCACCACTTCCCTCATCTACAGCACTACTACCAGATCCACCAATATTGATGTCACCCCACCCCCACCACTTCCCTCATCTACAGCACTACCACCAGATCCACCAATATTGATATCACCCCACCCCCACCACTTCCCTCGTCTAGAGCACTACTAACAGATCCACCAATATTGATGTCACCCCACCCCCACCACTTCCCTCATCTACTGCACTACCACCAGATCCACCAATATTGATATCACCCCACCCCCACCACTTCCCTCGTCTAGAGCACTACTAACAGATCCACCAATATTGATGTCACCCCACCCCCACCACTTCCCTCGTCTAGAGCACTACTAACAGATCCACCAATATTGATGTCACCCCACCCCCACCACTTCCCTCATCTACAGCACTACCCCCAGATCCACCAATATTGATGTCACCCCACCCCCACCACTTCCCTCATCTACAGCACTACCACCAGATCCACCAATATTGATGTCACCCCACCCCCACCACTTCCCCCATCTACAGCACTACTACCAGATCCACCAATATTGCTGTCACCCCACCCCCACCACTTCCCTCATCTACAGCACTACCACCAGATCCACCAATATGGATATCACCCCACCCCCACCACTTCCCTCATCTACAGCACTACTACCAGATCCACCAATATTGATGTCACCCCACCCCCACCACTTCCCTCATCTACAGCACTACTACCAGATCCACCAATATTGATGTCACCCCACCCCCACCACTTCCCTCATCTACAGCACTACCCCCAGATCCACCAATATTGATATCACCCCACACCCACCACTTCCCTCATCTACAGCACTACCCCCAGATCCACCAATATTGATGTCACCCCACCCCCACCACTTCCCTCATCTACAGCACTACTACCAGATCCACCAATATTGATGTCACCCCACCCCCACCACTTCCCTCGTCTACAGCACTACTACCAGATCCACCAATATTGATGTCACCCCACCCCCACCACTTCCCTCATCTACAGCACTACCACCAGATCCACCAATATTGATGTCACCCCACCCCCACCACTTCCCTCATCTACAGCACTACCCCCAGATCCACCAATATTGATGTCACCCCACCCCCACCACTTCCCTCATCTACAGCACTACTACCAGATCCACCAATATTGATGTCACCCCACCCCCACCACTTCCCTCATCTACAGCACTACCCCCAGATCCACCAATATTGATATCACCCCACCCCCACCACTTCCCTCGTCTACAGCACTACTACCAGATCCACCAATATTGATATCACCCCACCCCCACCACTTCCCTCATCTACAGCACTACCACCAGATCCACCAATATTGATGTCACCCCACCCCCACCACTTCCCCATCTACAGCACTACTACCAGATCCACCAATATTGATATCACCCCACCCCCACCACTTCCCTCGTCTAGAGCACTACTAACAGATCCACCAATATTGATATCACCCCACCCCCACCACTTCCCTCATCTACAGCACTACCACCAGATCCACCAATATTGATGTCACCCCACCCCCACCACTTCCCCATCTACAGCACTACTACCAGATCCACCAATATTGATATCACCCCACCCCCACCACTTCCCTCATCTACAGCACTACCACCAGATCCACCAATATTGATGTCACCCCACCCCCACCACTTCCCCATCTACAGCACTACTACCAGATCCACCAATATTGATATCACCCCACCCCCACCACTTCCCTCGTCTAGAGCACTACTAACAGATCCACCAATATTGATATCACCCCACCCCCACCACTTCCCTCATCTACAGCACTACCACCAGATCCACCAATATTGATGTCACCCCACCCCCACCACTTCCCCATCTACAGCACTACTACCAGATCCACCAATATTGATGTCACCCCACCCCCACCACTTCCCTCATCTACAGCACTACTACCAGATCCACCAATATTGATATCACCCCACCCCCACCACTTCCCTCATCTACAGCACTACCACCAGATCCACCAATATTGATGTCACCCCACCCCCACCACTTCCCTCATCTACAGCACTACTACCAGATCCACCAATATTGATGTCACCCCACCCCCACCACTTCCCTCATCTACAGCACTACTACCAGATCCACCAATATTGATGTCACCCCACCCCCACCACTTCCCTCATCTACAGCACTACCACCAGATCCACCAATATTGCAGTCACCCCACCCCCACCACTTCCCTCATCTACAGCACTACCCCCAGATCCACCAATATTGATATCACCCCACCCCCACCACTTCCGTCATCTACAGCACTACTACCAGATCCACCAATATTGATGTCACCCCCACCCCCACCACTTCCCTCATCTACAGCACTACCACCAGATCCACCAATATTGATGTCACCCCCACCCCCACCACTTCCGTCATCTACAGCACTACTACCAGATCCACCAATATTGATGTCACCCCCACCCCCACCACTTCCCTCATCTACAGCACTACTACCAGATCCACCAATATTGATATCACCCCACCCCCACCACTTCCCTCATCTACAGCACTACCACCAGATCCACCAATATTGATGTCACCCCACCCCCACCACTTCCCTCATCTACAGCACTACTACCAGATCCACCAATATTGATGTCACCCCACCCCCACCACTTCCCTCATCTACAGCACTACTACCAGATCCACCAATATTGATGTCACCCCACCCCCACCACTTCCCTCATCTACAGCACTACCACCAGATCCACCAATATTGCAGTCACCCCACCCCCACCACTTCCCTCATCTACAGCACTACCCCCAGATCCACCAATATTGATATCACCCCACCCCCACCACTTCCGTCATCTACAGCACTACTACCAGATCCACCAATATTGATGTCACCCCCACCCCCACCACTTCCCTCATCTACAGCACTACCACCAGATCCACCAATATTGATATCACCCCACCCCCACCACTTCCCTCATCTACAGCACTACCCCCAGATCTACCAATATTGATATCACCCCACCCCCACCACTTCCGTCATCTACAGCACTACTACCAGATCCACCAATATTGATGTCACCCCCACCCCCACCACTTCCCTCATCTACAGCACTACTACCAGATCCACCAATATTGATATCACCCCACCCCCACCACTTCCCTCATCTACAGCACTACCACCAGATCCACCAATATTGATGTCACCCCACCCCCACCACTTCCCTCATCTACAGCACTACTACCAGATCCACCAATATTGATGTCACCCCACCCCCACCCCCACCACTTCCGTCATCTACAGCACTACTACCAGATCCACCAATATTGATGTCACCCCACCCCCACCACTTCCCTCATCTACAGCACTACTACCAGATCCACCAATATTGATGTCACCCCACCCCCACCACTTCCCTCATCTACAGCACTACTACCAGATCCACCAATATTGATGTCACCCCACCCCCACCACTTCCCTCATCTACAGCACTACCACCAGATCCACCAATATTGATATCACCCCACCCCCACCACTTCCCTCGTCTAGAGCACTACTAACAGATCCACCAATATTGATATCACCCCACCCCCACCACTTCCCTCATCTACAGCACTACCCCCAGATCCACCAATATTGATGTCACCCCACCCCCACCACTTCCCTCATCTACAGCACTACTACCAGATCCACCAATATTGATGTCACCCCCACCCCCACCCCCACCACTTCCCCCATCTACAGCACTACCACCAGATCCACCAATATTGATGTCACCCCACCCCCACCACTTCCCTCATCTACAGCACTACCACCAGATCCACCAATATTGATATCACCCCACCCCCACCACTTCCGTCATCTACAGCACTACCACCAGATCCACCAATATTGCAGTCACCCCACCCCCACCACTTCCCTCATCTACAGCACTACCACCAGATCCACCAATATTGCAGTCACCCCACCCCCACCACTTCCCTCATCTACAGCACTACCACCAGATCCACCAATATTGCAGTCACCCCACCCCCACCACTTCCCTCATCTACAGCACTACCCCCAGATCCACCAATATTGATATCACCCCACCCCCACCACTTCCCTCATCTACAGCACTACCACCAGATCCACCAATATTGATGTCACCCCACCCCCACCACTTCCCTCATCTACAGCACTACTACCAGATCCACCAATATTGATGTCACCCCACCCCCACCACTTCCCTCATCTACAGCACTACCACCAGATCCACCAATATTGATGTCACACCACCCCCACCACTTCCCTCATCCAGCACTACCACCAGATCCACCAATATTGATGTCACCCCACCCCCACCACTTCCCTCATCTACAGCACTACCTCCAGATCCACCAATATTGATATCACCCCACCCCCACCACTTCCCCCATCTACAGCACTACCACCAGATCCACCAATATTGATGTCACCCCACCCCCACCACTTCCCTCATCTACAGCACTACCACCAGATCCACCAATATTGCAGTCACCCCACCCCCACCACTTCCCTCATCTACAGCACTACCACCAGATCCACCAATATTGATGTCACCCCACCCCCACCACTTCCCTCATCTACAGCACTACCACCAGATCCACCAATATTGCAGTCACCCCACCCCCACCACTTCCCCCATCTACAGCACTACTACCAGATCCACCAATATTGATATCACCCCACCCCCACCACTTCCCTCATCTACAGCACTACCTCCAGATCCACCAATATTGATGTCACCCCACCCCCACCACTTCCCTCGTCTACAACACTACTACCAGATCCACCAATATTGATGTCACCCCACCCCCACCACTTCCCTCATCTACAGCACTACCACCAGATCCACCAATATTGATGTCACCCTACCCCCACCACTTCCCTCATCTACAGCACTACTACCAGATCCACCAATATTGCAGTCACCCCACCCCCACCACTTCCCTCATCTACAGCACTACCACCAGATCCACCAATATTGTTGTCACCCCACCCCCACCACTTCCCTCATCTACAGCACTACCACCAGATCCACCAATATTGCAGTCACCCCACCCCCACCACTTCCCTCGTCTACAGCACTACCACCAGATCCACCAATATTGATGTCACCCCCACCCCCACCACTTCCCTCGTCTACAGCACTACCCCCAGATCCACCAATATTGATGTCACCCCACCCCCACCACTTCCCTCATCTACAGCACTACTACCAGATCCACCAATATTGCAGTCACCCCACCCCCACCACTTCCCTCATCTACAGCACTACCACCAGATCCACCAATATTGATGTCACCCCACCCCCACCACTTCCCTCATCTACAGCACTACTACCAGATCCACCAATATTGATGTCACCCCACCCCCACCACTTCCGTCATCTACAGCACTACTACCAGATCCACCAATATTGATGTCACCCCACCCCCACCACTTCCCTCATCTACAGCACTACCACCAGATCCACCAATATTGATGTCACCCCACCCCCACCACTTCCCTCATCTACAGCACTACCACCAGATCCACCAATATTGATGTCACCCCACCCCCACCACTTCCCTCATCTACAGCACTACCACCAGATCCACCAATATTGATGTCACCCCACCCCCACCACTTCCCTCATCTACAGCACTACCACCAGATCCACCAATATTGATGTCACCCCACCCCCACCACTTCCCTCATCTACAGCACTACTACCAGATCCACCAATATTGCAGTCACCCCACCCCCACCACTTCCCTCATCTACAGCACTACCACCAGATCCACCAATATTGATGTCACCCCACCCCCACCACTTCCCTCATCTACAGCACTACCACCAGATCCACCAATATTGATGTCACCCCACCCCCACCACTTCCCTCATCTACAGCACTACTACCAGATCCACCAATATTGATGTCACCCCACCCCCACCACTTCCCTCGTCTACAGCACTACCACCAGATCCACCAATATTGATGTCACCCCACCCCCACCACTTCCCTCATCTACAGAACTACTACCAGATCCACCAATATTGCAGTCACCCCACCCCCACCACTTCCCTCATCTACAGCACTACCACCAGATCCACCAATATTGATGTCACCCCACCCCCACCACTTCCCTCATCTACAGCACTACTACCAGATCCACCAATATTGATGTCACCCCACCCCCACCACTTCCCTCATCTACAGCACTACTACCAGATCCACCAATATTGATGTCACCCCACCCCCACCACTTCCCTCATCTACAGCACTACCACCAGATCCACCAATATTGATGTCACCCCACCCCCACCACTTCCCTCATCTACAGCACTACCACCAGATCCACCAATATTGCAGTCACCCCACCCCCACCACTTCCCTCATCTACAGCACTACCACCAGATCCACCAATATTGCAGTCACCCCACCCCCACCACTTCCCCCATCTACAGCACTACCCCCAGATCCACCAATATTGATGTCACCCCCACCCCCACCACTTCCCCCATCTACAGCACTACTACCAGATCCACCAATATTGATGTCACCCCACCCCCACCTCTTCCCTCATCTACAGCACTACCACCAGATCCACCAATATTGATGTCACCCTACCCCCACCACTTCCCTCGTCTACAGCACTACTACCAGATCCACCAATATTGATGTCACCCTACCCCCACCACTTCCCTCATCTACAGCACTACTACCAGATCCACCAATATTGCAGTCACCCCACCCCCACCACTTCCCTCATCTACAGCACTACCACCAGATCCACCAATATTGTTGTCACCCCACCCCCACCACTTCCCTCATCTACAGCACTACCACCAGATCCACCAATATTGCAGTCACCCCACCCCCACCACTTCCCTCGTCTACAGCACTACCACCAGATCCACCAATATTGATGTCACCCCCACCCCCACCACTTCCCTCATCTACAGCACTACCCCCAGATCCACCAATATTGATATCACCCCACCCCCACCACTTCCCTCATCTACAGCACTACTACCAGATCCACCAATATTGCAGTCACCCCACCCCCACCACTTCCCTCATCTACAGCACTACCACCAGATCCACCAATATTGATGTCACCCCACCCCCACCACTTCCCTCATCTACAGCACTACTACCAGATCCACCAATATTGATGTCACCCCACCCCCACCACTTCCGTCATCTACAGCACTACTACCAGATCCACCAATATTGATGTCACCCCACCCCCACCACTTCCCTCATCTACAGCACTACCACCAGATCCACCAATATTGATGTCACCCCACCCCCACCACTTCCCTCATCTACAGCACTACCACCAGATCCACCAATATTGATGTCACCCCACCCCCACCACTTCCCTCATCTACAGCACTACCACCAGATCCACCAATATTGCAGTCACCCCACCCCCACCACTTCCCTCGTCTACAGCACTACCACCAGATCCACCAATATTGATGTCACCCCACCCCCACCACTTCCCTCATCTACAGCACTACTACCAGATCCACCAATATTGCAGTCACCCCACCCCCACCACTTCCCTCATCTACAGCACTACCACCAGATCCACCAATATTGATGTCACCCCACCCCCACCACTTCCCTCATCTACAGCACTACTACCAGATCCACCAATATTGATGTCACCCCACCCCCACCACTTCCCTCATCTACAGCACTACCACCAGATCCACCAATATTGATGTCACCCCACCCCCACCACTTCCGTCATCTACAGCACTACTACCAGATCCACCAATATTGCAGTCACCCCACCCCCACCACTTCCCTCATCTACAGCACTACCACCAGATCCACCAATATTGATGTCACCCCCACCCCCACCACTTCCCCCATCTACAGCACTACTACCAGATCCACCAATATTGATATCACCCCACCCCCACCACTTCCCTCATCTACAGCACTACCCCCAGATCCACCAATATTGATATCACCCCACCCCCACCACTTCCCTCATCTACAGCACTACCACCAGATCCACCAATATTGATGTCACCCCACCCCCACCACTTCCCTCATCTACAGCACTACTACCAGATCCACCAATATTGCAGTCACCCCACCCCCACCACTTCCCTCGTCTAGAGCACTACCACCAGATCCACCAATATTGATATCACCCCACCCCCACCACTTCCCTTATCTACAGCACTACTACCAGATCCACCAATATTGATGTCACCCCACCCCCACCACTTCCCTCATCTACAGCACTACCACCAGATCCACCAATATTGATGTCACCCTACCCCCACCACTTCCCTCATCTACAGCACTACCACCAGATCCACCAATATTGCAGTCACCCCACCCCTACCACTTCCCCCATCTACAGCACTACCACCAGATCCACCAATATTGCTGTCACCCCACCCCCACCACTTCCCTCATCTACAGCACTACCACCAGATCCACCAATATTGATGTCACCCCACCCCCACCACTTCCCTCGTCTAGAGCACTACTAACAGATCCACCAATATTGATGTCACCCCACCCCCACCACTTCCCTCATCTACAGCACTACTACCAGATCCACCAATATTGATATCACCCCACCCCCACCACTTCCCCCATCTACAGCACTACCACCAGATCCACCAATATTGATGTCACCCCACCCCCACCACTTCCCTCATCTACAGCACTACCACCAGATCCACCAATATTGCAGTCACCCCACCCCCACCACTTCCCTCATCTACAGCACTACCACCAGATCCACCAATATTGCAGTCACCCCACCCCCACCACTTCCCTCATCTACAGCACTACTACCAGATCCACCAATATTGATGTCACCCCACCCCCACCACTTCCCTCATCTACAGCACTACCACCAGATCCACCAATATTGCAGTCACCCCACCCCCACCACTTCCCTCATCTACAGCACTACCACCAGATCCACCAATATTGATGTCACCCCACCCCCACCACTTCCCTCATCTACAGCACTACCACCAGATCCACCAATATTGCAGTCACCCCACCCCTACCACTTCCCTCATCTACAGCACTACCACCAGATCCACCAATATTGCAGTCACCCCACCCCCACCACTTCCCTCATCTACAGCACTACCACCAGATCCACCAATATTGATGTCACCCCACCCCCACCACTTCCCTCATCTACAGCACTACCACCAGATCCACCAATATTGCAGTCACCCCACCCCCACCACTTCCCTCATCTACAGCACTACTACCAGATCCACCAATATTGATGTCACCCCACCCCCACCACTTCCCTCATCTACAGCACTACCACCAGATCCACCAATATTGATGTCACCCCACCCCCACCACTTCCCTCATCTACAGCACTACCACCAGATCCACCAATATTGCAGTCACCCCACCCCCACCACTTCCCTCATCTACAGCACTACCACCAGATCCACCAATATTGCAGTCACCCCACCCCCACCACTTCCCCCATCTACAGCACTACCACCAGATCCACCAATATTGATGTCACCCCACCCCCACCACTTCCCTCGTCTACAGCACTACCACCAGATCCACCAATATTGATATCACCCTACCCCCACCACTTCCCTCATCTACAGCACTACCACCAGATCCACCAATATTGATATCACCCCACCCCCACCACTTCCCTCATCTACCGCACTACTACCAGATCCACCAATATTGCAGTCACCCCACCCCCACCACTTCCCTCATCTACAGCACTACCACCAGATCCACCAATATTGATGTCACCCCACCCCCACCCCACCACCATTGTACCAGGTCACCCCACCACCATTCTACCGGGTCACCCCACCACCATTCTACCGGGTCACCCCACCACCATTGTACCAGGTCACCCCACCACCATTCTACCGGGTCACCCACCAACATTGTACCGGGTCACCCCACCACCATTCTACCGGGTCACCCCACCACCATTGTACCGGGTCACCCCACCACCATTGTACCGGGTCACCCCACCACCATTGTTCCAGGTCACCCCACCACCATTCTACCGGGTCACCCCACCACCATTGTACCAGGTCACCCCACCACCATTGTACCGGGTCACCCCACCACCATTGTACCGGGTCACCCCACCACCATTGTACCAGGTCACCCCACCACCATTCTACCGGGTCACCCCACCACCATTCTACCGGGTCACCCCACCACCATTGTACCAGGTCACCCCACCACCATTGTACCAGGTCACCCCACCACCATTGTACCGGGTCTCCCCACCACCATTGTACCAGGTCACCCACCACCATTGTACCAGGTCACCCCACCACCATTGTACCAGATCACCCCACCACCATTGTACCAG
Source organism: Lithobates pipiens (assembly GCF_037356315.1). Taxonomy (NCBI): domain Eukaryota; kingdom Metazoa; phylum Chordata; class Amphibia; order Anura; family Ranidae; genus Lithobates; species Lithobates pipiens. The sequence continues at coordinate 350,598,090 of NW_027507784.1, read as the reverse complement.
GTCACCCACCACCATTGTACTTGGTCACCCCACCACCATTGTACCGGGTCACCCCACCACCAGTGTACCAGGTCACCCCACCACCATTGTTCCAGGTAACCCCACCACCATTGTACCGGGTCACCCCACCACCATTGTACCGGGTGACCCCACCACCATTGTATCGGGTCATCCCACCACCATTGTACCGGGTCGCCCCACCACCATTGTACCGGGTCACCCCACCACCATTGTACCGGGTCACCCCACCACCATTGTACCAGGTCACCCCACCACCATTCTACCGGGTCACCCCACCACCATTGTACCGGGTCACCCCACCACCATTGTACCAGGTCACCCACCACCATTGTACCAGGTCACCCCATCACACAGCAATCTGTATCCTACCATTCCCTTCACATTGTCCATCAATGACTTCAGAAAACCACCATGCCTAACCCCAATGCCCCGTACACACGAGCAGAAATTCCGCCAGCAAAAGTCCGATGAGAGCCTTTGGTCTGAAAATGCGACCGTATGCACGCTCCATCCGACTTTTGATGGTGGAATTCCAGGCAGCAAAAGATTGAGAGCAGGTTCTCAATTTTTTGGTCGGAAAAAGTTCAGATGGAAAATTCCGATCGTCTGTACCACACGCAAAATTCCTACGCATGCTCGGAAACAATTGGACTCATGCTCGGAAGCATTGAACGGCATTTTCTCGGCTCATCGTAGTGTTGTACGTCACCGCGTTCTTGGCGGTCGAAAGTTCCGCTTTCGACCGCCAAGAACGCGGTGACGTACAACGCTACGACGAGCCGAGAAAATGCCGTTCAATGCTTCCGAGCATGAGTCCAAAACTTTTGTGTGACCCGCGTGTATGTGAGCCAAGCTTGGGCGGTATTCCTGGATGGTTTTTCCGAGGGAAATTCCGCTGGTGTGTACGTGGCATAACACCACCAAAACGTTCACTTCTCATTCCCTAACACAAGGACTGTAACCACATCACCATCTTCATTATCATTGTGCGTCCACTACCATTGCTGCTCCATCATTGCGTTCCCCTGACCGGTACTCCGTACAATCGCCATCACCGCCACCTTTACCATGACTGCCAACATCATCTCCGGCATCACCATCTGCACTTCTACCAACCAGCACCCTCATTGTCCTTCCTAATTACCACAATGTACTTCCTGGATGGCACCTCGAATGCCCCCCAAACCCCCCCAGAAATATCACTGACCCCCAGCAGGTTTGGGGCAGAAGGAAGGTGAAGGGAGTTGCTGAAAATTGGAAAAAATAAATAAATCAAAAAGCCTTTTATCAGCCATAAATAATCGGAGAATCTGGAGAGGAGATTTGATGAGATTATTGGAGTCGCCCCAATAATAAGCCAAATGTCACAATCGGGATTTCCATAAAAAAGTCAAAATATAAATTTCAGACTTTCAGGAATCAAAGCAAAATGTTTAATGTTTGTCGACGTTCTAAGAAAACCAAAATTATTCAGATATTCAAATAAGAAAAAAAACGATCAAGCTGCAAAAACCACGGCGGCAGGAAATACTCAGCATGTCACAGTGATGAGGAGCATATGGACACATGGAGTACGGACACATGGAGTACAGAAACATGGAGTATGGACACATGGAGTACGGACGCATGGAGTACGGACACGGAGTACGGACACATGGAGTACGGACACATGTAGTACAGACACGGAGTACGGACACATGGAGTACAGACACGGAGTATGGACACATGGAGTATGGACACATGGAGTATGGACACATGGAGTATGGACACATGGAGTACAGATACATGGAGTACGGAAACACGGAGTACGAAAACATGGATTACAGACACATGGAGTACGGACACATGGAGTACGGAAACACGGAGTATGGAAACATGGAGTACGGACACATGGGGTACGGACGCATGGAGTATAGACACATGGAGTATAGACACATAGGTTATAGACACACGGAGTAAGGACACTTGGAGTATGGACGCATAGATTATGGCGTCAGAGAGGGGGGTCACCGGGTGGCCCCGCCCTCCGTTATATAAGAACTGTCAGAAGAAGAGAAGCGTCACACAGCGGGAGCCTCCCATTGGGCGGAGCGGCCCGAGAACCAAGAAGAGACGCCGTGGAGGAAGATGCCGAACAAGAAGAAGAGGATCGGAGGAAGAAGAAGATGGAGGAAGAAGAAGATGGAGGAAGAGCCCAAAGGATGAAGAAAAGAGAAGATGAAAGACTTTAATAAAGGAATTGTCAAAGACCGTCTCCTGTCACTTTTATCCCTTTTGTCACTATTTTGTTGAAATGGTAGGGGTACTTTTGTACTTTTGTACCCCCTTACCATTTCACACAGAGGGGGAGGCCGGGATCTGGGGGTCTCCTTGTTAAAGGGGGCTTTCAGATTCCGATAAGCCCCCCGCCCGCAGATTCCCACCGGCCAGGGTTGTGGGGATGAGGCCCTTGTCCTCATCAACATGGGGACATGGTGCCCACGGTACCCTCCCAATGTTGAGGGCATGTGGCCTGGTGTGGTTCAGGAGGGTTCACTCTTTTGCCCCCCCCTCTTTTCCTGCAGCCTGCCAGGTTGCGTGCTCGGATAGGGGCCTGGTATGACAATTCCGGGAACCCCCACGCCTTTTTTTTTCCTTCATTTTTTTCTTCTTAATGCTAACATGACCTGTGTGCAAATAGCCTTAAATAACCCATAGAAGTGAACCAGCGCACTTGAACGGGCGCAAATTCCGTTTGCTCATGCGCAGTGCATAAAATGCTCTCATGCAGTTCCGAGTGTATTTGCAGGCGCAGCGGGCTTGTTCAGAGAAAGTTAATATTCCGTCCTATTTTGGGCATATTTGTTACTTGGACCATCATATCTGTACTTCCTCCCATCACCCCCATAATATTCACACTTCCAGCTTCTTCTGAGTTGAAGATACCGCACGCCAGGTCTATAGCGGCGCACCAATCGCTGCCTCCCATGCACCGCCTCCCGTGCACCGGCAACATGATAGTAAATGGGGAATTGCGGTGTGTTACAGGCGCAAATGCTTTGTGAATACAAAAACGTCCGTTGCGTGTCGGCGTGCGCCGCAACTCATGGTGCAAATGGTTTGTAAATCAGCCCCTTAGTGTCAAAGTCAATATAAAGAACTTTCTTACTTTGAATAAACCCAGAGAACAGCCATTCGCTCTGGTTGGACGGTCCTTCTCTCACCCAACAGGGCGCGTGGGTCAAGTACAAGTCTCTGCCACAGACTTTGTTGTAAAACATGAAGAAGGAAACTGGAAAAGGTGTAGAACGCTCGTGTGGTACCGGTATCTTGCAGCCGATCCGGCGATACCGCACGAGATTGGAGCTGACCCGCCTAACTACCCCGCAGTCCTTGCTTTATTTTCTTTCCAGGGAATCAGGAAAAAGTAAAAACTCTTTTAAGTCCAGAAAAACACATTTCCGGTAGCCTCTCTTCTACTAATAAAGCGCGGGTCTGGTAGAGTTAAGCCCTCCCCCCTCCCCCATGCATCTACAGGAGTGATGAAGTAGGCGGCATTGTCTTTGTCTGGACTGCAAATAACGACCTTGTCCCCATAAATGTGCCGACCGTCACTCCAATGCTGCAGACGTCCGACAAAACGCTCCTACAGCTCCGGTGAGACGGCCTTCTTACGAAGCGGCTTTGGTACCTTTAAATAGTTCCAAACATCGTCCTCGTACCACGGCTCGCGGGTCTACATCCATCATTTCCCTCGGGACATATGGGAATTCCGGCCCATACTCAGTGGGCACTCTTTTGTGTTAGCCCTTGTACACACGGTCGGATAATCTGTCGCAATGCGTCTTATCGGACCGTGTCGTCAGATAATCCGACTGTGTGTGGTATGCATCCGAATCTCCGTCCGACCCAATTTTCCAACATGTTGGAAATATTTCCCGACCAACTGGGCCGGTTAGGACGTAATCCGATCATGTGTAGAGAATTTTGATTGGACAAAGTGCCACGCATGCTCAGATCAAATTCCTACATCAAAGCTATTGGCTACTAGCCTGAATGTAGTCCGATCGTAACTAAATTACGTCATCACGTTCTGAATGATCGGATTTTTCGACAACTTAGTCCGACCGTGTGTATGCAACAGTTTCGGACACAATCTGTCAGACTAAATCTGACAGACAAAATCCGACGGATTTGGTTGTGGAAATCTCCCACCGTGTGTACAGGGGCTAAGAGCCGCTGAGACCTTGCGAGTCTTGGTGGCGCACGGGCACTTCCCTCCCCGGGAGGTATGCAGGAATTTGGGGATCTTTGCACTAACGCGGCAGAGTCCTTCTGAAGGGTGGCAAATTTACAGTCTTGGGCAAAGTCACATTCACAGTGATGGGGTTTTCCGCACTTGACGTTCCACTCCCTGAAGTAAGGGATAGCCAGCCCGAAATGTCTGTACAGGTGGCGGTTATATCATCCCCTCCAGCCCCCAACAGTGTCTCAAAACGATCATCATCCCCTCCTACAACACACCCACGCGGTGCCTCGTTCAGGGAACCAAAACAGGCTAGACTCCTCCCACTGGTTCCTTCGCCTGCGCAACCTGTGGGCTTTTTTCCAGACTCCTCCTGCGCTTACACGCCAACAGCGGATGTCCATCATTTCACAAAATGTCGTAGTCAAAAACACAACCCTCTGTCCTGTATTCACCACATGCACAGTTCTTTCTTTCGAGGGGTAACGGTAAATCCCGGACTACGAGCCCCCACATGTAGCACTGACTCCCGAAGGAGCGTCTGATTTTAATTGGGCTTACCGTTACCTTCTTCTCCTCGATTTGCGTCTAGGAGTTTCCCGAGGTAGATGGCCCAGAAACTTCAGAGACTGACGACAGATCCGCTCAAAGGGATTTTTATTTGCAAGAACGTAGTTAACAACAGTCTCTCAGTATAGGATCAGAGGGTTAGGTGGAAAGTCCAGGTACTCTTATGCCGCGTATACAGGATCAGACTATCCGGCGGACTTAGCCCGGTGGACAAACTTTGAAGCGGAGGTCCACTGGACTTTCCGAATGAGCGTACCTGCCCACACACGACCGGATTTTTCCGGCAGGCTAAGTCCGGCGGATAACCCGTGGACTATGGCAGGAGTCCACCAGACTTTTGAAATGAACGGACTTGCCCACACACTGAGGAAAGTCTGTTCATTTTGACACGTTGCTGGCCCCGTCACCTGGTATGGACTTAAAGAGGAAGCCCTACGCCGAAAAAATGGCGTGGGGGTCCCCCCCCCAAGGTCCATGTCAGACCCTTATTCAAGCACGCAGCCTGGCCGGTCAGGAAAGGGGGTGGGGACAGGCGAGCACCAGGCCAAGTGCCCTCAACATGGGGGGGTGCTTTGGGGTGGGGGGGCCGCAGGGCTCGCAGTCCGGCGGACAATTTTTGAGTCAAAACTACTTTCTAAGTCCGCCGGACTTTTGGGAAAAAACTCTGGTCCGCCGGATAGTCTGATCGTGTGTACGCGGCATTAGTGTCAAAGTCAGTATAAAGAACTTTCTTACTTTGAATAAATCCAGAGAATGATCATTCACAACTGGATCCTCACTCTGGTTGGACAGTCCTTCTCTCACCAGGCCTAGCAGCCAACAGGGTGATGAGTCAAGGACAAGTCTCTGCCACAGACTTTTTTGTAAAACATGAAGAAGGAAACTGGAAAACTTGTAGAACACTCGTGTGGTACCAGCATCTTGTGGACGGTCCGGCGATACCACACGAGATTGGATTCACTTAGGTCCTTCAGCTTTACCAGGCTATTGCTAAGAAGCCAACCCTTGCGTGGCCTTCTTCTGAAGAGTCCTCCCCTGGATAATTACAAAGTTGCTGGGCCTCTCCACAACTTGAGATGGCACCGGACCACTTCCGAATCCCTTCCTTAGTTTCCTTGCCTCAGGCTAGCCAGTCCCGAGACGTAAAGTCGGGTGGATCCGCACCCCAGGCCATAGGCGCCCTGGGGGCTGGTCAGGAGGACCAGGACCATGGAGTCAGAACATACTTCTGGACCGGAACCCCGAAGTACGTGACATCCGCATCTTAAGTACCCTCTCCCAGAAAACACAGCAAGAGTGACACTCCCACTGGGCGGGCTCCGAGAGAAAGTAAACTTAAAGCACCCAACCAGACTGTGTTTCCATGCCTTTCAGAGGAGACAGCGCCCCCTATGGCCAGACCAAACACCCTCTGTCCAAGTATACCACGTCCATGGCCACTCCTCTGTCCAAGTATACCACCTATAACTGCACAGAAAATACACAGAACTGCTGGCACAGATCTTCACACACAGGAAAGCTGGTGTTAGGCAGAGTCGGTGTGTGGCTGTGTCGGTGTGTGAATGTGTCTGTGTGCGGATGTGTCGGCGTTTGGATGTGTCAGCTTTGGATGTGTCGGAGTGTGAATGTGTCGGCATGTGGCTGTGTCGGCGTGTGAATGTGTCTGTGTGTGGCTGTGTCGGTGTGTGAATGTGTCGGTGTGTGAATGTGTCTGTGTGTGGCTGTGTCGGTGTGTGAATGTGTCTGTGTTTGGATGTGTCGTGTGTGGCTGTGTCGGCGTGTGGCTCTGTTGGTGTGTGAATGTGTTGGTGTGTGAATGTGTCGGCATGTGGCTCTGTTGGTGTGTGAATGTGTTGGTGTGTGGATGCGTCAGCGCGTGACTGTGTCGGTGTGTGAATGTGTCTGTGTGTGGCTGTGTCGGTGTGTGAATGTGTCGGTGTGTAAATGTGTCGGTGTGTGAATGTGTCAGTGTGTGGCTGTGTCGGCGTGTGTGTGAATGTGTGTGTTTGGATGTGTCGTGTGTGGCTGTGTCAGCGTGTGGATATGTTGGTGTGCGGATGTGCGGCGTTTGGATGTGTCGGCGTGTGAATGTGTTGGTGTGCGTATGTGTCGGTGTGTGAATTTGTCGGCGTGTGGCTCTGTCGGCGTTTGGATGTGTCGGTGTGTGGCTGCATCGGCATGTGGCTGTCGGTGTGTGGCTGTGTCGGCGTGTGGATGTGTCAGTGTTTGGCTTTATTGGCGTGTGGCTGTGTCGGTGTGTGAATGTGTTGGCGTGTGCCTGTCAGCGTGTGGATGTGCCGTGTATGGCTGTGTCAGCGTGTGAATGTGCCGGTGTTTGGTGGTGTCGGCTTGTGGATGTGTCGGTGTTCGGGGCAAGTTTGTTCGTTCGGAAGTCCAACGTAACTCTGTTGGGAAGACCGTCTGACCTTTTCTGGCGGAAAGTCCGGTCGTGTGTACGTGGCATACGTCTGTGTCATTGAACCTAACCCTATCTCTTTATGCCATTGACCCTGACCCTAATTCTTATTGCCATTGACCCCAATTCTGACCCTAAATCTAAGTGCCATTTACCTCAACTCTAATGCCGCGTACACACGATCGCACATTCCGACAACTGAATCCTGGGATTTTTTTTCTGACGGATGTTGGCTCAATCTTGTCTTGCATACACACGATCGCACAAATGTTATCGGAAATTCCAATGGTCAAGAACGTGGTGAGGTACAAGACGTACGACAAACCGAGAAAAATGAAGTTCAGTAGCCGGTGCGGCTCTTCTGCTTGATTCCGAGCATGCCTGGAATTTTGTGCATCGGAATTTCCGACAATGGATTTTGTTGTTGAAATATTTAAGAACCAGATCTCAAATTTTTGTTGCCGGAAATTTAGACAAAAAATGTTTGATGGAGCCTACACACGGCCGGAATTTCTGAGATCAAGCTCCGATCGAACTTTTGTTGTCGGAAAATCCGATGGTGTGTACGCAGCATAAGTCTGCATTGATCCTAAACTAGGGATGAGCTCCATGTTTGTTTGATAAACAGTGAATATTATGGGAAATTCGAGCGCCACGGAACACCCCGTAATGCACTGCAAGATTGTGATTGGCCAAAGCATGCACCTGACCTGCATGCTTTGGCCAATCACAGCGCTGTGCTGAGAGAGCCATAATTGGTTTCAAGTCCACGCCCCACACTATAGAAGGCTGCTTACATATGTATTGTGTGATTGGACGGAGTGATAGCTTGAGCATGATTAGGCAGGCAGGTTAGTTATTGGCAGTGTATATGATTATATATATATATATATATATATATATATATATATATATATACTCTGCATTGAGCGTAGAGAAGATATTCTGTGTAGACTCTATATTCAGTCAGTGTACTATATATAACACAGTGTATTGAAGTGGTTAAGGGAAACCCTGCACCAAATGGCGTGGGGGTCCCCCCAAATCCATACCAGACCCTTATCTGAGCACGCAACCTGGGAGGCCACAGGAAAAGGGGGGGGCGAGAGAGTGTCCCCCCTCCTGAACCGTACCAGGCCACATTGCCTCAACATGGGGAGGGTGTCCCCCCCAAAGCACCTTGTCCCCACGTTAATGGGGACAAGGACCTCATGCCCACAACCCTGGTTGTGGGAGTCTGTGGGTGGGGGGCTTATCGGTATCTGGAAGCCTCCTTTAACAAGGGGACCCCCAGATCCCGGCCTCCCCCCTAAGGCGACCTGCCGACTGCTGTCTTTTCGCTTTGACAGCTGTTATATAGGCAAGGGTCGGGCCGCTCGGTGATGTAAACGAGGGACTCTGCCCCCTCTAACGTCACATGTTTTGTTCCTCTATTTTTTGGCGTTGGCGCCGTGATTGACGATGGATTTACATCACTGACATTTTTTTTTAAATAAAGGAATTGTCAAAAACTGTCTCTTGTCATTTTAACTTTTTTTGTTATTTTTTGGTGAATGAGTAGGGGTATAATTTACCTGATACCCATTCACATAGGTGGGGGGGGGCAGGATCTGTGGGCCCCCTTTTTAAGTGGGACTTCCAGATTCCGATAAGCCTTTCAGATTCAGATAAGCTTCCTGCCCGTAGACCCCCACAACCAACGAGCAAGGGTTGTGGGGATAAGGCCATTGTCCCCTTCAACATGCCAGGTTGCATGCTCGGATCTGGTATGGATTTTGGGTGGGGGTTCCCCTTAAAATCCATAAAATCCATACCAGACCTTAAGGGCCTGGTATGGATTTTGAGGGGGACCCCCACACCACTTTAAAAAAAAGAAAGTAGTTTAGAGTTCCCCTTAATATCCCTGCCAGACCCAACGGGCCTGTTAATGGACTGGGGGAACTCTTTTTTTTCAATGATTTGTTATCTATATTGCCGGGATCCGACAATACATTACAGCAGTTTTAAATGACATTTATTCCTTTAGAAGTGTAATTTTGCTTTGACGGAAACCCTCAGCTTATACGCCGACGATATGTTATTATATCTTGAAGACTCGGGTCCCTCTTTGCAAGCGGCCCTGCGACTGATAGAGCAGTTTGGGGAATACTCTGGACTACGTATTAACTGGTCCAAGTCCCAGATCCTCCCCCTAGACTTGGGTGCCCCGTCCGCTGATCAGGCGGCAATGCCCTTGGTCAGGGCGAATCAGTTGAAATATTTGGGAGTGCAGTGTTCACGATTACTGACTGACTACGCCCTTTTAAATGTGGAACCCTTATTCACCCTGCTTAAACAAAAAACCCAGACTTGGTCCCGTCTCCCCCTTGGGGTGATGGGCCGTGTAAACTTGGTCAAAATGATCCTCCTCCCCAAGCTGCTCTATGTGTTTTGGCACGCTCCCCTACGCATCCCTCTCAGAACCTTCAAATCCCTGGAGGCCCTCTTAAACACGTTTGTTTGGGGTTCGTCTCGACACAAGCTCTCATGGAGTGTTCTGAAATGTCCTACCCACCTGGGCGGCACCGCCCTGCCAGACCTGTACTATTATTACCTGGCCTCCCAACTGTCCCATTTCTACTATTTCAATCAGATTGACAGAGATCGCTATGCCATCTTGGTATGCTCCTCTCACTCCACTCTGGTCGTACACCCACTCCGTCTCCTTTTGCGTGGCTCCAGGGGACCTTCCGTCCCGGGGAGAGACATGCTGTCCCATCATTGTTTGCTCTGGCGGCAGGCCGCGTCCATTACTGGGGCCCCCAGGTTTCACTCACACACCCCCCTTTGGGATAATCCCCTGCTTCCCGAGCTCTCTACGATCCCAGAAGTGTAATTTTGCTGTGGTATTGTTCAAAACATGGGAAACATGCACCACTTTACCCCAGCCCCCCCCCCCCCCCGGCACGATATTTAAAGGAATATTTCATTTTTATTGTTTCACTTTAAGTATTAATAAAATCACTGCTCCTAATAAAAGGTAGTTTTAAAAACTATAATTTTTGCATTGATCCATGTCCCCTGGGGCAGGACCCGGGTCCCCAAACACCTTTTATAGCAATAACTCGCATATAAGCCTTTAAAATTAACACTTTATATTTTTCACAATTGTGTCCCATAGACTTTAATGTTGTTCGCACAAATTTTTTGCCTGTTCACATGTTCTGGTGCGAACTGAACCGGAGGGTGTTCGGCTCATCACTAATTCTAACCCTAACCCAAGATCTGAGTGCCATTGACCCTGAACCTAACCCTAATTCTGAGTGACTTTGACTCTATTCGCGGCTCCAGTGCTCTGAGTGGCTGGAGTCGCGATGTTGTCACTCCTGCGCATGCGTGTGGGAGACTTCTTTCCGGCAAAGTCCGGCATATGCCGGGCTTTCAGTCGAGAATCCCCTGTGCGGCCGAGTGGGCTGGGAAAGTGGCAGCCGAGTGGGCTGGCATTTCTGTTGGAAGTAGAGTTGGGGCCAGTGTCTACCGGGAAGGGGAAGGTGATACAGGATGCTGTTCACCACAAGGGACTGAGAGTTCCTGCCTGTAAGGGGCAATGGCTGATCTAAGGAGACACTGTTAGTTCCCAGAAAGGAGGAACCCAGCAGAGCTGTGCAAAGAGTCAAGTGTTGTGCAGGAGGAAGAAGAAGCTGCAAATAGGGAGGAAGACGTCCCTGGTTCTGTTTGTTGGACATTTTTCAATTTGGGCATCCCAAAGTCCCCACCCCATCCAGTTATCACCCCCTAATAACAACAAAAACAAATCAAAAGACTGTTTTCTGTGTCTGGGTGGAAGAAGGAAGTGCTGTGTGCCTGGCTGTGGGGAACCCTGACATCTGCGGCTCCTATGGGGGTAGCGCTACACAAATGTTAGCGTTGCTGCAGCACTTTCTGTACATCACAGACATACCCCTTCACAGGCAGGATAAGGATACCCCCGGGTAGGTTGTTTAAAGGGACTGGGCACTGCTGATGTTTCACTTTAAGCATTTAAAAATCACGGCTCCTGCCAAATGGAATCCTGAAAACTTTTTTTTTTGTGGTTTGGTTGATGTTGCCCAGGGCAGCGCTCACCCCCATGCTATTTCTGACACACTTCTGCCTTTTAGCCTGGAAAATGACCAATCCCAGGGCAGTGCAGCTCATCGCTATTCATCAGCAGCTGATTCTATTCACACAAACTATAAACCCCAAACAAGCCAAACTCACCCCGAAACTGCGACATCGCCATCTCACCCATAACATGCACTGGCATCTGGTGACCTCCACCCAGTCTACCAACGCTTCCCATCACAAATGGCCCAGAAGGGCCAGAAAAATATCTGTTAGAGGGAGGGAAGGCCACCCGCGGCCCGGAGAAGAGCAATAGATATATATATATAGATGAAATGTCATTTTTTTAAATTGCAAAATGACAAAATCTCCCATATTTGAGGTTTATTCTGTGCATTACCAAGGCATGGCGGCAATTTACATGTGTGGCCCGGCCAATCATCCAATACCATCAGAAGCTTCGTCTTTCATCTGGACCCACCATAGTTCTCCGGACCTTGTCTGACTGCTGCCTCTTTCTTGTAGGCCTGGCTCTGCAGATCCAATGCTACCAGTGTGAAGAATTCCAGCGAGACGACTGCTCATCCCCCGAATTCATCGTCAACTGTACAGTCAATGTCCAGGACACGTGTCAGAAGGAGGTCATGGAGAAGAGTGATGGTGAGTATGACGTTGTCTGCTGCTGTGGCTTCAGTTGGATATGAAGTGGAGTCAATCTCTCTTCACAGGGCTAATAAACAGAAGTAGAGCGTAGGGGGGCCTCGCCCTGGGGTGATAGATGAGAATGCTTCCTAGATGACTCTGGTGGAGGGTATTGAGGGACGCCCAGGTCAAAGTTCATGACATCCAGAGCTCCAATCAAAATGTTTATTAAACTGGAGTAACAGATGAAACCTCCTTCTTCCTCAGATACAATGTCTATCAATAGTAGAGATATAACTACAGTATCTATTATGACATAGGCATAGAATATACTACAGTAGTATATACATAAAGTATACATAGCGCTAACCCCCGAAGGAGCTGCTGGTTTGATTGAGATTACCGTTACCTTCTTCTCCTCGATTTGCATGTCTAGGCCCTTGTACACACGGTCCAACATTCCAATGGAAAATGTCCTATAGGACCGCGTTGTCGGATAATCCGACAGTGTGTGGGCTCCATCGGACTGGGCTATAAAATTTTCCGACAACATGATCCGATTGGACATACTCCGATCATGTGTAGAGAATTCCGACGGACAAAGTGCCACGCATGCTCAGATTAAATTCCTACATCAAAGCTATTGGCTACTAGCCTGAATGTAGTCCCGTCGTCATCGCGTTCTGAACGATCGGATTTTCCGACAACTTTGTCTGACTGTGTGTAGGCAACAGTTTCGGACAAAATCCGAAGTCGACCGTGTGTACAAGGGCTTGGGGGTTCCCGTGGTAGATGCCCAGAAACTTTAGAGACTGATGACAGATCTGCTTAAAGGGATTTTTATTTGCACAAACGTAGTTAACGATCATTCTCTAGTATAGGATCCGAGGGTTATGAGGAAAGTCCAGCTACTCTCAGCCCTTGTAGACACGGCTCGGACATTTTGACAACCAAATCCGTCGGATCTTGTCCGTAACTGTTGCATACACACAGTCGGACAAAGTTGTCGGAAAATCCGTTCATTCAGTATGTGATGACGTTATTTCATTACGATGGGACTACATTCAGGCTAGTAGCCAAAAGCTTTGATGTAGGAATTTGATCTGAGCATGCGTGGTACTTTGTCCGATCGGAATTCTCTACACATGATCGGAGTATGTCCTATCGGATCGTGTTGTCGGAAAATTTTACCAACAAGTTGGAAAAGTTGGACCGTCGGATACTCCGAGGGAAACAGTCTGATGCAGACCACACACAAAAACGCTCCGATCGGACACATTCCGACGGATTCTCCGTACAAGGGTTAAGTGTCAAAGTCAATAATAACCCTTTCATGACTAAGCCTATTTTTGACATTTGGTGTTTACAAGTTAAAATCCATATTTTTTGCTAGAAAATTACTTGGAACCCCCAAATATTATATATATATTTTTTTTAGAAGAGACTCTAGAGAATAAAACGGCGATTGTTGCAATATTTTATGTCACACGGTATTTGCGCAGCAGTGTTTTAAACTCAACTTTTGGGGAAAAGGGACACTTTCATGAATTTAAAAAAACGAAACAGTAAAATTAGCCCAATTTATTTGCATAATGTGAAAGATAATGTTACACCGAGTAAATAGATACCAAGCATGTCACACTTTATAATTGCACGCACTCGTGGAATGACGACAAACTACGCTACCTAAAAATCTCAATAGGTGACGCTTTAAAAAAAAATTCCGGTTACCAGGTTAGAGTTACAGAGGAGGTCTAGTGCTAGAATTATTGCTCTTGCTCTGACGATCGCGGCGATACCTCACATGTGTGATTTGAACACCGTTTACATATGTGGGTGCAACTTCCGCATGCGTTTTCTTTGCTGCGTGAGCTCGCGGGGGACGGGGGGCGCTTTCAATTTTTTTTTTATTATTTATTTTAAAATTAATAAATTGTTTTAAAAAAAAATAAAAATTTTGATCACTTTTATTGCTGTCACAAGGAATGTAAACATCCCTTGTGACAGTAATAGGTGGTGACAGGTACTCTTTATGGAGGGATCGGGGGTCTAAAAGACTTCAATGTATTCAGATCGCCGTTTTCGGCGGCTCTGAATACTGTATATATTTTTAAATCCGGCGCCATTGGCAGCCGAGTAAACAGGAAGTGACGTCATGACGTCGCTTCCGTATTTACAATTAGGAGACTGGAATGAAGCCGCTTACGGCGTCATTCCCGTCCCTCCCCAGCCGCCAGAAGGGGCGGATCGTGCATCGGTGCTCCCGACTGAATGGGAGCCCTGGTAAGAGTAAGAGAGGCGGGAGGTGGCGGGCGTCCCCTCCTGCTCCTCCGGCATAAGGCCGATCAGCTTTTTGTTATGACTGGAAAGCCGATCGCCCGCTCTAAAAAACTTTACCGGGATGATGCCTGCAGGTAGGGGCATCATCCCGGTATAACCCCCGGAAGCCGAGGCCGCACATCTGCGTACGCTCGGTGGCAAGGGGATAAGGAACTTGCTCACTTTGACTGAATCCAGAGAACGGCCAATCACAGCTGGATGATCACTCAGGTTGGACAGTCCGTCTCTCACCAGGCCGAGCAGCCAACAAGGTGCTTAAATCAGGAATAAGTCTCTGCCACAGACGTTGTTGTAGAACATGAATAAGGAAACGTGAATACTTGCAGAACACTCGTGTGGTACCGGTATCTTTCAGCCGGTTCGGCCGGTTTGGATTCACTTGGGTCCCTCAGCCTCACCAGGCTCTTGCTAAGAAGCCAACCCTTGTGTGGTCTTCTCCTGAAGAGTCCTCCCCTGGATAGCTATGAAGTTGCTGGGCCTCTCCACAACCAGAGACGGCACCGGACCGCCTCCGAATCCTTTCCTTAGTTTCCTTGCCTCGGGCTAGTCAGCCCCAAGACATAAAGTCGGGTGGATCTGCACTCCAGGCCATAGCCTTATTAGGGGCTGGTCAGGAGGACCAGGACCATGGAGTCAGAACATACTTCTGGACCAGAACCCCGAACCACGTGACATCCGCATCTTAAGTACCCTCTCCCAGAAAGCACAGCAAGAGTGACACTCCCACTGGGCGGGCTCTGAGAGAGAGTAACCTTAAAGCACCCAACCAGACTGTGTTTCCATGCCTTTTAGAGGAGACAGCGCCCCCTATGGCCAGACTGAACACCCTATAGTCCAGTCAGACTGATGCTGAGGTCAAAATTTGGAATAATTATACCCAAACCAAACTGCAGTTCAGGTGTAACATCAGGAGCCGGCGCTACATATACATAAATAGTAGTAAATTATTTAGCAATCACACAAGCTAATGTATAGAGATCAATAATAATAATGCATTGTGGGAGACGTATTTCATATTTTAGGTTATTGGCTGCATGTTGTATCTTCTCATCGGTGGCGTGTTCTGTGTATAGAAACCACATTACTGCTTTGTAATGCTCAGATATGTGCAGGACGGAAACATTTGTTTTATTTCGGATAGATTCATATTTATGTTACTAATGTTGTTTCAGAATTCTTTTCGTTTCATTGTATTCCATTCCGTTTATAAATTTTATAACAAATTCCAAAATTCTATATTTTTAGAACGTTTGGAATTTAGATTGTTAGAAAAATGATTGAAGGATTCAAATTCTGTGTAAAGAATAACCGGTTGTTGAGAAGGCCGGGAAGCCGCCCGCCGCGTCCTTAACAACCAGTGACTCATCAGCTGTCAGCGGACTTCCCCACTGACAGCTGAAATGTAAACAAATGAATGCAAAGCAATAGAAAATTGAAAAAAAAATTTATACCCGACCTTTATCCGAGCATGCAGCCTGGCAGGCCAGAAAAGGGGGGGACAAGCAAATGCCCCCCCTCTTGAACCATACCAGGCCACATACCCTCAACATGGGGTGATTTGCCTCTCCCACCCCAAAGTACCTTGTCCCCATGTTGATGGTGACAAGGACCTCTTCCCCACAACCCTGCACTGTGGTTGTGGGGGTCTGTTGGCAGGTTCTTATCTGAATCTAGAAGCCCCCAGATCCTGCACCCCCCCTCCCATATGAATGAGTATGGGGTATTCAGGTGTACAGAGCCAGGAACTCAGCTAAGGGATGGTGAGAACCCCTCATAATGGGCACAGCGGGTGTACAGACCCGGGAACTCAGCACAGGGATGGTGAGAACCCCTCATAATGGGCACAGCGGGTGTACAGACCCGGGAACTCAGCACAGGGATGATGGGAACCCCTCATAATGGGCACAGCGGGTGTACAGACCCGGGAACTCAGCACAGGGATGATGGGAACCCCTCATAATGGGCACAGCGGGTGTACAGACCCGGGAACTCAGCACAGGGATGATGGGAACCCCTCATAATGGGCACAGCGGGTGTACAGACCCGGGAACTCGCACAGGGATAATGAGAACCCCTCATAATGGGCACAGCGGGTGTACAGACCCGGGAACTCGGCACATGGATAGTGGGAACCCCTCATAATGGGCACAGCGGGTGTACAGACCTGGGAACTCGGCACAGGGATAATGAGAACCCCTCATAATGGGCACAGCGGGTGTACAGACCCGGGAACTCGGCACATGGATGGTGGGAACCCCTCATAATGGGCACAGCGGGTGTACAGACCTGGGAACTCGGCACAGGGATAATGAGAACCCCTCATAATGGGCACAGCGGGTGTACAGACCCGGGAACTCAGCACAGGGATGGTGGGAACCCCTTATAATGGGCACAGCGGGTGTACAGACCTGGGAACTCGGCACAGGGATGATGAGAACCCCTCATAATGGGCACAGCGGGTGTACAGACCCGGGAACTCAGCACAGGGATGGTGGGAACCCCTCATAATGGGCACAGCGGGTGTACAGACCTGGGAACTCGGCACAGGGATAATGAGAACCCCTCATAATGGGCACAGCGGGTGTACAGACCCGGGAACTCGGCACAGGGATGGTGGGAACCCCTCATAATGGGCACAGCGGGTGTACAGACCCGGGAACTCAGCACAGGGATGATGAGAACCCCTCATAATGGGCACAGCGGGTGTAAAGACCTGGGAACTCAGCACAGGGATGATGAGAACCCCTCATAATGGGCACAGCGGGTGTACAGACCCGGGAACTCAGCACAGGGATGATGAGAACCCCTCATAATGGGCACAGCGGGTGTACAGACCCGGGAACTCAGCACAGGGATGGTGGGAACCCCTCATAATGGGCACAGCGGGTGTACAGACCCGGGAACTCGGCACAGGGATGGTGGGAACCCCTCATAATGGGCACAGCGGGTGTACAGACCCGGGAACTCAGCACAGGGATGGTGGGAACCCCTCATAATGGGCACAGCGGTTGGTTGATTGAGCTCCTGCATTCCAGTTGTTGGTGGAGTTATATTAGGGGATTGTACTGAGATTCAATGTGACGGAACATTTCCATAAACCGTATTGATGTGTTTTCTCCACTCAGAGACTTGGTGGTTCTGGTTTTATCACAATTATTGGTGTCATACAATTGTCTTTCCTGCCATGGCAGACAAACATTCTCCGGTCTCTTCCTGGGGGGCGTCCGGCACTCTTGCCTATAATGTCCGGAGACCAGTATTTATTCCGGGGAGAAAGTGAGAATCTCTCCAGTAGGGAATATTAAGCGGCGTTCATGGAAATTCTCATTATGGAAGTCTTGTCCGCAGTTTTCTCTTTTATTAACACGGCTGCCATTTAATTTCTCCGTCTTCTCTCAATTATACCGTGCCTGAGGCGGCCCATTTATTTGGCAGCTTTGCAGAGGACCGCCGGCTGAGATGGGATCAGATTGGACGGTAAAGTCTGCTGGAAGTGCTGCTCAGGTATGTGTGTGTTTTGGCTTCCTGCTGAGAATAGTCCAGCGAAGGAGATGGATGTGACCAGGGAGAGGGCTTGATGATTCTCATACTATGGCAGACAAAGGCGGACATATGTGGCACACTGTGCGTGGCTCCGCGGGGGCCCTCTGGGACTTAGGAACTAATATACAGGAAATTAGAGTAGGGTGGGCTGATTTATGCCGCGTACACATGACCAAACTTTCCGTCAGACTAGGTCGGAAGGGATTAGTCCATTGGACAATCCGATTGTGTGTGGGCTAGTCCAATCATTTTTCGGAAAAAAAATCCGATGGACCTAGAAATAGAACGTCTCAAATCTATCCGACGGACTAAAATCGGGAAAACCGTTCGTCTGTGTGCTGGTTTGATGGACCAAATACGACGCAAGGGAAGCTTCTGGCTATTGAACTTCCTTGTTTAGTCACATTTATGTCATCACATTCAAACCGAAGAGACTTACGGATGGACTTCGTTCGTATGTGGCCAAGTCCGTTCTTTTGGAAAGTCTGTCGGAACTCCACCGAAAGTCTGTTGGGAAGACTGTTGGACCTACTCTGCTGGAAAGTCCAGTCAAGTGTACGCGGCATTAGGTGTGGTTGGTGTTTTGGGTGGAGATATTAGAGTAAGGTGGGTTGGTGTTGGGGGTGGAGATATTAGAGTAAGGTGGGTTGGTGTTTGGGGTGGAGATATTAGAGTAAGGTGGGTTGGTGTTTGGGGTGGAGATATTAGAGTAAGGTGGGTTGGTGTTGGGGGTGGAGATATTAGAGTAAGGTGGGTTGGTGTTGGGGGTGGAGATATTAGAGTAAGGTGGGTTGGTGTTTGGGGTGGAGATATTAGAGTAAGGTGGGTTGGTGTTTTGGGTGGAGATATTAGAGTAAGGTGGGTTGGTGTTTGGGGTGGAGATATTAGAGTAAGGTGGGTTGGTGTTGGGGGTGGAGATATTAGAGTAAGGTGGGTTGGTGTTGGGGGTGGAGATATTAGAGTAAGGTGGGTTGGTGTTTGGGGTGGAGATATTAGAGTAAGGTGGGTTGGTGTTGGGGGTGGAGATATTAGACTAAGGTGGGTTGGTGTTGGGGGTGGAGATATTAGAGTAAGGTGGGTTGGTGTTTGGGGTGGAGATATTAGAGTAAGGTGGGTTGGTGTTGGGGGTGGAGATATTAGAGTAAGGTAGGTTGGTGTTGGGGTGGAGATATTAGAGTAAGGTGGGTTGGTTTGGGGGTGGAGATATTAGAGTAAGGTAGGTTGGTGTTGGGGGTGGAGATATTAGAGTAAGGTGGGTTGGTGTTTGGGGTGGAGAGATTAGAGTAAGGTAGGTTGGTGTTTGGGGTGGAGAGATTAGAGTAAGGTAGGTTGGTGTTTGGGGTGGAGATATTAGAGTAAGGTGGGTTGGTGTTTGGGGTGGAGAGATTAGAGTAAGGTAGGTTGGTGTTTGGGGTGGAGAGATTAGAGTAAGGTGGATTGGTGTTTGGGGTGGAGATATTAGAGTAAGGTGGGTTGGTGTTTGGGGTGGAGAGATTAGAGTAAGGTAGGTTGGTGTTTGGGGTGGAGATATTAGAGTAAGGTGGGTTGGTGTTTGGGGTGGAGATATTAGAGTAAGGTAGGTTGGTGTTGGGGGTGGAGATATTAGAGTAAGGTGGGTTGGTGTTGGGGGTGGAGATATTAGAGTAAGGTGGGTTGGTGTTTGGGGTGGAGATATTAGAGTAAGGTGGGTTGGTGTTGGGGGTGGAGATATTAGAGTAAGGTAGGTTGGTGTTGGGGGTGGAGATATTAGAGTAAGGTGGGTTGGTTTGGGGGTGGAGATATTAGAGTAAGGTAGGTTGGTGTTGGGGGTGGAGATATTAGAGTAGGGTGGGTTGGTGTTTGGGGTGGAGAGATTAGAGTAAGGTGGGTTGGTGTTGGGGGTGGAGATATTAGAGTAAGGTGGGTTGGTGTTTGGGGTGGAGAGATTAGAGTAAGGTGGGTTGGTGTTTGGGGTGGAGATATTAGAGTAAGGTGGGTTGGTGTTGGGGGTGGAGATATTAGAGTAAGGTGGGTTGGTGTTTGGGGTGGAGAGATTAGAGTAAGGTGGGTTGGTGTTGGGGGTGGAGATATTAGAGTAAGGTGGGTTGGTGTTGGGGGTGGAGATATTAGAGTAAGGTGTGGTTGGTGTTTTGGGTGGAGATATTAGAGTAAGGTGGGTTGGTGTTGGGGGTGGAGATATTAGAGTAAGGTGGGTTGGTGTTGGGGGTGGAGATATTAGAGTAAGGTGGGTTGGTGTTGGGGGTGGAGATATTAGAGTAAGGTGGGTTGGTGTTTGGGGTGGAGAGATTAGAGTAAGGTGGGTTGGTGTTTGGGGTGGAGATATTAGAGTAAGGTGGGATGGTGTTGGGGGTGGAGATATTAGAGTAAGGTGTGGTTGGTGTTTTGGGTGGAGATATTAGAGTAAGGTGGGTTGGTGTTGGGGGTGGAGATATTAGAGTAAGGTGGGTTGGTGTTGGGGGTGGAGATATTAGAGTAAGGTGGGTTGGTGTTTGGGGTGGAGATATTAGAGTAAGGTGGGTTGGTGTTGGGGGTGGAGATATTAGAGTAAGGTGGGTTGGTGTTGGGGGTGGAGATATTAGAGTAAGGTGGGTTGGTGTTTGGGGTGGAGAGATTAGAGTAAGGTAGGTTGGTGTTTGGGGTGGAGATATTAGAGTAAGGTGGGTTGGTGTTTGGGGTGGAGATATTAGAGTAAGGTGGGTTGGTGTTTGGGGTGGAGATTTTAGAGTAAGGTGGGTTGGTGTTGGGGGTGGAGATATTAGAGTAAGGTAGGTTGGTGTTGGGGGTGGAGATATTAGAGTAAGGTGGGTTGGTTTGGGAGTGGAGATATTAGAGTAAGGTAGGTTGGTGTTGGGGGTGGAGATATTAGAGTAAGGTGGGTTGGTGTTTGGGGTGGAGAGATTAGAGTAAGGTAGGTTGGTGTTTGGGGTGGAGAGATTAGAGTAAGGTAGGTTGGTGTTTGGGGTGGAGATATTAGAGTAAGGTGGATTGGTGTTTGGGGTGGAGATATTAGAGTAAGGTGGGTTGGTGTTTGTGGTGGAGAGATTAGAGTAAGGTAGGTTGGTGTTTGGGGTGGAGATATTAGAGTAAGGTGGGTTGGTGTTTGGGGTGGAGATATTAGAGTAAGGTGGGTTGGTGTTTGGGGTGGAGATATTAGAGTAAGGTGGGTTGGTGTTGGGGGTGGAGATATTAGAGTAAGGTAGGTTGGTGGTGGAGATATTAGAGTAAGGTGGGTTGGTTTGGGGGTGGAGATATTAGAGTAAGGTAGGTTGGTGTTTGGGGTGGAGAGATTAGAGTAAGGTAGGTTGGTGTTTGGGGTGGAGATAATAGAGTAAGGTGGGATGGTGTTGGGGGTGGAGATATTAGAGTAAGGTGGGTTGGTGTTTGGGGTGGAGTTATTAGAGGAAGGTGGGTTGGTGTTTGGGGTGGAGATATTAGAGTAAGGTAGGTTGGTGTTGGGGTGGAGATATTAGAGTAAGGTGGGTTGGTGTTGGGGGTGGAGATATTAGAGTAAGGTGGGTTGGTGTTGGGGGTGGAGATATTAGAGTAAGGTGGGTTGGTGTTTGGGGTGGAGATATTAGAGTAAGGTGGGTTGGTGTTTGGGGTGGAGATATTAGAGTAAGGTGGGTTGGTGTTGGGGGTGGAGATATTAGAGTAAGGTGGGATGGTGTTGGGGTGGAGATATTAGAGTAAGGTAGGTTGGTGTTGGGGGTGGAGATATTAGAGTAAGGTGGGTTGGTGTTGGGGGTGGAGATATTAGAGTAAGGTGGTTGGTGTTTGGGGTGGAGAGATTAGAGTAAGGTGGGTTGGTGTTTGGGGTGGAGATATTAGAGTAAGGTAGGTTGGTGTTTGGGGTGGAGAGATTAGAGTAAGGTAGGTTGGTGTTTGGGGTGGAGATATTAGAGTAAGATGGGATGGTGTTGGGGGTGGAGATATTAGAGTAAGGTGGGTTGGTGTTTGGGGTGGAGATATTAGAGTAAGGTGGGTTGGTGTTTGGGGGTGGAGATATTAGAGTAAGGTAGGTTGGTGTTGGGGGTGGAGATATTAGAGTAAGGTGGGATGGTGTTGGGGGTGGAGATATTAGAGTAAGGTAGGTTGGTGTTGGGGGTGGAGATATTAGAGTAAGGTGGGTTGGTGTTGGGGTGGAGATATTAGAGTAAGGTGGGTTGGTGTTGGGGGTGGAGATATTAGAGTAAGGTAGGTTGGTGTTTGGGGTGGAGATATTAGAGTAAGGTGGGTTGGTGTTTGGGGTGGAGATATTAGAGTAAGGTGGGTTGGTGTTGGGGTGGAGATATTAGAGTAGGGTGGGTTGGTGTTTGGGGTGGAGATATTAGAGTAAGGTGGGTTGGTGTTGGGGGTGGAGATATTAGAGTAAGGTGGGTTGGTGTTGGGGGTGGAGATATTAGAGTAAGGTGGGTTGGTGGTGGGGGTGGAGATATTAGAGTAAGGTAGGTTGGTGTTGGGGGTGGAGATATTAGAGGAAGGTGGGTTGGTGTTTGGGGTGGAGATATTAGAGTAAGGTGGGTTGGTGTTTGGGGTGGAGATATTAGAGTAAGGTGGGTTGGTGTTGGGGTGGAGATATTAGAGTAAGGTGGGTTGGTGTTTGGGGTGGAGATATTAGAGTAGGGTGGGTTGGTGTTTGGGGTGGAGATATTAGAGTAAGGTAGGTTGGTGTTGGGGGTGGAGATATTAGAGGAAGGTGGGTTGGTGTTTGGGGTGGAGATATTAGAGTAAGGTGGGTTGGTGTTTGGGATGGAGATATTAGAGTAAGGTGGGTTGGTGTTGGGGTGGAGATATTAGAGTAAGGTGGGTTGGTGTTGGGGGTGGAGATATTAGAGTAAGGTGGGTTGGTGTTTGGGGTGGAGAGATTAGAGTAAGGTGGGTTGGTGTTTGGGGTGGAGATATTAGAGTAAGGTGGGATGGTGTTGGGGGTGGAGATATTAGAGTAAGGTGTGGTTGGTGTTTTGGGTGGAGATATTAGAGTAAGGTGGGTTGGTGTTGGGGGTGGAGATATTAGAGTAAGGTGGGTTGGTGTTGGGGGTGGAGATATTAGAGTAAGGTGGGGTTGGTGTTGGGGTGGAGATATTAGAGTAAGGTGGGTTGGTGTTGGGGGTGGAGATATTAGAGTAAGGTAGGTTGGTGTTTGGGGTGGAGATATTAGAGGAAGGTGGGTTGGTGTTTGGGGTGGAGATATTAGAGTAAGGTGGGATGGTGTTGGGGGTGAGATATTAGAGTAAGGTGTGGTTGGTGTTTTGGGTGGAGATATTAGAGTAAGGTGGGTTGGTGTTGGGGGTGGAGATATTAGAGTAAGGTGGGTTGGTGTTGGGGGTGGAGATATTAGAGTAAGGTGGGTTGGTGTTGGGGGTGGAGATATTAGAGTAAGGTGGGTTGGTGTTTGGGGTGGAGATATTAGAGTAAGGTGGGTTGGTGTTGGGGGTGGAGATATTAGAGTAAGGTGGGTTGGTGTTGGGGGTGGAGATATTAGAGTAAGGTGGGTTGGTGTTTGTGGTGGAGAGATTAGAGTAAGGTAGGTTGGTGTTTGGGGTGGAGATATTAGAGTAAGGTGGGTTGGTGTTTGGGGTGGAGATATTAGAGTAAGGTGGGTTGGTGTTTGGGGTGGAGATATTAGAGTAAGGTGGGTTGGTGTTGGGGGTGGAGATATTAGAGTAAGGTGGGTTGGTTTGGGGGTGGAGATATTAGAGTAAGGTGGGTTGGTTTGGGGGTGGAGATATTAGAGTAAGGTAGGTTGGTGTTGGGGGTGGAGATATTAGAGTAAGGTGGGTTGGTGTTTGGGGTGGAGAGATTAGAGTAAGGTAGGTTGGTGTTTGGGGGTGTAGAGATTAGAGTAAGGTGGGTTGGTGTTGGGGGTGGAGATATTAGAGTAAGGTGGGTTGGTGTTGGGGGTGGAGATATTAGAGTAAGGTGGGTTGGTGTTTGGGGTGGAGATATTAGAGTAAGGTGGGTTGGTGTTTGGGGTGGAGATATTAGAGTAAGGTGGGTGGTGTTGGGGGTGGAGATATTAGAGTAAGGTGGGTTGGTGTTTGGGGTGGAGATATTAGAGTAAGGTAGGTTGGTGTTTGGGGTGGAGAGATTAGAGTAAGGTAGGTTGGTGTTTGGGGTGGAGATAATAGAGTAAGGTGGGATGGTGTTGGGGGTGGAGATATTAGAGTAAGGTGGGTTGGTGTTTGGGGTGGAGTTATTAGAGGAAGGTGGGTTGGTGTTTGGGGTGGAGATATTAGAGTAAGGTAGGTTGGTGTTGGGGTGGAGATATTAGAGTAAGGTGGGTTGGTGTTGGGGGTGGAGATATTAGAGTAAGGTGGGTTGGTGTTGGGGGTGGAGATATTAGAGTAAGGTGGGTTGGTGTTTGGGGTGGAGATATTAGAGTAAGGTGGGTTGGTGTTTGGGGTGGAGATATTAGAGTAAGGTGGGTTGGTGTTGGGGGTGGAGATATTAGAGTAAGGTGGGTTGGTGTTTGGGGTGGAGATATTAGAGTAAGGTAGGTTGGTGTTTGGGGTGGAGAGATTAGAGTAAGGTAGGTTGGTGTTTGGGGTGGAGATATTAGAGTAAGATGGGATGGTGTTGGGGGTGGAGATATTAGAGTAAGGTGGGTTGGTGTTTGGGGTGGAGATATTAGAGTAAGGTGGGATGGTGTTGGGGGTGGAGATATTAGAGTAAGGTAGGTTGGTGTTGGGGGTGGAGATATTAGAGTAAGGTGGGTTGGTGTTGGGGTGGAGATATTAGAGTAAGGTGGGTTGGTGTTTGGGGTGGAGATATTAGAGTAAGGTGGGTTGGTGTTGGGGGTGGAGATATTAGAGTAAGGTAGGTTGGTGTTTGGGGTGGAGATATTACAGTAAGGTGGGATGGGGTGGAGATATTAGAGTAAGGTGGGTTGGTGTTTTGGGGTGGGAGATATTAGAGTAAGGTGTGGTTGGTGTTGGGGGTGGAGATATTAGAGTAAGGTAGGTTGGTGTTGGGGGTGGAGATATTAGAGTAAGGTGGGTTGGTGTTGGGGTGGAGATATTAGAGTAAGGTGTGGTTGGTGTTGGGGGTGGAGATATTAGAGTAAGGTGGGATGGTGTTGGGGGTGGAGATATTAGAGTAAGGTGGGTTGGTGTTTGGGGTGGAGATATTAGAGTAAGGTGGGTTGGTGTTTGGGGTGGAGATATTAGAGTAAGGTGGGTTGGTGTTGGGGTGGAGATATTAGAGTAAGGTGGGTTGGTGTTGGGGGTGGAGATATTAGAGTAAGGTAGGTTGGTGTTGGGGGTGGAGATATTAGAGGAAGGTGGGTTGGTGTTTGGGGTGGAGATATTAGAGTAGGGTGGGTTGGTGTTTGGGGTGGAGATATTAGAGTAAGGTAGGTTGGTGTTGGGGGTGGAGATATTAGAGGAAGGTGGGTTGGTGTTTGGGGTGGAGATATTAGAGTAAGGTGGGTTGGTGTTTGGGGTGGAGATATTAGAGTAAGGTGGGTTGGTGTTGGGGTGGAGATATTAGAGTAGGGTGGGTTGGTGTTTGGGGTGGAGATATTAGAGTAAGGTGGGTTGGTGTTGGGGGTGGGGATATTAGAGTAAGGTGGGTTGGTGTTGGGGGTGGAGATATTAGAGTAAGGTGGGTTGGTGGTGGGGGTGGAGATATTAGAGTAAGGTAGGTTGGTGTTGGGGGTGGAGATATTAGAGGAAGGTGGGTTGGTGTTTGGGGTGGAGATATTAGAGTAAGGTGGGTTGGTGTTTGGGGTGGAGATATTAGAGTAAGGTGGGTTGGTGTTGGGGTGGAGATATTAGAGTAAGGTGGGTTGGTGTTTGGGGTGGAGATATTAGAGTAGGGTGGGTTGGTGTTTGGGGTGGAGATATTAGAGTAAGGTAGGTTGGTGTTGGGGGTGGAGATATTAGAGGAAGATGGGTTGGTGTTTGGGGTGGAGATATTAGAGTAAGGTGGGTTGGTGTTTGGGGTGGAGATATTAGAGTAAGGTGGGTTGGTGTTGGGGTGGAGATATTAGAGTAGGGTGGGTTGGTGTTTGGGGTGGAGATATTAGAGTAAGGTGGGTTGGTGTTGGGGGTGGAGATATTAGAGTAAGGTGGGTTGGTGTTGGGGGTGGAGATATTAGAGTAAGGTGGGTTGGTGGTTGGGGGTGGAGTATTAGAGTAAGGTAGGTTGGTGTTGGGGGTGGAGATATTAGAGGAAGGTGGGTTGGTGTTTGGGGTGGAGATATTAGAGTAAGGTGGGTTGGTGTTTGGGGTGGAGATATTAGAGTAAGGTGGGTTGGTGTTGGGGTGGAGATATTAGAGTAAGGTGGGTTGGTGTTTGGGGTGGAGATATTAGAGTAAGGTAGGTGGTGTTGGGGGTGGAGATATTAGAGTAGGGTGGGTTGGTGTTTGGGGTGGAGATATTAGAGTAAGGTGGGTTGGTGTTGGGGGTGGAGATATTAGAGTAAGGTGGGTTGGTGTTGGGGGTGGAGATATTAGAGTAAGGTGGGTTGGTGTTGGGGGTGGAGATATTAGAGTAAGGTAGGTTGGTGTTGGGGGGTGGAGATATTAGAGTAAGGTAGGTTGGTGTTGGGGTGGAGATATTAGAGTAAGGTGGGTTGGTGTTGGGGTGGAGATATTAGAGTAAGGGTGGGTTGGTGTTTGGGGGTGGAGATATTAGAGTAAGGTGGGTTGGTGTTTGGGGTGGAGATATTAGAGTAGGGTGGGTTGGTGTTTGGGGTGGAGATATTAGAGTAAGGTGGGTTGGTGTTTGGGGGTGGAGATATTAGAGTAAGGTGGGTTGGTGTTGGGGGTGGAGATATTAGAGTAAGGTGGGTTGGTGTTTGGGGTGGAGATATTAGAGTAAGGTAGGTTGGTGTTGGGGTGGAGATATTAGAGTAAGGTGGGATGGTGTTGGGGGTGGAGATATTAGAGTAAGGTGGGTTGGTGTTGGGGGTGGAGATATTAGAGTAAGGTGGGTTGGTGTTGGGGGTGGAGATATTAGAGTAAGGTGGGTTGGTGTTGGGGTGGAGATATTAGAGTAAGGTAGGTTGGTGTTTGGGGTGGAGATATTAGAGTAAGGTGGGATGGTGTTGGGGTGGAGATATTAGAGTAAGGTGGGTTGGTGTTTGGGGTGGAGATATTAGAGTAAGGTGGGTTGGTGTTTGGGGTGGAGATATTAGAGTAAGGTGGGTTGGTGTTGGGGGTGGAGATATTAGAGTAAGGTGGGTTGGTGTTGGGGGTGGGAGATATTAGAGTAAGGTAGGTTGGTGTTGGGGGTGGAGATATTAGAGGAAGGTGGGTTGGTGTTTGGGGTGGAGATATTAGAGTAGGGTGGGTTGGTGTTTGGGGTGGAGATATTAGAGTAAGGTAGGTTGGTGTTGGGGGTGGAGATATTAGAGGAAGGTGGGTTGGTGTTTGGGGTGGAGATATTAGAGTAAGGTGGGTTGGTGTTTGGGGTGGAGATATTAGAGTAAGGTGGGTTGGTGTTGGGGGTGGAGATATTAGAGTAGGGTGGGTGGTGTTTGGGGTGGAGATATTAGAGTAAGGTGGGTTGGTGTTGGGGGTGGAGATATTAGAGTAAGGTGGGTTGGTGTTGGGGGTGGAGATATTAGAGTAAGGTGGGTTGGTGGTGGGGGTGGAGATATTAGAGTAAGGTAGGTTGGTGTTGGGGGTGGAGATATTAGAGGAAGGTGGGTTGGTGTTTGGGGTGGAGATATTAGAGTAAGGTGGGTTGGTGTTTGGGGTGGAGATATTAGAGTAAGGTGGGTTGGTGTTGGGGTGGAGATATTAGAGTAAGGTGGGTTGGTGTTTGGGGTGGAGATATTAGAGTAGGGTGGGTTGGTGTTTGGGGTGGAGATATTAGAGTAAGGTAGGTTGGTGTTGGGGGTGGAGATATTAGAGGAAGGTGGGTTGGTGTTTGGGGTGGAGATATTAGAGTAAGGTGGGTTGGTGTTTGGGGTGGAGATATTAGAGTAAGGTGGGTTGGTGTTGGGGTGGAGATATTAGAGTAGGGTGGGTTGGTGTTTGGGGTGGAGATATTAGAGTAAGGTGGGTTGGTGTTGGGGGTGGAGATATTAGAGTAAGGTGGGGTTGGTGTTGGGGGTGGAGATATTAGAGTAAGGTGGGTTGGTGGTGGGGGTGGAGATATTAGAGTAAGGTAGGTTGGTGTTGGGGGGTGGAGATATTAGAGGAAGGTGGGTTGGTGTTTGGGGTGGAGATATTAGAGTAAGGTGGGTTGGTGTTTGGGGTGGAGATATTAGAGTAAGGTGGGTTGGTGTTGGGGTGGAGATATTAGAGTAAGGTGGGTTGGTGTTTGGGGTGGAGATATTAGAGTAAGGTAGGTTGGTGTTGGGGGTGGAGATATTAGAGTAGGGTGGGTTGGTGTTTGGGGTGGAGATATTAGAGTAAGGTGGGTTGGTGTTGGGGGTGGAGATATTAGAGTAAGGTGGGTTGGTGTTGGGGGTGGAGATATTAGAGTAAGGTAGGTTGGTGTTGGGGGTGGAGATATTAGAGGAAGGTGGGTTGGTGTTGGGGGTGGAGATATTAGAGTAAGGTGGGTTGGTGTTGGGGGTGGAGATATTAGAGTAAGGTGGGTTGGTGTTGGGGTGGAGATATTAGAGTAAGGTGGGTTGGTGTTTGGGGGTGGAGATATTAGAGTAAGGTGGGTTGGTGTTTGGGGTGGAGATATTAGAGTAGGTGGGTTGGTGTTTGGGGTGGAGATATTAGAGTAAGGTGGGTGGTGTTTGGGGTGGAGATATTAGAGTAAGGTGGGTTGGTGTTGGGGTGGAGATATTAGAGTAAGGTGGGTCGTGGTGTTGGGGGTGGAGATATTAGAGTAAGGTGGGTTGGTGTTTGGGGGTGGAGATATTAGAGTAAGGTAGGTTGGTGTTGGGGTGGAGATATTAGAGTAGGGTGGGTTGGTGTTGGGGGTGGAGATATTAGAGTAAGGTGGATTGGTGTTTGGGGTGGAGATATTAGAGTAAGGTGGGTTGGTGTTTGGGGTGGAGATATTAGAGTAAGGTAGGTTGGTGTTGGGGGTGGAGATATTAGAGGAAGGTGGGTTGGTGTTTGGGGTGGAGATATTAGAGTAAGGTAGGTTGGTGTTGGGTGGAGATATTAGAGTAAGGTGGGTTGGTGTTTGGGTGGAGATATTAGAGTAAGGTGGGTGGGGTGGAGATATTAGAGTAAGGTGGGTTGGTGTTGGGGGTGGAGATATTAGAGTAAGGTGGGTTGGTAGGGTGGTGGTTGGGGTGAGATATTAGAGTAAGGTGGGTGGTGTGGGTGGAGATATTAGAGTAAGGTGGTGGGTGGGTGGAGATATAGTAAGGTAGGTTGGTGTTTGGGGGTGGAGATATTAGAGTAAGGTGGTGGTAGTGTTCTCTTGGGGTGGAGATATTAGGAGTAAGGGGGGGTTGGTGCTGGGGGGGGTAGGAGAAGATGAGAGTAAGG